>NC_085842.1:235187175-235514675 GCF_035594765.1 Anolis carolinensis
GATGAGCTCCCACTATCAGCTCCAGCTCCATGCGGGGACATGAGAGAAGCCTCCCACAAGGTTGGTAAAACATCAAAATATCCAGGTGTCTCCTGGGCAACGTCCTTGCAGACAGCCAATTCTCTCACTCCAGAAGCAACTCCGGTTGCTCCTGACACGAAAAAAAAGCTGTTTTCTTGAAGGTGGGTAGGGAGGGGGCCATCTTTAACTCTTTAGGAAGGAAGTCCCAAAGGTGAAGGGCAGCCACAGAGAAGGCTCTTTCTCTCGTTCCTACTAGCTGAGCTTGGGACAGGGGTGGGATCGAGTGCAGGGCTTCCTCCGATGATCGCAGTGTCCGAGTTGGTCTGTAGTGGAGATGTGGTTCGTCAAATAGTCTGGACCCAAGCTATTTAGGGCTTTAAAGGTAATAACCAGTACTTTTTTATTTAGCCCAGAAGCAGACCGGCAGCAAGTGGAGCTGCCATAGCATGGGGGTGGTTCTCTCCCTGAACTGCGTTCCAGTTAGTAACCTGGCTGCCAATCTCTGGACTATTAGAAGCTTTCAAACTATCTTCAAAGGCAGCTCCACGTAGAGAGCATTGCAGTAGTCCAAACGGGATGTGACTAAGGCGTGGACTACCATGGCCAAGTCTAGCGTCTCAAGCTATAGGCGCAGCTGGTGCACAAGTTTTAACTGTACAAAGGCACTCCTGGCCACCACTGACACCTGAGGTTGCAGGGTCAGTGATGAATCTAGGAGTACGCCCAGACTGAGAACCTGTGTCTTTGGGGGGAGTGTGACCCCATCCAACACAGGCTGCATTCCCACACCTTGATCCGCCTTACGACTGACCAGGAGTACCTCTTGTCTTGTCTGAATTTTGTTTCAGCTTGTTGGCCCTAATCCAGTCCATTACTGATGACAGGCACTGGTTTAGGATCAGAAGCCTTATCTTCCAAAAATCTGTCCATTTACTTCAAACCCACCCAAGTTGACAGGCATCACCATATCCTGTAGTAGCAAATTCTACATTTTTAGTATGTACTGTGAGAAAAATACAGCATCCACAAAGAAACTGAAAGGAAGGAAATGGTTTTCCTCCATTCAGCTTCACTGGATGACAGAAATAGAGGAGGGTGGTTCAACTGTATGGTGTGAAAGAGTCCTAGGATTGCTTTGAAAATAATACTTTCTTGCATTGTTGTGGGAGAGACACACACACAAATCTGCACAATTTATGCAGGAATCCGAAGCAGTCATACCTCATTCTAGTTTTGGACTATGCTCAACTGGCTGCACACAACTATGGATGAATCTACATTGCAGAATTAATGCAGTTTGACATCACTTTAACTGCCATGGCTCATGCTATGGAATTGTGGTAGCTGTCATTTTAAAAGGCCTTTAGCCTTCTCTGCCAAAAAGTTCAGGTACCTTTCCAAACTACAAATCCCACAATTCCACAGCATTAAGTCATGACAGTTATCGGCTCTAGCATGATTCATTCTACTTTGGGGATGGCCCCTATCTCAGCATCGAGAGAAAAAACAACTAAAAAAACAACTAAATATTCTAGTACACAGTTTTTAAAAACTGGGCTATACAGCTACTTTGCTTGAAATATTTTGACCACTAACTTCTAAACATTAATAAATCAAAAACTGTTTCACACAGAGAAACATCCTGAGTTGAAATTATTTTATTTTATTGGGTTTAATGTACATTATGCGGACTTCTTAAACTTTTTCCAGTCATGACCCCTTTTCACCCAAGAATTTTTATGTGATCCCGAGTACATAGATATATAAAATAGCTATGAAATTAAACATTTACTGATAACAAATCCGCATTTGCCCCTAGTAGTGCAGTGGGTAAACCCTTGTGCCGGCAGGACTGATGACTTGAAAGTTGGGTTGCTGACCTGAAGGTTTCCAGTTCGAATCCAACCTGCGGAGGGCACGGATGAGCTCCCTCTGTGAGCTCCAGTTCCCCATGCGGGGACATGAGAGAAGCCACCCACAAGGATGGTAAAAAAACATCAAAACATCCGGGCGTCCCCTAGGGAACGTCCTTGCAGACGACCAATTGTCTCACGCCAGAAGCAACTTGCCGTTTCTCAAATTGCTCTTGACACCCCCCCAAAAAAAGCATTTGCAAGGCTCACTACGGAGGCTGATTTTCCTTTTTGTGGAGAACAGCTGAAGCATTTCCTACAGAGTCCACTGTAAAACCTGATGTTGCTAACAAATTTTTGTAAATGGATGGTGTTCAGGAACCTTTTTCCTGTTGCCAATTTTTTGTGACCCCAACACTGAGTACAAGGGACCCCATTTCAGGTCAGGACCCACAGTTTAAGAAGCAGTGTACTATATACCTAGTGCAGATCCCCCCTCCCCCCAGGCCCACTGATTTCTAGTAATGCTTGCAGGGGAAAAAGCAAAGCCCTTATGAAGAGGGAAAAGAACAGAACCCTAGACAGTTTGCGTGGTGCGTAGTAATAAATTTTACTTCATCATGGAAAAATGAAGAAATATACTTGAATGTTTTTATACAGGCAAGACTATCAAACACTGTTTTCTACTCAGGAAACATCAGAAAGTTAGACAAGTACAAATGACAAGACAGAACAACATCATATGTAACCATAAAAAATTATCGCTACTATGAATGTTGCTATTATCCAGTTTAATGTCCCTAGTGGAATTGAGACAGGGCTATATACATTTTAATTTGGACAAGTTCTTTGAGGTAACATTTCCTACTTTCCCTAAAGGAACTGAGGAATTTTCAGTATCAAGTGTTCGGAGCCTCATATTTAAATCTCAGTGGAAAGATGGTATTTCCAGTAGTCTACTGTATTTATTAGTACGCTGCCAAGAATTGATTCATTGCTGACTCAGCATAAGGGATCCTATGGGATAATTAAGAAAAATCAGGATTTCTGTTTAAGAGGGGGAAAGGCACTTTACTAGATACTATAATGTGAAGAGTTTGTAAGTCATGAAATTCTGCCAATCCCTTCTGTCAGAAGAAGGAGTTATACGGAGAAGAAGAGATCTATCCTAAGTTTAACAAGCTATTTTAAAAAATATTAAAAAGCTTAAATTGTCTGTGATTGTATAGAACAAGCATTTCAAAAATTTAAACATTTCACTGAATTTAGAACTGAAGATCACCTACTCTCTGCATAGCTCCCTTTCGCTGATAAAGAAATAATCTGCAGCTCAAACATTTTTATTTTTATTCTTAAGACTCTATTTTCAGCTTGCTGATGGAGATTTTTCTGAGCCGCCTCTCTTCGGGGACAATGTTTACTGAATTTACTGGACAAATTATCTAAGAGACTTCTCTTTTGGCTTTGTTGTTATCATTATCATTTATTTATACAGTGTCATCATAGTGCATGGAGCCCCCAGTGGCGCAATGGGTTAAACCCTTATGCTGTCTGAACGGCTGACCAAAAGGTTGGCAGTTTGAATCTGGGGAGCGGGGTGAGCTGGGTAACCTGTCTGTTAGCTCCAGCTAATGTGGGGACATGAGAGAAGCCTCCCACAGGATGGTAAAACATCAAACATCCGGGTGTCCCCTTGGCAACGTCCTTTCAGAGGGCCAATTCTCTCACACCAGAAGCGACTTGCAGTTCACAGTACATGGTACTTGTCACCAGGGCCGTAGCCAGAAAAAAATTTCGGGAGGGGTTTTGAAAATTTCGAGGGGGGGGGGGGTTGAACCCCTAGCACATACCCCTCCCCGCTACAAACCTGTCAATATCTGCTTGAGATAGTGCCTGGAGGGACTCTTAATGTTTTGCATCTCATAGATTTAGCATGGGGATTTGGTTAACCAGTTAAAATTCATGAGTAAACGAGATTTTTTTTATAACTTGAAAAATTTCGGGGGGGGGGGGGGTTGAACCCCTAACCCCCCCCCCCCCTCGCTACAGGCCTGCTTGTCGCATTTAGCCTTTAAATACAGTGATACATGAAATCTACAAGTGTACAATTATCCCATCTGTCATAGAAATTCAGTGGTATAAACACTGACTCTTCTTAGGTTTTTTCTCCTGCTCCATTTGAAGGAAATTTTACTCTTAAAAGTTGCGTTTATCTTACATATGTGAAAGTAAGAAATGTGGAAAGAGTATTAAAGATAAATGGTTTCCCACCAGGGCCGTAGCCAGAAAAAAAATTCGGGAGGGGTTTTGAAAATTTCGGGGGGGGGGGGGGTTGAACCCCTAAGCACACACCTCTCCCTGCTACAAACCTGTCAATATCTGCTTGAAATAGTGCCTGGAGGGACTCTTAATGTTTTGCGTCTTATAGACTTAGAATGGGGATTTGGTTAACCAGTTAAAATTCATGAGTAAACCAGGTTTTTTTTATAACCTGAAAAATTTCGGGGGGGGGGGGGGGTTGAACCCCTAAAACCGCCCCCTCGCTACAGGCCTGTTTCCCATCCATTTCCTGCAGCTTATTATTCTGAACAGGAGGTGGCGCAGCAGGTTAAACCGCTAAGCTGCTGAACTTGCTGACCGGAAGGTCACCGGTTCGAATTTGCAGGATGGGGTGAGCTCCTGCTGTTAGCCCCAGCTTCTACCAACCTAGCAGTTCTAAAACATGCAAATGTAAGTAGATCAATAGGTACTGCTTTGGCAGGAAGGTAACAGCACTCCATACAGTCATGCTGGCCACCTGACCTTATCTACGGACAATGCCGGCTTAGAATTGGAGATGAGCACCCCCTCCCAGATTCAGACTCGACTAGACTTAATGTCAAGGGGAAACCTTTACCATTATTAAGACATCAATGATAAATAAAATTAGGCTTTTCAATACTATATTTACATATCTTAAGATATAAAGCTATGGTTTTAGATTCCTTGTGACATGTGACATGGACAGTTGTGTGGTTAATTTCACCCATGTTCATAGTCAGCCTAAGAATAAAAACAACAAAAAAATTAATAACTCTGTTCGTATATTCCACCACCATCTCCCTGAAGGGACTCGGGGTGGCTTACAAACAGCACAAGGTGCCTAAAAACAACATAAAAGTGAACACAGTATAAAAGACAATAAAATAAAACACATGCAACATATAAAACATCAATTTAGACTCAACCACGCCTACACTTAGTCTTCAGGTTTCAACGACACTCTGCTTTCCTTGCAGACTTGTCCAGGTGCTTCCAAATGAAATGTATTTGTTGTCTGGCCTTGAGTGCATGTGTTTAGTTTTATGATAGGTTGGAAATATAACTTTTTTGAGTATTATTATCATTGATTCAAGTCTGTAAGCCTAAGGCCCCTTCCACACAGTTGAATAAAATGCCACATTATCTGCTTCGAATTGGGATATATGGCAGTGTAGACTCAGATAACCCAGTTCAAAGCAGATATTGTGGGTTATTCTGTCTTGATATTCTGGGATATAGGTCTGTGTGGAAGGGCTCTAAGATTAACCTGTTCAGGGTTTTCTTGTCAAGATTAGTTCTGAGGTTTTGCCTTTGTCTTCCCTTGAAAATAAGAAAGTAGGTTTCCATAGCCGAGTGCAGATTTGAACATATTAATCAAAAGCACAAATATAATAATCAAATTCACAAAACTGAGACCTGCAAATGTGGAGTGTCAACTGCATTGATTTCTGCTAGATTCCTTTTTCAGTGGCAGCCTCCTCTGCAACTTTCATTGTTATTCCAGATAGCTTACAGGAATGCAGAGTCAAAAACAACTTTTCAGTAAATACAAGAGTTTGCAACCAAGAGGAGTAAATGGGAAATCCCACTGTACAAAATACAAAGGGAGGTCCAACCTGAAGCGACTAGATCTCATACATTGATTTTGCAAACTATGGCAGACAGGCTGTTTAAAGAGGAGGAGGAGGAGGAGGAGGAGGAGGAGGAGGAGGAGGAGGAGGAGGAGGAGGAGGAGGAGGAGGAGGAGGAGGAGAGGAAAGGAATGCTACAGGAATGCAACATCTTGATATCTTATTGAATTGGCAATACTTTATCAGGGAAACTAACAGAACATTTGAAACCAGTCACCTATCATTATAAATAAACCTCCCCCGCCCAGCAAAAAAGACACCACCTATACTGTTCTTTATTAGAAAGCAATCAAGTCTTCGTGAATATTATATGGCAAGCAGTTTTACAACCCAGACAGATTCATATGGCGCATTCATTTTAAAACCAAAATCCCTTCCAGACTGAGGGCAATTGTAAGAATGTCAGTGGGGCAGGAAACCCAGCCACAGTCATTCTGAAGGATGAAGAATTTTAATTTTAAGCATTAAAAAGCCATTTTAAATTGAAATACAGGATGTAAGTTAATAAAGTCTAAAATATACCTAAAGCTGCCAATTTTAGAATAGAAGCAGTAACAAATTACTCAGGAGTAACCAAATGCAAAGAAGCAACAAGAGAAGAAGTCTGTTTCTAGAAATGACCCTCTTCCTGTACTTTTAACCTTGTTACCTTCACATTATGATATAATATGTGTGTAATCAAATAAGACATAATGTTGATGAGCATGTGTTAACAGTTTATTATAATTTTAATTTTAAATGTATCAATTTAAGAAGGGACCCATACGGCTGGCGGAATACATAAAGCAATTTGTGGGGGGAGTGTTGATAGTCATTGTTGTGTGCCTTCTAGTCGTTTCAGCTTAAGGCAACCATAAGGCACACCTATCATTGGGTTTTCTGGTGCTGAAACAATGTGATGCCCCCAAGGTTATTTCATGAGTTTCCAAGCCCAAGTGGAGATTTGAACCCTGATCTTCAGAATGGCAGCCCAACACTAAAACCGGTACACCATGCTGGCTCTTGCATAAGATAATATTTTTTTTTATTTCTTTGAGAACATTTTAAGTATTGCTTTTAATTTTAAAGAATTCCCTCAAAAATGCATTCCAATAAGAACAGATAAAATAACGATCTTAAAAAGAAAATGATAAAAATCATTACAAGGTAACAAACAACATTATCTATCAAGGGAATGGCTAGATTGGATAGACTGCCAAATTTCAATTACATGGACACAAGTTAACTTGAAGTATTAATTTGAAGAAGCTTGGATCTCTCCTTTGTCTTCAACATCTTGTAATCAGAAACATTTGCTCTTTGTCCTAAATGACCCCGTTGTTATCCCAACTAGAGCCAACTCACAGAATCAACCGTAACTTGATACATCAACCATTACATGAGTTCCATAGATCTAATGAGCCAACTTCAGCTGAGATTGGCAATAGGATTCAGGCATTAGATGGATAGTAAGATCAATAGCCACTGGCAGGGTTGATCACCACACCCATCTCTGCTCCTAAAGCAGAGCCTTTTAAAATAAAATGTAGTATTCTGATAACCAGCACTATTATATTTTGGAAAATATGCAAAGGGGTGTATTCCAGACTAGCACAGCTATGTCTCTAAATTTTGGAAAATTGCTCAACCGTACTGGAGCTCAAATTTAAAAAAAGAAAAGCAAATTTAAAATGTCATTTCATATATTTTTGGTCTAGAATCAGGCATCTTAGGTGAAGTTACCTACAAAACACTACACAGAAGATGCTAAAATGTATTGTTATAACATAAGGTTTAAAACAGGAATAAACAAATGTATGTACTTTTTTCTTTTTTCTTTATTCAAATAGACATACATTTATAAGTGTTTGTTGCAGACAGTGCAACACTTTCCAGCTATTAGTGTTTCATAATCATTTCTCAGATGTTTTCTTTAAAATATATATTATTTCTCAAATAGTATAATTTCTTTATATACTTTTGAAAATGCATTAGATATTCAAAGAGGTTTTAATTAGTACAGCTGAAAAAAGCAAAAGCTACCAAATATAAATTGGCCAGCTACATTTTTCTATGAGAAAAATGTTTGAGTGACAGTAATACTGTAAAAGAAAAAAATGCCAGTTGATTTTTAAGATAATGAACATTGATTTTAATAAAAGCATATGATTTTATGACAATATTGGTTTCATCAAATATTTGCATTTCTAACCAGTAGTGGATATATTTTTACCTAGACAAAATTCCTACCACTGAAAAGAAGCTTCATCTGCTAAGGAAGAAGCAGAAAAATAATGGAAAAGCAAATGTAAAATGTTTGTGTTAAGTGACACATACAACATTGTATTATAAAATAGATAAACAAGAAGACAATACAGAAAAACTGAAGTCTAGCCATTGGAAATCTAAAAACTCTAGAATAAAGAGGTTCAGATTCTTTTTTATGTAAGAAAAAAGAGGGAAAAACCAAATTAATATTTGCTTTTTAGGTTTTAAGCCTTCAGGAAATTCTTGAACTAAAAAGAATGTTAGTAGGTAATAAATTTACCTAGGAGCAATGTACACAAAGAGATGAAAAGGAACAAGAGAGGGAATAATAAATGTACTTCAAAAGAATGTGAGCTTAACTTTAGTGTAGCAAACTACTGGGAAGAAAAATATGGAGAGACTACAAATGTTAGGTTCAGTATGAAGTTTGGCCAAAAAGTGACACTTGGCAAAGAATGCTTTGTATGAATATATGAAGAAAAAGAAGAAGTAGAACTTGCTCTAACATTCACTTTCTTGTCTTTGGGGGTTTTTTTGTTTTTGTTTTATTCTCTTGCAATGTATACAATTCTTCGTTACATTCAGATGTGAACATCTGAAACATAGCTTTTGAATATGACTATCTAAAGTCAACCAATAACACCATTTAGATCAGGCACTGGCAAACTTCAGTCCTACTGGCTGTTAGGAATTGTAGGAGTTGAAGTCCAAAACACCTGGAGGGCCGAAGTTTGCCCCTGCCTGATTTAGATGGCTATTTTCACTGGCATTTTAACCAGAAGCAAGATGACCAAAGAAAAAAGGGGGAAACACATGGGGGGGGGGGGGCAGTCATTTCTTGATGGATTCATAGAAGCAGCATCAAAGGAATGAAATATGTCACATGGTCTCAGTTTGCATATCCTTTTCTATACCAAATAGAAAGTGCAGGAAGGATGCGTTCAGTCCATTACTGCGTTGGACTGCTTCTTATTTCTCCTGCAACATTTGTTTCTCTAGGCTTCTCTGGACTGAAAATCTGATTAGCTCTATCCAGCATAGTCAACATGGAAAGACCATAGGAGCTTCGGTCCAATAAAATCCAGAAGACCACACAAGTTTTGTGCGTTGTCAAACATGGAGTTCAAAGAAACAAATGTTCCATAAATCATTTTATTTTTAAGGATTAGGAGAAAAAAATTTTTACTGGGTATGATGCTGTATCCAAAATCTCTTTGAAGAATGCTTATTCTTCAGGTCCGCTTTGTGTTAGATGCCTTGTGGGAGTTACAGAAGAGGATGTAAACTCTTCAGACGTTTTCAAGTAACAGAAGTGGACTCACTGGGGAAAATATCCAACAGCACTGTCCTTTTACAACTGTTTGGTACTTGCTTTAATGATCTCCCCTCCATAGATCTCATTCAGGGCTTCATATAAGCACTTCATGCATGCACAATTTAAAGCTATCAGAAGGGAGTGCATCTCAGATCTAGTTTTCCCGTTCACCCCAAGACCCCATACTATGGGTCCTTTGAGCCCAACTCTTCCTTCTTAGTTTCAATATCAATCATGTTTTCAAACACACACATACTCAGGATGGTCTCGGTGGATCCCCTCCAAGGAAATGAAGCTCTCTGTAAAATGCTAAATGCACCTCAAGTAGTAATGACATGATTTCCTAAGGAAAGAAAATTGAAGGGCTTGAGCGATGAAGTTGACAGATATAAAAGAAAGTGCTTCTACTGGAAACCACAATAGCCTAGCATGTAAAAACCATCACGCCATTTCTTGCCGAGCACAGTTGGCCTAAGAAAAATACCACTACTTTAAATTAAGACTGCATGTCTCACGGGGTTCAGAAAGCCTTGCTTCTGAGTATGTACTTTGTCTGTCACAGTATACACAGAGAAGCTTGGTGCAACAGAATCTCCCCAGCATTGAAAGGAACTTAATTTCCTGTTTTACCTCTTGAGAAGCTCACTTTGGAAACTACTTCTACCATAAATAACACACACACACACCCCCCCCACACACACACTAGCACATCTACCATTAATTAAGAGAGAGATTGAATTGGAGATCGAATTTAAATGTTGCCTATAGTGGGGGACTCTCTCTGAAAAAAAGTTGAGAGTTGACCATAGCATCCCAGTCAAAGACCAAGAGATTACTAAAGAGAGCACTTCAGGGCATTTTGAGTGACACGCTCTCCCAGGAAAAAAAATAGTGGATTCTTTTATTTACACTTTTCCCACTTACCTATTTTTACAGGACTTCAACACACCAATCACTGTGAAAGCAGGGGGCCAAATGTATATAATTATTAGGTAGCATGTAAATATCATGAATTAATAAATAGATATAATGTAGTGATGCTCCTCACCAAAGCTCAAATAGAACAAAAAGGAAATTCAAGGACTGGAAAACATTATCTATTGTTTGTTCTTGACCAGAAATGAACTTCATGTTCTGATATTCAAACCGGTGAAAGGACAGGATGGCATTCTGAATTTAATTGTGAAATGAATTTATTACTGAATTACTGAAAGTTGCAGGTAAAATAAGAAGCAACACAATGCCGTTGACGGACTGAACATGAAGGATGGGAAAAATATGAATATGCAAATAACATAGCTAAGAGCTTTATTTACTTGCAACATGATACAGAATATCGGTGTTGCTTTGTTTCCACAGAATGAAACAAAGTAGAATATATTGCAGCAGATCAACTTCTATTGGAAAAAAACACAAAACAATTTTAAATCATGCAAGATTCATAAAATAATGGATCAAGTGTTCCAGTAGTAATTATGTGGGCGAACTCCAATGGTTCGTATGACCACAAATGAACCCGAAACATTATTGGGGCAGTCTAAAGTAATTAACTCCTTGAGAGAGTTGTAACTGATTTTGACTCTACTGGCTAAATTGGACAGACATGATAATTCTGTTGCATTGTTGATTTATATAACACCCAAAATTTTATAGATGCAATATTACAAGATGTACAGAAATGAAAAACAGCCAGACCTGACCACAGCCATACACTCTTAAATCAAGACTAAGCAACACGAAGAGAGAAGAGAAGAGAAAGGAAAGACAAACTATGTCCTACAAAGATGTTGTAAATATAGTAACAAAAAAGACTGGTAGCATTCCAATGACAAACAGGGAGCTGGAATGAAAAGAGAAAGAATTTGGAAATAATCATAGGTTATCTACTGGGATACTAATCCCTCAAGTTTGCTGCTTAGAAACATAGTGCAAATGTGCTTTTTGTGAGTGTGTGAGATACACTTTGAGAGTGTGTGAGAAACAAAGAAAGAGAAAGAAGGTATAGGGAAGAAAGGCACAAAGACTCTTGGCTGAGCCTCCGCCCACAGCATAGCTAGTTTACCTCAATGTTTAAAACACTTTCCCTTCCTTTGACCCTGAAAAAATTAACTTAGGCAACATAAACGCTCAACTGATATTCAACTCGTATAAGATTTTAAAACAGGAGTGGGCATAGTGTAGTTCATGAACTATATGTAACCCATGAACACTTTTGCAGCCCCCAGATTTTTTTTGATTTTTTTTTTTAAAACTGTGTTGTATGCCAAAATTCAGTTTAGGTGCAAGCCACAAAATGTATCACAGTCAATGGGGAAAGGAACTAAATGTACTATAATCAATGGGATAGTCATTATCATAGCCAATGCCATAGTCAAGATCATTATCAATTAAATTCCTTTCAGTTCAATATCAAATCAATATTATATTAAAATAAATTTAAGTAGATTGAAAGCTCAATTTTACTTCATTTCAACAAATATTTTACAGCTAATCTGTTTTACATGCACATAACTATTTTAATGAATTTTTATGTACATCCATCCAAAAATAGTGCAGCCCAAAAAATGATACCTGGCCCTGCAGAAGTTGCCCATCACAACTTCAAAGATTACAAGTGGTATTTTAAATTTTGCTGACTTTAAAATAGGTTTGCCATTTAATCACTCTGTTCAGTAACTATTGATGTTTGAGTATTTTAACAGCATGAAGAATAGCTATGGACACTTCTCCATTTTATTTAGAGATTCAACCTAGAGACTAAACAGACAAAAATAATAATGCAGGTGAGCAGCTCTAAACTATTATCTGGAAGATCCAAGAACAGTCTAACTTCTAAATTAAGATTACCACAAATCATACATGGGCATATTGTCCAAATCTCACACTTGTATTTTTATTTGCTCTGAACAATATGCAAACTGTGAGCAGGATAGGCAGACAGACTGACAAAGCTTCTTAAAAGTCTTGGGAATGGTTCCCTAAACCCCAATATAGGTTAACAACATCCCTGACTTTTACCTATATGACTCACCTTCAATCAACTTTCTTTGATGAGAAATGACAGCAGTTAGAAGAACACATTACTCTACTAAATTTGTGATGTTGGCTGAACACATGACAACGAAGAGTTTGACATAATAAGCAATATATTCTATAAAAAAGCAATTTAAAACACTAGGGCAACATGTTTTATGTAAAGGAGAAAGTAACAGAAATGCAAGATCTGTGAATCTGAGGCTCTACTGAAAGATTATTTTGAAAAGTAAAAGTTCCTAAAACAGTTAGGCATATTGCATAAATGCATGTGCGTATGTGCGCAACACACAGCTGATCTTAGAATATTTACAGCAGTTTTGAAACAGAATATTTAAACATAAATTAAATTAATATCCTTAATTGTTTACCTTTTTATTGCACCAATGAAATAATTGGCTTTTGCTATAGTAAAAGGAATGCAATTTTATTTGATTTTTTAAAGAAGTGCAACATATCTATGCATTTATTTTTCTTAGGTTCTTTAGTAAGAATAATAAAGCAAAGTGCTGCCCTGCAAAACATGATGGCCGCACAAGGGAACCCTCTTAAAGACATGTATTGTACCATTCATGCGGCACACCTTCAACATTTCACTGATGAAATCAGGACATACATGGGCAAGCAAAATTAAAATATGGTCAAGATGGCAAAAGTTACTAATGAGAAATAAAAATTACAGAAGTTTTATTTTGTCTAAAACTATTGGAAAGGGCAAAATTTGACTCCTTTCCTGCTGAGTTCACTGAATACAAATTATTTTTGAACTTTGGATTTAGTTTGCAGCAACTGAAGTAAGCCGAGGATGAAGGGGTAAAGTGGGAAGAAGAAGAAACTGGGCCATTATTAAAACAGCTGAAAAAATGGGATATTATAGAATTAATTGGGACTATCCCTACCAATTAACACAGTGGGAGAATAAGCTGCTGTCATTTAATTTCCAGTCATGGTATCATCTTTGATGAATTTCCAGGATGGCCTTGGCAAAATATAGAAAACTGTATTTAATAAATCATTTGCACAATTAGGAATGAGACAAGACGATATAGGCTCTACAACCCTCCTCCTACAAGTAAAAGAAAATCAAGACATCCCATATTACGTAAAATCAATTATTATCTATTATCTGCCAATATCTTGAGAGAACTTGCATTCCAAATAAATACAGCATTTGTGAGTTCACTAAGGGCACATCTACACTAACCAACTAGATTGGATCAGGCCTGGATCAGATCCCTTGTGGCCAAATGCCTCATGGAGCTGATCCTGGGCAACACTAAGCAAGGTCTCCTTAACGCAGCATTGATACATGTTAACCACAGTCAGAGAATACGCTGAATTCTGCCCCAGAATTCAGCATATCCCCCTACTGTGGGTCCATCTGAATAGTTCTCAGCACCACCCTGTGTTTTCCAGGCTTGGGTGCCCAGGAACACGAGGTGGCAATTATTATCCCCTCCTGTCCTCCGTGCTGTGTCAGTCTCTGGCCACAGCATGGCTCTAACCTGTTGACCTTTGCCTGATGTCAGCTGGGGCAATGGGGCAATTGGAGAAGGGGGGGAGGAATATAATTTCTCCTACTCCTGTTCCCTTGTCGCACAGCAGGTGACAGTGGACAGGTGCAACCTATGTTACAGCTGGAGACTCCCATGAAATGGAGAACTGGAGGGGATGGCAAGGCTGGGTGCCTTCAGCACTGCTGGGTCAGGACTCCCTCCCACTGTTGCAGTGGCCAGAAGAGTGCCTGTCTGATCCATCCCAGGGCCAATCCAGATTAGCTCCAGTATAGTGAGTCAGTGCAGATTCACCCAAAAACCTTTTACCACACCTTCCTTCTGCCCCAATTTGACAGGCAATCCCAATTAATCCTCTGTCATCCTAGTTTTTAGATGCTTTTACACTATTGTCATTTCTTTCTCCCACTTTCCTTCATTACTTATTTTATTTTTTTCAACTTATTTCAATCTCTGCAAACAGAGTTCAAAGTATTAAAAATAGTTTACACTCAATAATTTAGGGTAGAAGGGAGAGGAGGGTCTTGTGCTTCACTGTAGACTCAGCCAAAAGCCTCTACTGTGTTGTATGTTTTCTGGACTGTATGGCCATGTTCCTCACAACCTCTAAGGATGCCTACCATAGATGTAGGCGAAACGTCAGAACACTTCTGGAACATGGCCATACAGCCCGGAAAACATACAACAACCCTGTGATTCCGGCCATGAAAGCCTTCGTCAGCTTCTACTGTGTTTTTCCTCCTTAATAACATTTGCCATCTTGACCACACTCTGATGTTGCTTGGCCATGCACGTCCCAGTTTTCATTTGTGAAATGTTGGAGGACATGTTCCACAGCAAAACGGCAACAGACATTATTTTAATTTCTTGTTTTTATTTAATTTCTTAATCATTGGTACTGGAAAGTAACAAAATCCAAACTAGTGGCTTTCTTATTATATACTTCCAATGAACCCAAGAGTAACAAAAAGTATACAATCTGAAGACTGACGCTGCAGCCTACTAAGAAATAGTGCTGGGACTTCAATCTTCGATCTCATTAGCAGCTTATTTCCATTAGCCTAGCAATCCATTCCACACACCAGAAACAACACAGGCCACACACTTATGCGCTATGATAGCATGAAAGGAAACAGAAATCTCCAAGGACCTCTTAGATTTGAAATTCACATACTTCCAAAATCTACACTCTCAAACAGGGCAAACATTTAGCAGAAGTCAGGAATATAGGTTAGTTTTTAATTCCCTCTAAACTTTTTTCCCTTTGAATTTTTATTTAGTACATCACTTGGGACACAACAATGCCCTATTTCCACAGTATAGAAGAACTGTGGAATTAGCAGACTAGCCTTTTTCATATGCGTGGTTTTATATTCTGAAGCGTTTACACTGCATTTTCCTTAATACTACAGTTGCATATTCATTGCTATATTTTCCTTTAACTGCTGTCACTTAAATTGTCATGCTGAACAGGGCAAATCAGGGTCAGTTTATGTAAGCGGTATCACTCTGAAGAACTTCATCAGTCTTTATTTCAATGCATTATGCAAAAAAACCTGACATTAAGAGAGCCTTAACTGACAGCAAATGAAATCAATCAGCAAATCACTAAGCCATAATAAACTCACTCAAGTTGTAGATAACCCTTCCTTCTCCAGGCCTTCACCTAAGCACCCCATCAAATGATATTCTTTTCCAAAAAAAAGCTGACACTTACATTACAAAATCCAGTATTAATATGGTGTAATATTTCACATGGCCTTTTGACTTCCAAAACTATTTGCAAGGATATGAAAAGAAAACCACTATTAAGGCAGATTGCTGAAATAATAGGGGGGTTTCATAGCAAAGGTAAAGATGTGAGATATAACTATCTTAAAAATTGTTACTGAAGTCATTGGTGAGATTGAGGCAGTTCAATCCTCAATCCTTGTTGGCCTGCACAGGGCTCTAAGACATAAGATACCTTGAGGATTACATTTTTGTAGTCAAGAGTCTCAAAATTATTTTTAAGGTGGTTTAAGCGGGTGTCTCTACCAACCCTACCACAAACAAAAGGCTGCATGAATTTGAGCCTCCTCCCCATTTGGAAGACGCCAAAGAAAACACTCAAGAATGAAATCTGGCAACGTTTTTCTACAAGGGATTATTTTACCTAACACGTGTAACAATTCCCAAGTGAAGCTGCAGTGATAAAAATCACCACATATGGACTTTACCACTCAAAAATACTCATTTTAAACAATAGTGCAGTATTATCCCTGTAAATCAATTTGGCATTTCTCCTTGTTAAGAATTAAGAGTAACATACAATATATGTACATATAAATACTTCATCTTCAACGACCTTTATGGGCAAGACAGCATATTTATCCACATGTTTTGCTGTCCACCTAAAATGCCAATGCAGGATCCACTGGCTTTGAGTCTTTGAACTGATGTACAACTGCAATGGCATGAGACTGCGGAGGGAGCAATTAAAAACGCCTCAAAAAATATAGCCCTTTAGATCTGAAGGAAGAAAGGCAACTATTTCCCAAGTTTTATATAGGCATTGCACAGATATAAGCCTAGACATAAAGACACAAATGTGGACACCTTTTGGAGGAAAAGATTTCTCAGTGTGAATGAAAAATAATGCAGAAAACTATGCCTTCAAATTCCCTAAAGACATTGGTCCTATGATCCCCTTTCACTTTAAGATCATCTCTGTTCCATAGTATTTTTCCATAAAGAAGCATATGTTCTGGCCGGTAGAAAGCTGAAGATTATGAAGAAAAACCAAGATTTCCCTTCAGTTACAACCAAGGAATCAAACTGAATCAAGTAAAGCTGACTGGTGAGGAAAAAGAAAAAGAGGATCATGGGAGAATTTGGAGAGAGAGTTAACGGAGAAAGGAAGATAATGAGAAGCAGTTTAGATGGAAGACGCGAATAGAATTTTGTTGCAAAGAGGGATGCTTTGCAAGAAAGAAAGAGAAACATTGAAGAGCAAGGAACATCGCCAACACACAATCAGAGGAGCTTTGTTTGGTCCTCCTCCTTCTCTAGAACCCTAATCTTCATTGATAGGAATGCTCTCCCCAACAGAAAAAACATGTTCAATGTAGAAAAGGAGAGGAATTATTGCAGGGGAAGTGGAGCTAGTCCAGTTCTCCAGTCCTTTTGCTCAATGTAGTGCTTCACCTCAAGGAGAACACAATCATAGAGTTTCCTTTGTCACATGTATTCCCTTTCACACTATATAGGTATTGCACCACAGTTCCATTTTTAAGACCATGGCTACATCCTGTGGAATCTTGAGGTTTGTTCATTGATGGTTTTATAGTTGTCCCAACAACTTCCCTTGAAAAAAAAATACTAAGAACGTAGACCAAACTTAACCCACAGTGGAGTAGCATGCTTTCCCTGCTCAGTCCCAGTTAACAACCTGGCTGCTACAGTCTGAACCAACTGTAGTTTGGTTGACAGCACACCAGAGATATATAAAAATCATTAAGTATTCTGACGTCTAAAACTACCATATTTATATCTTCAGTAAAACGAAATCATATAACAAAGATTTAAAGGAAACAAGCTAACTGTGCTACAGAATGGCTTCAAACTGTTGACCATGAATATCTGTGTGTTTTTACATGGCTGTGCAGAATCACAGTTTGAATGGAAAATAATGAGGAGTGCTACCACCTGGAAAAAGCACTTATCTTTGCCTTCAGAAGTATTCTACGGTACATTTTCTAAGATGCAATATTTGCCACAATGTTCAGAACAGACAAGAAACAACATAATTATCTTAGTATTTGTAGATAGATATTTCCCCTTGGGCCTTGAATGCTTATTTTCACAGTACTACCAGTGCTATTGAAAGAAGCGGAAAAATGTACTGGGAACCTAACATTAAAACTTACATTTATCTTTGCCCAATTGATTAGAAGAGCAGGCTTTTGCTTCTGTGTACAATACGATATGATAAGCCATGACTACATCGTACATGGATGCATAATTTACATAAAATAAATGGAGGACATAAGCCCTTTATAAATTTATAATGATTATACTCTATCACTCAGAAGCGATGTCAACACTCTAGTCTGCTACTATAAAACTAATAACACCCCTCTTACATTTGTATAGCAGTTTTTAAACAAAAGAATGGCAGAGTGGTTCAACAATTGCAAATTGTAGACAATTTGCATGTAACCTGTCTATACGTGCAGGCATCTAACAACAGCTTCCAAAGTCAGAAAAATAAATGGTATGAATTCAAATTTACATTCCAGAAACTAACTTCCTTTGGAAGAAATTTGTTTGTACATCCATTCTGTTCTCTATGTTTTCCTTTCCTCACATAAACCATAAAAACCCATTCATAAGACAAAGGACCACTGTTTTTCACCAAAAAAATTATATTTTTATTTAGGGTTTTTTCTCCATCCTGGAGACACATAAAACCAATAGAACAAAATCCCACTCAACACAGAAAGGCAGGTTCACACAATTAACTATATTTCAGGCAGCCACCTTATAGCAACCCAAAGCCTGTTTTAAATGGTTTGCAATGTGCCTCATATGGAGCCCCCAGTGGTGCAGCAAATTAAACTGCTGAGCTGTCGAACTTGCTGACCGAAAGGTCAGTGATTCAAATTCAGGGAGGAGGGTAAGCTCCCGCTGTTAGCACCGCTTCTGTCAACCTAGCAGTTCGAAAACATGCAAATGTGAGTAGATCAATAGGTACCGCTCCGGGGGAAGGTAACAGCGCTCCATGCAGTTATGCCGGCCACATGACCTTGGAGGTGTCTATGGACAACGCTGACTCTTCGGCTTAGAAATGGAGATGAGCACCAACCGCCAGAGTCAGACACGACTAGACTTAATGTCAGGGGAAAATCTTTACCTCATAATTATAGATTCACCAAGCACAATTTCCTAGTGCGAGTCAGAAGGTGAACCTATTTACAATTATGCATTTCTGCCATGCTACCTTTGTCCCAAAGTAACTTCAGTGTGGAAAAACTGTTCCATGTATACCATACCTGATGTCTCTTCACCAAATCATCGACTTATTGCACACTAGGTAAAGACTTAGGACATTATCTCTTGCAGCCCCCCCCCCCCACCATTTCTTAACACTTCTGAAATAGTTCCCTGATGAATAATCATGGGTTCCATCAAACAATGTAGACAGACTTCCGCCTGTCATCCGTGATGCATCGTTTGGGAACAGTTTTGACAGTGTTAAGAAATGGAGGGATAGGAGATGGGTGAAATCATCTTCTGAGCTCATGATTCATGTGGAAATGGGAAAAAGCGGAGGAAAACACATGGGGTGGGATCCGTCAAATTTTCCCACGTTGAATCGCTTCAGTGCCGTGGAGTAATGGGTGGTCTCCTACCAAGCATTGACTTTTTTCTCCCAAAATCCTGTTTCATGAGCTTGGCATGGTAAATTAAAAAAACTAATTTAATGATGAGAAATGCTGAAATTTCAAGATATTACCATTTTGTTTTTCCTGTCATTTCTCCTTCATAGTAATCTTGGCTTTCAAATTGTGCTAGCTTTTAGTTTCGGGTTTCTGCGATTGAGAGGAATGAGATTGGGAGGAAAGGAGAGGAGCCCAGAGAAGGGGGCTCTTCCTTAAGAATGATGCCTTCTGTCTCCTCAAAAGTAATGGGATTGGAGAGAAAAGTCAAGTATCCCAAAAGTTTTTTTCCAACGTGTTTTTAATGGAGTGGGCATGTGCCAAACCTGAAAATGGATGATTTTGGGAGAAAAGGCAAGAAAGAACATGGAATGGGACCTGAGAAATGACACAATTTTAAACACAATGGGACAAAACATCACAGTAAGATGATGCTTTCTCCCCCTCATGGTATGAGGTCCTTAACTGGACCTCATTAAGGACCCTCATATGGCTCTGCTTTTATAGAACATGAGTATGAATAATGAATGTGTGTGGTTCTAAAGGAGGAGGAGGACCAAACAAATGTGCGTGTAGTTTAGATTTTTAGTTACCTTGAGTCTGACTTACTGAAGTAAATAACCTGAAGAAATGTGAAATGGAATTGTGATGTAAGAGGCCATATTATACGTGACCTATAAAAATGAATGACAACTATTTGATCAATCATAGAAACCAGTGGATCCCATTAGATGCAGATTAAAAGCACTCCCTATCCCTCTTGACTCTAGCCTTTAAAATCGATCTTATTCCTGTCTATATATTTCTTACATGTTCTGTTGCATAATTACACCAAAGTAAATGAATTTGTGGCCCTTTAGGAGTTTTAGTATCACAACTTTCACCATCTCTGATCTTAGCTACACTGACATGAGCTGATGGGAACTGGGGTACCACCTTGTCTGGAGAATCAAATGTTCTCCCACCCAGATGTTACAGTAAAATCAAACTTTGGGAGCGTAGAAAAAAATGCTAGGCACAATTTAAATTAATACTGTGAAACTGCAACAACAATTAATTGTTTGGAGAATGCCACATTATCCACCAGTGCATTATTAAAGTAAAGTTGGAAAACACTTGAAGTGTGTCCATGTGAGTTTGAGGGAGAAGAGCCAGGCCCGTAGCCAGGATTTTGATTCGGGGGGGGGGGGGGGGGGGGCTGCGTCTGGGTGAGAGAGGATCTACCCTAGCAACCCTTTTGTATCGTTATCCCAATACCCCCATGCATATAGGATATATTGAGAATGGTGAGCAGATCATGATATGAATAAACATAACAGTTTAAATAATAAATGTAAGGCCTTCTCACGGACCACCCTGAGAATTTCGGGGGGGGGGGCTGAAGCCCCTCAAGCCCCCCCCCCCCAACCCACTTGGCTACATGCCTGGTAAGAGCCAAAAGGAAAATGAAAGAATTGTGACCTTTATCTGATTTTGAGAGACAGGGTGGCATAATGGTTTATGTATTGGACTGTGACTGTGGAAACCTGGGTTCAAATTCCTGCTTGGCCATGGAAACCTACTGGGTGACTTTGAGCAAATTGAATTATCTCCGCCTAAAAGGAAGGCAATGGCAAAATACTTCTGAACAAATCTTGCCAAGAAAACTCTGCGATAGGTCCAACTTAGGGTCACCATAAATCAGAAATGATTTAATACATACATACATACAACAACAACAACAAGATATACTGGAGCATCCTTCAGCACCAAATATCCCTTACTTTACTTTGTAATAAATGAATCCTGTTTTCTACTCTTAAACCTTCGGGATGCAACAAAAATATATATTTTAAAATCAATAATGAGTAGGGTGGTTTGTTGATTTGCTTGTTTTTATGAGAACGAGCAGTTTTCAAACATGAAAATAAAACAATGATAATATTAATTATTATTCTCTTTGTTTAATTCCCAAAAGGGAATTAAACAAAAATTCCTAATACTTTCTATACTATGGAATAGCTTTCTAACACAAAGACGACAATACTGGCACAATATGTTGATTATAGGTTAACAAAATACATATGTACAGCATTTTAATGATCCCTCCCTCTGGTTGATACCATTTTGGTGTCAATCATATGCCCACTTGAGAATACAACCCAGGGAAATCAGTTCCACTTACTTTCAAATTGCTGTGCTTGGATTACTGGTTTCAGTTTTTAACACTCTAGGACACAGACATCTGGAAAATCCCAGAAGTGACAGGGACAAAATATTTTATGTCATCTGAAAAAGAAATCTGATACATCTCACGCAGCACGCAATATGGACATGCCATTCACCCCAGGTTGTTACCTTTAGATCAGCTGCTGCAAATCAGAACAAATGGTAGAAATCCCAAGCAGTCTATTACCAAAAAAGAACCTAAGTCTTTAGTAGTAAAGGTAAAGGTAAAGGTTTCCCCTGACATTAAGTCCAGTCGTGATCGACTCTGGGGGTTGGTGCTCATCTCCATTTCTAAGCCGAAGAGCCGGCATTGTCCATAGACATCTCCAGGTCATGTGGCCGGCATGACTGCATGGAGCGCCGTTACCTTCCCGCCGGAGCAGTACCTATTGATCTACTAACATTTACATGTTTTCAAACTGCTAGGTTGGCAGGAGCTGGGGCTAACAGCGAGCACTCATTCCGCTCCCGGGCTTTAGTCTTTAGTAGCATGTACAAAAATTTGGAATCTTTCTCTATCAAAAAATAAGATATGATGTTGAGGGATCTGTCATTCCAGAATTCTTTTAAAGAATGCTTAAAGCAGCTATAGACGGGGGAAGATTTTCAGTGAGGGTTGCTTCACCACCTACATGTCCCAAGATCCTATTCACAATTACAGCACTATATTTCACTTTAACTGCCATGGTAGCATCCTACCTAATCCTGGGATTAGCCATTGGGAGGAGTAATTCTGAATTTGCAGTCAGCCAGCTGTTACCATTAAAAAAAAAGTAAGATTGGACTATAGATATGTTGATGTTACACAGGGCTTGGTTCTCAATCCACATCATAATCAGTTGTGCATTTTTATATCAAGTAAAAGTTCTCTAACACAAGGGACTCTTGGGGGCAATGTCCCAACTATGCTTATTAGTCTCCCGGGATATATTTGCACCTTGTTTTTTTTTCTACAGTGTAGACTCTACAACGACCACGTGATATACCTAGGAGATGGCACTTGTGCCAATGGTCAAAAGTTCGAGCATTGGTATTGTTTTCATTACTGTGTGTGTGCAAGATCCTTTCACAAATCAATTGAAAAAATATTTGGCAGAAATAAAGTAACAGGAACAGGGACTTTCACTCAAAGGTAGGAGCACGGTTTTCTGATTTAGATACCTTGACAACTATATTCATTGTCCATTTCACTTGTCAGGGTACTTTCCATCATCGTCAGTGCCAGAAAGTGTCAGTCAGTAAGGACTAAAAAGATCAATAGCCCTAGAATCTTTTCCCAGCACATGAACAACTCCAGCTGGTGTGAAAACAAGTAACTCCAATGCTCTGCACTCTGAATCCTTTTCTCCTGTGTGACCCCAACATTGATGACATCCTTAAATATTGATCTAGGGACAGCTACTTTGTTTTTCTTTCCTTTTTTAATCCCCTTGGAAAACACTGATGGAAGAAAAGCAATTCTAGGTTGATCTGGATATTTTAAAAATAAGTTTGCTTGTTCACATTGCTCTTTATATGTACTATGCATAAACTTCTTTGCAAAGTAATCTTCTTGCTTCCTTAACATTCCATAGTTAGAATACTGTTGTGATTTTGTTCAAGCACCTTTTAAAAAATTACTGCCACTCTGTTATTGAAATGTTTTATTTTCAGCACTTTGTGTGTGTATATGTCTTTAAACATTTGGTTGTAAAGAAAGGTTATTTAAGCATCTAACCTGGAATGCTACAACCTCTGGACCGCCCTTCAGCCCTTCCATTGCAAAGGTCTCCAGGTGCAGCTTTGGTAGCTGCAGGGTGAAGTCATTCCTGGTTGCCGCAGTCCGTGACAGCGAGATCTGATCTCTGACCTAAAAGGGAAAAAACAGTATCAATGGTAATTCCCCTTCAGACACATTAACTGGGATGAAGTGGGTCCCCTTGAGTCCACTGAGTGGACTTGCATTGATCGCTGGACCTGAAATCCATGAATAAATTTAGGACTAATTGATTTTTCGTTGCAAATAAATCTCTAATTCAGAGTGCAGGGGGAGAATGTTAAGAAGAAAAAGCATCCTCCCTTCTGGACTGAAATGAGAAGGGAAGGAAAGTCACTAAAGGTATGTGCACCGAATGCCACAAACACACACATACTAAATAATTAAATATTAAAATTACCCCACACATCAAGCACAATATATGTATAGCAATAATTTACCAAAATAAAGATGTGTCATCTACAAAGGGAGGAAATAAACATATCCCCCTGTCCAAAAAAAGTTCACTTATACTAATTTTATCGGAAAGTCTTATTTAAAAGCTTGGTTTTGGTTGTTTTTGAAATAGTCAATTAGGATGCAAAACTATATTTGGCAATGGGTATATACTGAAAATGTATATTGCCTGAGAAGATTATCAGAAGTATTATAGGAGCCTAGAAAGCGGCTAGTTCCAAATGTCAAATAAATTAATAGTAGACCTCCTAAACAAATAAGCAGTGCTGAGAGAAATCAGTATTTTTTTCCAAAGCACAAGTATTTTGGATTTAAAGCCATCCAAAAAGCAGAGTTAAAAAAAGAACAACAAAATGCTCAACACTCTAAATGAAAGATATCCATAGATATGTAGAGAAATATAATCTTATGCAGTTGGTATTGTACTGCCACCTTCTGTTAAGGTGAGAAATACCTTCACTTCAATCATGTCTTTAGTGAAGGTATGAAGTAGGTTTAGTATCCCTTATCTGAAATGCTTGGGACCAGAAGCATTTGAGATCCCCCCCCCCCCGAGATTTTAGTATACCTGTATATTCATATATGTACACAATGAAGTATATTGGAGATGACAGCCAAGTCTAAACACAAAATTCATTTAGGTGTCAAATACATCTTATACAGTTGGCCTGAAGGTTATTTTATACACAATATGTTAATAATTTTGCCTATGAAACAAAGTTTGTATACACTGAATCATCAGAAAGCTAAGGTGTCAGTATCTCAGCCACCCATATGGGTAATTTTTAGATTTTGGAATATTTGGGATTTTAGAATTACAGATAGGGGATGGTGAATCTGTACAACTGCTTTGGCAGATTTTTTTTTTAAAATCACCAGTTCCTGTGCCAATGTCAGAGTCTCATTTAAAAAAAACACTACAATCCTAGATGAACGACAGTGCAAGTCCCATTACATGCTATCAGACATCACAATAAATCATAAGTTTATCATCACAGTAGTAAACTCAAGCAAGTCTTGAACTCCTGCAGTCTCTACTTCCTCCTCCAGCATGGCTATGGGAGATTGCGCCCCTTTTTAATTAACAATAATTAGAACTTATAAAAGATACCTCTTGTAGACTCCTGCATCCAGAATATCCTAGCTAATTGAGTATTACAGTGGCTTAGGTTAAAGTCTTTAACATTCACTATAGTTTATTGCAACACAATAGCTCAATAACCCACAATTTGAAATTGGCTTGTTTCAAAGTTAAAACATAACTAGACTTTGTCCAGTATGAAGAAAATAGCACGCTGGAATTAATTAAAAATGTGAACTAATTTTTCCAGGATCCCTCAGGAGATGCCACAGGAAGGCAGGAAAGCAAATGAGGGTCACCTATTGCTATCATTGCAAGACATGGTTTGTCATGACAGCTCAAAGCAGACAGTGTCTTTTATTTCCATGCAAGCATACAGAGTCACACTGTATTTTCAGTAATCATAAGCAAAATGCTATCACATACAGAACATTGTTTCTGCTATGAATACTACTATCTATATCTATTTCTAAATTTCACCCTAGATGAGGTCAATTACAACACATATTACTAATATTCTACTTTTTATAGTGCAAGAAATAAAACTCCAGCAATAAAACTAGACTGCATAACCTTTTGTCTCCAATATATAGTAACATTAATAAAGTATCTTTCAAATAAAAAATAGTTGAGTTGTAGGTCATTACTTATTTTTCTACAAAACATTTAACTTTAAAAGGAGAAAGCAGAAAAAGGGGCCAATGCCATATACAACACATCTCAACAGCTCTATGTATACATGGCCTAGTACTAATGAACTTAGGGCAATTTCCATAAAAATAATACCAGCATAAATCACATTCTGAAACCCAATTTAAGTGATATTTCTTTTGTCTGTCCCCAGATAACCATATTTTAGGCAAAGCCTTACATTTAGTGAATTACTCTTTTGAATATTTTACTCACAAACCCTGTAATATTTCAAAAGTTAATTTTTCCACTAGCGGTTCCAATAGATAACCTCCACCACCACCAGTACTACATATAAACAGCATGAAAATACATATATATGCATTCTGTACTGCGATGTGCAAGTGTTAAGTGAGTTTTTACAGGTTTATAGCACTGGGTGCAAAAAACACACATTGTGTATCACAGTCTATGCGAATAGGGAGCCTTGCATTTTCTTGGTTGACCTAAACAATTCCTGTCAATACCTGTGGCTGCCAAACGTATGCACTATAATGCAATTTTTATAACAGCACAAGTCCTACACACGTTTCGACACACACTGTTCTGGGCTGAAGAGAGAAAAAGAGAGAGAGAGTCCAGTGGAACAAACGCAATCCTCAAGGGTCTCCTGCCAGCATGTGTAATTTTGTTCAGATGTTAATCTTGCCTATCGTAATACAAACGTGCTATTTTTCACTATATCTACAATAATACATATTTCACTTGATTTGTTATAGTTTATATATGCTAACTTTTCTCGTTCTTCATTGTAGCCCATATGCACACAGATAAAAAGAAAAACATTAATGTGGATTAAGGTACTAAGAATTTTATCAACATCAAACCACTAGTGTTTTGCCTTCTACCCTTCTGAACCATAGTCAATAGATCTAAATATTTTACTGCACCCTGGCCAATTCATTGTTTGATGTTTAAAAACGCACCCAGAATCAAAGAAAATTTATTAAATTTGAGCCCCCAAATGAGATACTATTAGCTTTGAAAGTCAAGTTTAACTGCGATATTGATGATTCTCTTTTTTCTGTGACAAAATTCACCAGGGAAATCCCTGATGTCAAAGTACCAAAGCAGATTGCTAATACTGAGGAGGGAGGGGAGGGGAGTGTGGGGGAGGCGGGAGGGAGAGAGGAAGCGGGAGGAAAACAATGTATACGCTATATGTAGGCAGCGGCAGGTCCTTTAACCCCATCTCAGTCTAGTGCTTTCTCCACCAGGGCAAACACACAAACCAGACAATAAAGCGAGCAACATGTATATCTTTCAAAGGCAGTTAAGTGTAATAGCAGCTCATCATCAGAAAGGAATGCGATTGTTCCTTAGATATAAATCTCTGGACACCATAAGTCCCAAACACATGTTTTAGTGTTTTTAATTATGTTACACAGAAAGGGCTGGAGTGTTCTTCTCCTGCTTTCCTCCAATACACGTGAATAATACTCAAAAATAGCAGGGGTTTCTTTCTGATAATTGTCTATGGTATGCATTACATTCAAAGTGAAGGAAGAAAAATGCTCACAGATAATACTGCTATTGTTTGTCTCCTGCCCCCAAAATAATCTTGTCAACTTTCCACAGCCCTCCTAGAGTTTGCGGATCTATGCCTGCATTGTGTTACTTTAAGATAGGAGAGTGCGGACTCATAGGGATGAATACTTCTCAATCCAAAATAAAACTGCTGCTCTTGAAACACTATAGCATGTTAAACAGAAGTGTTATACCATTACCTTCTCCCTAATATTGCAGTTTTTCGTGTGAAAAGATAAGGAAGTATAGAAGAACATTCCTAACTTTCAGCAGTATAGACACAGAGAGCTTTTCAGGATTGTACGAATGGCCCAGTAAGCCATCTAGGGTGCATCTCTACACTGTAAAATCAATGCAGTGTGTTACCTCTTTAACTACCATGGCTCAATGCTATGGAATCCTGGAAGCTGTAGTTTGTTGAAACACCAATACTCTTTGGTAGAGAAGGCTTAAAGACCTTTTGAGACCCCTTCCTACTTCAAAGAAATTTCAAGTGAAGACAGACTGTGTGAGTTACTCATATCTCAAACCCAATTTTTTGCTAAATAAAATTAAGATCTCACATTTTAATTTGATATTTAGTTTGGCACTACAAGACATCCCAAAGTTTTAGTGTTGACTCTCATTTAGTTTTAGTGTTGACTCATTTGATTCATTTCTAACCAACAACTACATCCTCTAGCGCAGTGGTTCTCAACCTGTGGGTCCCCAGGTGTTTTGGCCTACAACCAGAAATCCCAGCCAGTTTACCAGCTGTTAGGATTTTTGGGAGTTGAAGGCCAAAACATCTGGGGACCCACAGGTTGAGAACCACTGCTCTAGTGCAAAAGTTTAACTTGCAACTAAATGGCATCTTACCTCTATCTGATTTAACGCTATGCCTGTAGCAGTGCTGCAGCTGGACTAAACCAATGTGTTACTTGCAACAAGTTACTCCGGAAATTAGTGACCCTTTGAAGCAACAAGCTGGAAAGGTATTACTTTTTACCTATAATAAACAACAGTGTGATTCGTAATAAGATTTCTCACTCAGTTTAAGAAATAGTAAGAGGAGGAGGAAGGTCACATAGGTGGCAATGTAATATTACTAATAATATTACTATATAAAGATATAGTACAATATAGTAATTTTATGCTTATATTGTGCTATGCTAATATATATGTTCATTTGATTTGTAAGCCGCTCTGAGTCCCCTTCGGGGTGAGAAGAGCAGGATATAAATGTAGTAAATAAATAAATAAATAAATAAATAATGCAAGTGGCTTGTCTTTGGGAGGTATTGTATAGTTACTGGGTGTGGAAGGGAGAGGTTGAGGGAGAGTGGAAGGGAAGAGGAAGATACTACTGTACATAGTGACTTTACAATCTAACTTGGGAGAGGGGATATTAAGCTGCTATGGGATGTAATTTTAGGATTCCAACCTTCAAAGAGCAATACCAGAAGATACCATAGGGTAGCATTAAGTCTTATTTAGTGCCTGCTAAGACATAGTATGTGCCTTCAGGTTGTCTCTTGACTTAAGGCAATACTATTGATTTCATGTAATTTTCTTAGGCAAGGAATACTCAGAATTCTATCAATTTCTTCCTCTACAGCACCTGATATTCATTAATGGTCCCCATACAAGTACTAATCAGAGTTGATCCTGCTTAACTTCCAGGATCTGTAGGATTTGGTGACTTTAGGGTTTTCAGTTCTTCATGTTGAACAAGTCAGGCCAAATCTTGCATGAAGACTTACTTAGAGCAGACCTATTGAAATCAGTGAGTGAAACTTGTTTGATTCCATTTAATCGGTTTATCTCATATAGGATTAACACTAGATTTAACCACTTTTTCCAGAATTGTGTGTATAGACAGATATATAGTCCATTTTATAACGTTCCAAATTACACTTTTCAACCAGGGAGGAGTATGTACACAAGAAACAATAAACCTCTTTTTAGAAAACTGGCCAAACATATTACTGAACCCATTCCCCTCCTCTGTGCTATCTTTAGATGACAAGCTTATTCCGATTTTAGAATTTCCAGTAAAATAATGTCAAGAAGGTAGAAAATTAGGAGGTATATTACTTAATATTTCCATATAAATACAGGCCATTTATAGTATTCTCTTCATACATTGTTATTTGTATATGTACTAGAAAAACAATTCAAGTTAACAATTAAATGAAAAGATAAAGTCTGAACTTCTCTCCTTAGCTCAGGGCTTCTTTAATTTTTTCCACTGTGACCCCTTTCTGCCTGAGAAATTTTTATGTGACGCCAGATATCTATCTATACACATAATAAAAGTGAAAATCTGTATGTGTGTATGCGGTACGGGTGTCCATTCACACAGACAGCCTCCTGCCTCCACAAACAGGCTATAGGTCCCAGTGTTGTAGAGCCACCAAGTCACTCCCTCTCAGGACATTGCAGGTTACAGCAAGCACATCCCAGTGTGCCTTTCTCTCTCCATTTGCATAACCCCACCCACTGCCCCCTCCCTTAACCCTTTCCTACCCTTTTCTATGGCACACAGCAAACAGAGCAAGCAAGCAACTGAACATACTGGAAAGGTTTGGGGAGAATTCAGCATGATTTATAGGAGTTGTAGGAGTTGTAGGTAATGGGCTGTATAGTTCACCTGCAATCTAAGAGCACTCTGAACTTCACCAACAATGGATCTGGAACTCACTTGGCACACAGACCCAACACAGCCAACTTTGCATCCTGGTGGGTTTTGGGGGTCATTGACCTTGACATCCAGGAATTATAGCTCATCCATACTCAGAGAACACTGAATCCATCTGATGACAGATCTGGACCAAACTTGGCACACAAATTCAACATGGCCAACTAGGAATACTAGTGGACTTAGAGGTGACCAACCTTTATATCTGGGAGTTATAGTTTATCTGTATTCTGTGAGCCGTCTGAATCCCACCAATGACAGTCCTGGACCAAACTTGGCACACAGACCCAACACTGCCAACTGGGGGTAATTGACCTTGGCATCAGAGAGTTATAGTTCACCGGTATTCAGAGAACACTGAATCAAGCAGATGATGGATCTGGACCACATTTGGCACACAGACACAACATGGCCATCTGTGAATACTAGGGGAGTTTTGGGAGAGTTGACCCAAGATTTTTGGGAATTGTAGTTCACTCACATCCTTATGCATTTTCTAATGGAAGCATTCATAAAAAACAACAGGAAAGACTGAATTATCTTCTAAGAAATAGCATAACATATGACCAAACTGATGTTACCTAACATCCAAAAACAAACAATGTCCTTTCAAATAACCTGGGTACCGTCGGGTATCCAAGCTAGTAGGTATATAAAATAGGTATAAAAATCAAACTTTTACTGAAAATAAATCAGCATTTGCAAGGCTTGCTAAACAGACTAATTTTCCTTTTTATGTAAATGATGCACATTCTTGCTAAAACATTCATGTAAATGTCTAAAACGGACATTGGGTTTACTGTCACCAACCTTTCCTTACCCCAGCATTTAGTTAAGGGGACCCACTGTTTAATAAGCAGTGCCTTAGATCAGGTACTGGCTGAATCACACAATAGCACACAGAGTTGCAGGTGATATCAGAACCACTCCAAGTTTACACAATCAGCAGTTTGCAACTATTTCTACTTTTTCACTTTTTACTTTTTAAAAAGTTACTGACACTTGAAGAGAAAGGGGAAAAATGGAAGAAACACCGGGTATTGTGATTGTACTTGGCTGAGAAAAACAGCATGTGGATCCAATCAGATGTGATCTTTCAGGATGTGTGTTGACTGCCATGAAATAGGCAGAAACACTTCTAGAAATTAGCAGAAGTTTTGCCAATTTAAATCTAAACATTTAAAACTTGTATCAAGAGGAATCAATGCCTGTGTACTTACAAATCTATACGCCTTGGGCTAGCTAAGCTCTTTCAACTTAACTAAAGGGATGCTGTGAACATAAAATAGGAGAAGGAGGGAAGAAACTCATGTACGCTGCCTTGAGCTCATGAAAGAAGACTGAGAGAAAAATGTAAACAACAAAAAGTTGTTGCTTTTAAGATTCACACCACCTAGCAAATTCCACACATCAAGACCTGAGGAAGACATGCTATGACTCCAAATTGGAGACAAGGTCCATTCATTCATTAACTTGGAGTGGGGATCTCTTGGAGGAGAATTCACTTATATAAATATTTTTCACTTTTGCCAAAATGAAATACTTTTAACTACACATTAGAAAGAAGAAGGCATAAGCTATCTTAAAATGGGAAGGACTACTTCAGAGAGTGTTGAGTTGTCTTTCAGGAGTCTCTGAGCTGTATATTTCCTCCCTGGCAAGATGTTGGAACTAGATGACCATGAATGTACTTTACAACTCAACAATTCTATGCATTTTCAAGCAGAGATTGCATTAACTGAAAATCTCTTTTCCAGACTGAGCAAAATTCCAGAAACAAAATTTAAATTTAAGCTGGATATATTATCTTTCCCAGCACATGAGACCTGGCTCTTCCATTGAACAAACTATGAGCACATTATGGCTAGAATGCCCTGAATCTTCCCCCTGCAGCTACACATTGCAGGGTGTGATTGGTAATAGCAGATATGCTATCTTTCAGGAAACTCATTTGCAATTATTGAACTTCTAATTGAGGAACCCCTGATAAGCATTCCAGGAATCCTGGAGTTCCTAGGAATGCAGCTATAAACCACTGCTTTAATGAGGAAGGGGGATATTGAAGCCTTGCCATTGTTTCTAAACATTATTGCTGAAACAAATCCTGAAGCACTGCTTGAAGATTGCAGACAACCTAAGAGAGAACAGCAACCTGATACAATTTAATTTTTGTTAAAAAAATCACAGTATATTAAATTTTGCAAACATTGTATTTCATATCATTAAAAATAAAATAATGTACACAGCCTGTGACATTAAATATATCTGAATATTCAAAACCCAAGCAGTTTTAAGACAACACCTTTGACAAATGTAGATTTTCTGATTTACATCTAGAAGGGTACAAGAGTGATCAAGTTGACAGTCAAGTCAGTCTTTAGGGTTGCCACACTATTGAAATAAGTGTGGAATAAGACATTGGGCTGAACTCCTGTCTAGCCCTATATAATTCTGGGACTGTCATGGATAGCGTGGATGAAGGTTTGGCTGAACCCAGTGTGGAACAGCAACCTCCACAGCCACAACCAGAGGTAACAACTAGTCTTGTGCATTTGTATAGAAGCACTATTTGTTCCTTTTTGTTTTATTCGTAAGGCCCCATTTTCATTTTTAAGCACCTCTCCTGAAAACGGGTGCCTTTCCAAATGAGCTTTTCCATCCAAGGTCCGAAAAAAATAAAGATTTTTGGCCCACTGGCGGCAAGGCACCAGGGGCTACCAGGCCCTGTGGGCGTTACCAGGGCCTACATGCGAGCCTAATTGCTGGCTAAAACTTTAATAACTAAGCCTGGACCTTGTGCTCGTGAGATGCATGGACACTTTTGTAAATCTGGACTACTTATTCATGGATTGGATTCATGGACAAAGCTTTGTCATTTGGAAGTTTGGTACGTGGATTGACCCAAGGCTGTTATTTCGCTTCCCTTCTGCTTGGTCCCTTAAAAGTCTGTCATTACTGTGAACTAACTGGCTTGACTTTGGACTCTAAGACTACTCTGCTGCTGATTCCAGGGCGAATTACTTGATAAGGACATTGATTAAAAAACGTTAAGTGATTTGCTGAAATTAACCTATGCAGGCAATCCCTCAAAAGTCTGGTAAAACATAAAGCCCTCTAATATATAGGGATGGCTATTCTGAATATTACTACTAAAATTACCATCCCCAAAGGTTTAAACTGCTAATATCTGGATTAAACAAAGGTCTGAATGACATCAACCTATTTATCTGGAATGGCTTAGGTTAGGAATTCATCACATGCACACCACAATGATCATGGAAGCAATCCCCAGAAATGCACCTGCTTAACACATGTACCAGGAGTGCTTGAAGGTAAGAAGAGTTTTAAGTAGTCGTCATTTCCTGTTGGGGTTTAGGCTTGTGAAGGCCCTAACACCTGTGGAAGTGTGCCCCAGACATTTGTGGAATCTACTGGATTCTAGAGTAGGGGTCCTCAAACTTTTAAAGCAGAGGGCCGGTCTACAATCTTTCAGACTGTGGAGGGGCCGAATTATCATTTGAAAAAAAAAATGAACCAATTCCTGTGCACACTGCATATGTCTTATTTGTAGTGCAAAACAACATCAACAATGAAAAAACAATACAATATTTAAAAATGAAAACAACCAACATAAACCTATCAGGATTTCAATGGGAAGTGTGGGCCTGCTTCTGGCCAATGAGATAATCAAGTTAATTAGGATTGTTGTTGTTGTGTGTCTTCAAGTCAATTCAGACTTTGGGCGAGCCTAAGTCTAAAATTATTTATTTATTCATTTACTACATTTATTTATTACATTTATATCCTGCCCTTTTCACCCCTAAGGGGACTCAGAGCAGCTTTATGTACATACAATATATTATATTATTAGCATAGCACAATATTAGCAATGTAGTTATATATTACTACATTGAACTATACCACTATACTGTAATATTATATGTAATATATAACATATAATTAATATTATTATATGGTATTATTATTAGTATTATATTGTATAGCATTATAATATTATTATCAATATTATATGTATATACAATATATTATATTATTAAAAATGATTTAAAATATTATATTATAAAACTGAGGGCAGGGGCCAGGTAAATGACCTTGGAGGGCCGCATCCGGCCCCCGGGCCTTAGTTTGGGCACCCCTGTTCTAGAGGATCCATCAAGGGTTTTCATTGGTATGAGTCGCATTTCTTTTGATGAACAGGTCAACTATTGTAATGTGGAGGTGACCACACAGTTATTGCAATTCCTCCCAAGTATCCCCTCTCACTGCACACAGCTGTTGGTATATTGTAGAACTGAGAGCTGTGAAGTAGATAGGATACAGCTTTAATATAAATGGATCTGGCTGGACAGATCCCTCTGACAGCAAAGATGCAATTGTTACTGGCCATCACTGTATCTTTTCTTCAGTGTTATTCAACACAGCCTTTTTGAGTTTTCTGAGAAACCTTGCCATCAGAACCATCTTGGGGGACATAAATAAACCTTCAAGACATGCTGCAGTATACTATTTGAAATACTTTGAGGCTAAAAGTGACTCACATCTATTATTATGACTGGAGGCACTCCTGGTCCTGCTCAGTCTATGGAGCTGTTCAGTCTGCTGTCCTGCAGCAGAAAGAATTTAACCTGCAGAGGTTTCTCAGCCTATGAAGCCACCTACTTTGTAGAAGCTACCTGGAAGACCTACACTGTGGAGTAATTTTGGCACCAAATACCTTTTTATTTTCATGGATTTAAATTCTCTCTATTTGTATGTTATTTGGTGTTTCTTTTCTATTCCGCCTTGCAATTTATAATTCTCACTAGAAATCTGGAGGGTGACATATAAACAAATAAAGGTAACTGCAACCTAAATACACCAGTAGAATCAGAACCATAGGTAAGGAGAAATGGTTTACATACATTATAGGAGACTAATGCATCTAAATCAGTACATTTCAGGCTGAGGAATGGGGAGAGATAAGCAATTACTGAAAGTTTGTGAAAATTGTCTGTGGGTCACACTTAGCTACCTCTGCTTTAGATCAACTTTGCAGTAAGTCGTAAGAACCCATATTTTTTCCCCACATACCGAGACATCAAGATGATGATCAGGATGATGACAGATGGTGGTGATTTTTGAATGTCTTAAAAGATGTCTTAAAAGGTGTTCCATGCAGTCATGCCGGCCACATGACCTTGGAGGTGTCTACGGACAATGCTGGCTCTTCGGCTTAGAAATGGAGATGAGCACCAACCCCCAGAGTCGGACATGACTGGACTTAATGTCAGGGGAAACCTTTACCTTTACCTAAAATATGTGATTTGAGTTATGCGACATTTTAAAATCTTTGTACCCAAACTGTGATTGCAAGTGATTTTATATGAGGCCCATAATCAGCTTGGCACATTGAGGTGGCTACTTTAAGAATAGGATGAGCTGATCTTGATCTCCTCTATATATGCACTATACTCGTATAACCACATTTAGAGTGCAATCCTTTGTAGCATCAGAAGGAACTCTCCTTGTTTTCAAAAGGACTTAATTACTGTTAATTCTGTATAGTACTACAATTCTGCTTTGTCATTATGTGCCTTACAGTTGACTCTGACATATGGCAGCCATTGCTAGGCAAGATTTAGTAAGAAGAGGTTTGCCAATGGCATTCTCTGAGGCTAAGCAGAACACAACTTGCCCAAGATCATTCCAGTGAATTTCCATGGCTCAGCAGGATTCAAACCCCAGGCCTACTAGTATTCTAGTCAAATCACTACACTACATCAATTTTCTTGTAGACCTATAGAAATACAGATAAAATATTTTTGCAGTATTCAACCAAACAATGCTATCTTAAAATGAATAAGAAATAAGAACAGTGCAAAATTTCACCAACTAACTTTCCCCGTGCACCAAAATAGATTTGTGTGCCTCTCTAGATCCTCCAGTGCAATTTTATAATATGCTTCTGGCCCAAGTATAGTTAAAATATAGGGTTCAGGTATCTACAGGGTGTCTTGGAACATATTTCCTGTGGATACAGGGGTCATACTCTATATACATATATAACCATAGGGAATGGATTGCCCCATAAAAATTTCATTTGGAATGTCCTGGTATTTTACAGCAACAAGAAGTTCAGTATCTGAAAAATACCCAAGCATATTAAAACAAAAAACGCTAAATCCAAACTTAGTTGGATGAAAGATTAATTTGATCCAGGCCCTTTAAGCAAACATGAAGCATGATGCCAAAGCTATTCTGTATTTGTGGGATGTGTGCAATAATATGTCCCTTATGAACAGACTGCAGTGACCTTGGGCTGGAAGTGAACCCATGTCTGGAGAAAATAATGGCTAACACATTAACTAATTTCACAGCACTCCACGCAAGGATGTTTCCTTACTTAAGGCAAAGTATGCACATGGACATAGATTTGTTTTTGTTTTGTTTTATTTATTTTTTTAAAAGAAAGCTTCAAACTTCCCGAAAAATGAAGACAGACGGGCTCTGGCATTAGTTACTTAGATACGCCTAAGCTAAAAACAGTTAAACACATGGATATGACATTCTGCAATGTCTTATCTTTAGTTTGTCAAGGTTTTTAAATCCCTCTTGAGCTGGAGTACCATTTTTAGCATGGCTAGGTCAGAATGACACTGAACAATATGAGTGATGACACACTAGACAGCTATATGGACAGAGATGTCATCAGTAAGCCAGCTGTGCTAACACCTGTATGTCCTGCACAATTGATCTTTAGGAACATGCATTTTTTAAAAGTCAGGTTATTCAGGGATCAAAACAACAACACAGATTTGCAAAATAATTAAATAGATGGTAAGAGGAATTATTTGAAGGAAACAGTGAAGTTCAAAATAATTTTTAATACCCCAGTTTTCTTCAATGTAATGATACCAAGATCTGATTCAAAACAAAAATGGCACAAGATATTTTTCAAAGGACCTTCTTTTTGGAAAACAAACAAGATGCTTTTGAAACATTTAAAAATCTTTGTCGTTCTCCTGTTGACATCTTTGCGTGTGCCTACTGGTCCGTTTCGCTCATGGCAGGTGCCAGGTTGATAGACAAAAGCCAAGAATAGCTACAGTCCACAGAAAAACACCGTCACATTCCTGTCACTATCCTGCCAGTGCACTTGAGGACAGTGTATTCTATGTTTCCCACTCAGAACAAAAGACACATCACAACTTTCAAAAATGGGGAAGGATAGATTTTGATACTGGGGGCTTGTGTAACAAGCCAGCAAAAAGCAAGGACTATTGAGATGCAAGAGAGTCCATTCAAACAAAATTAAATTCCCTGGCTGTTTTACTTTTTAAAATCTGAAAAGGCTGTAGAGTAGATGTCCTAGTTCCTAGACATCATATATCCAAACCTCCTGACTTATTTCTACTCTGAGTGAATGATTCAAACTATCAGTATTACTCCAAGGCGCATAAGGTGCAGCTAGTATGAAGTGCAGCAACCAGACTGCTAAAAGGGACACCATACTGAAACTACAAAAATATCAGTTTTAAAGGAATTGCACTGGCCAATGACATATGTCTGGTCTGGATGTAAAGTAATGACATTCAAAACTCCAAATGGTTTCAGAGCTCAGTATTTGATGAATGGCTTCTAGTGGGTATGGGGGGCATTCTTCCACATGGCGTGGGGAACTGGGCCATTTTAGGTCCTCAAAGGTTTTGTTTAAAAACAGAATGTGCAAATGAAGGTGCATTTCCCATTGCAAAAAGTATCTCTTGGGTCTAAAATGGTCCAGAGGTGCCGGTGCCCCTGCCTTCTGACTGTTGACCAACCCTGGTCAACATCAATCCAACATATGCTCCAGGAAACAAGTTCCTCAAATATACTACACCAGGAGAGAAAATAGAACATAGCTAGTCATCCTCATGTTATGTTTTCTATATAAACACATACAAATAGATACATTGGATGAGCCCAAAAGCCCACCCAGTCCATCATTCTGTTTCTTCTATGACTTACTAGATGCTTGCTATATACCAAGCACTATTTAAATCTATTTAGGCAATTTTACATCACTTTCTTGGGTTTTTTAAATTACAATTTATTGCAAATATAAAAGTAAAATATTGAGAAAAGAAAGGGAAGAAAAAAGGAAAAGGGAGGGAAAATACATAGCATATCTTGGGAGATAGTTGCAAATGGCTATCTATATACATTAATATACATTATTATAATACACATTAATAATAGCAGAGTGAATGTCCAAATAAAATCTGCTTTATATACTGTAGATAACTGTAATCATGAGCCAACAATGTGATGCAGCAGCTTAAAAGGCCAATAGGATTTTGGCCTGCATAAATAGGAATATAGTGTCTAGATCCAGGGAAATGATGCCACCCCTCTATTCTGCCTTGGTCAGACCAGACCTGGAATACTGTGTCCAAATCTGGGTACCACAACTGAAATGAGATGTTGACAAGCTGGAAGGTGTCCAGAGGAGGGCAACTAAAATGATTAAGGGTCTGGAGAACAAGCCCTACGAGGAATGGCTGAAAAAGCTGGGCATGTTTAGCCTGCAGAAGAGAAGGCTGAGATGAGACATGATAGCTATGTATAAATATGTGAGGGAAAGTCATAGGGAGGAGGGAACAAGCTTGTTTTCTGCTGCCCTGGAGACTGGGATGCGGAACAATGGCTTTAAACTACAGGAAAGGAGATTCCACCTGAACATTAGGAAGAACTTCCTAACTGTGAGAGCTGTTTGGCACTGGAACTCTCTCCCCCAGAGTGTTGTGGAGGCTCCTTCTTTGGAGGCTTTTAAGCAGAGGTTGGATGGCCGTCTGTCGGGGGTGCTTTGAATGTGATTTCCTGCTTCTTGGCAGGGGGTTGGACTGGGTGGCCCATGAGGTCTCTTCCAACTCTATGATTCTATGATCATCTGTCAATCAGTGTTTGCAAATCTCTAGTGAACAACAAAAAGATTAGAGGTATTATTTTTCAAGCTTTTTCAATAAGTATCTGCTGCAGTATCTTCCTCAAGTGTACATTGTTGTTGTGTGCCTTCAAGTTGTTTCTGGTTGATGGCAACCCTAAAACAAACCAATGATGGGGTTTCTTGTCAATATTTGTTAAAAGGGAGTTTGCCTTTGTCTTCCTCTGAAGCTGAGAGTGTGTGACTTGTCCAAGGTCGCCCAGTGGGTTTCCATGGCTATCTGTGTGTGTGGGGGGGGGGGGGGCTTTGACTACAATTTTCCTGCTTCTTGGCAGGGGGTTGGACTAGATGGCCCATGAGGTCTCTTCCAACTCTATGATTCTGTGAGTAGGAATTCAAATCCTGGTCTCTAGAGTCCAATGCTTAAGCATGTTGGCTCCCACAAGTGTACATACACACTAAGTAAGCATACATTTAATAAGTCTGCATCACACATGCATACATACACATAACAATCACAGAGGTGTTCTAATTTGCCTCCTGATCAGGTCATTTTAGAAGGAAACTACTTTGGACAGAAGAGAGAATGGGAACAGATGAAACTTGCATGTTCCTAGGAATATTGAGGAGCTAGAAAAGCAAAGTTTTCTTTAATGCAGTGAGGCAAATATGCATTATGCCTGGGGAACAGAAGTATGAATAGGATAATATAATAATGGGATATAATAATAGTAACAGAATATGATGATAATAATATGGCAATAGAATAATAGTATAAAATAATCAGTTTCATGGCATAGGATAGGAAGATGAGAGGAGAATCCCAATGTGTCCTGTACCTTTAAGGAGCAAAAGCAGCAGGACGAAAGCCCTCTTCCTTCCCTCCCTCCCACCCTCCCTTGCTCTGGCTCCAGGAGCCAATCAGAAGCCTCTGGGAAGCAAGGCAGCATGGCCAGGAGGGAGACGGAAGGAAGGAAGAAACGGCAGCGCAGCAGCAGCCACGGAAGGTTCTTCAAGCCTCGGCTGGGGGACAGGCAAGGAAAGGCAAGGCAGGGAGGGAGGCACAGAAAGCAAGCACTTTCCCTCCCTCCCTCCGGTGTATGAATGAGTGCTGCTTTAGCCCTGCAGCCATGCTTCCCAATGGAACTCTGCTGCAGCCTTAATTGCTAGGTCTTACTTTCAGGGGAGGCCTTATATTTGGCAATCCCCCCAAACCCCTGCTAGGTCTTATTCTTTGGGGAAGTCTTATTTTCGGGGAAACACGGTACAATGTCTAAGCCTAGAACCTTTTACTACTTAATAGGAATTTTCTGAGACTTCTGTTTTCGTTAACTGACACCAAGTTGACTTTGCCTTATGGTGACCTTACAAATGAGAGACCTTCAAGTCACCCTGTAATCAACTCCTCTGCTCGGGTCTTGAGGACTCAGGGCCATGACTTCCTTCTTTGGGTTCATTCATCTGGATGCAGTATTTCTCTTTTCCTACTGCCTTCTACCTTTCCGAGCATTATTGTTTACCAAGCCTCTAGGGAGCCATGCTTTCTCATACTATGTCCAAAGAACGACAATCTCAATTAAGTCATCTTGGCTTCTGAAGAGAGTTCAGGCTTGATTTGTTCTAGGACCCATTTATTTGCTTTCTTAGCAGTCCACAGTATTTGTAGAACTCTCTTCCAGCACCACATTTCAAATTAGTTGATGTTCTTCCTATCAGCTTTCTTCCCTTTCCAGCTTTCACAATCATACACAGAAATTGGAAATATGATGTGTGGACATTACAATCCTAACTTGAGTATTCAATGATACTGTATATTGTTCTTGTCTAGTTCCTTCATAACTACCTTTCCAAGTCATTGTCTACTGCTGATTTTTTTTAAACTACATTTTTCCTCCTGATTAATGGATAAACTAAGGTAAATCCTAAACTATTTCAATGCCTCCGTTGCCTACTTTAAAGATGTTGTCATTATTGTCTTTCCTTCATGTTCAGTTGTAAACCTGCCTTTGCGCATTCTTCCTTGACTTTCTTAGCAATAATTTTAAGTCTTTGCTGTTTTCTTCCAGCAGTATGATGTCATGTGCACATTTTAAATTTTTCATGTTCTTTCCTGAAAGTTTCCTACATTCTTCCTCCAAGTCTAATCCTGATTCATATATGATACTTTAAGTGTGCATGTTAAACAAATGGGGTGATAAAATGCAGAGATTTCTGACCCCTTTGCCAATTGGAAACTAGTCAACCACTATATCTCCAATGGCTCCCAAACATGTACTGTTGCAACTTGGGCACCATGCAGGACATGAAAGTAAATTTTTGTGGAAATTGTAATTATTTCTGAAGCTCTTGGTAGAAGAGGAAGTTTCAGAAAGTAACTTCTTTCTTAAGAAAGCCACAAATGAATACAACTTCATGATAGATTAGTTGCAACCCAGGAGTTCAATACTAAATAACTTTAGGTCATTGAAAGAGCTCTTCATAAAGCTCTTTCTATGGTCACTTTCTACCTTTGAGGAAAGACTGGAGATGAGTCATGCATTGTCCTATCGTCCAACACATTTAGACTTGACTACACATTACACTCCAACATAGAGAAAGAAATCCAGAGCCTGAGTGTTGAAAATGTTAAAGGCATTTGACAGCTAATGTCACCAAGCAACTGAGAAGTGATCGAAATTAGGTGAGCAAGTAGCAACTAGTCCAGCAGCACCTCCTTCTCTCAAAATGCTAATTCAAGGCAATAATCTCCAGCTGTTTTAGAATCACAGCCTTTCAGGAGTGAGTTTCTGATTTCTCAGCCTTCAGAATTCACTTTTGATGTGATAGATATAATGTACAGCTGGTTCAAAAGTCTAGCAGCATCCGTTCTTCTGAGGGCACAGCTAATGGCATATTTACAGGAATGATGGGGGGTGTCCAAACTAGCTCATGAACACCCAAGGACACAAAATTGACATCTATAAGTTAATTAATGACCAATAAAACAAATTCAGATTGGAAGCTATTGACTAGGAGTATGAAAGGTTAGTAAAGCCAAATAAAAACATTAGAAAGCAGAGGTACTTTAACGGCGGGTCAGGCAGAAGATAACATGGTACATGTTACAACGGCTGTGAAGGTGGAAGAAGGTTGCAACAGATTGAGAGGCCATTGTCCTCATGTTAACCATGCCACTGGTTGGGAACCTTACTCGGTAAAAACTGTGTGTTGATCAGCTGTGCACCAATCTACACACATTTTAAAAAACTCACGTACATATGTCTTCCAAGAAACATAAAAACATTGGGAGGCCATCATACTCAGACAACGAAGGATCGCCAAAGTAAGTAACGCAATAAATATTAGGATTCATATTAACTAACAATGTTACTGACACACCTTCGGAGCAAAATCTCTCTCCCCTACACACTGTGATATAGGAGGGGAATTCTCTAATTGTTCTAAAGCCAGGGCTTAATTCCTAAAAAAAGTGCCAAGGCTCAGAAGCTGAAAGCTAACTGAATATGATGCTATGTGCACTGGAACCTCAGCTGCTTAATCTGATTGAATGTTTACTTATTCAGGAAGGAAGAAAGATGTTCTTCAAATATACATAGAGCAAAGGTGGCTGCTCTCGGGGTTCAGAAAATATTGTTTAAACCTAGAACAGTTCTCTTGTTTTTATAGTTTCAGACAGGTTCATGCTTTTAAGCTTTCAGCATGTGCTATGTAGTTGTTCTAAGATCTACTTTAAGTTCCCACCAAGGAAACAACAACAACAACAGAATTCTAGGCAAAGGAGAAAGCAAGCATTAGGGTTAAGAAGAGAAGGAAGCCAAAATAAAAGTCTGAAAACCTTCCTTCAGCACAAATTTCAGCAAAAACATAAAACAGAGTCATTTTCTTTGAATTATTATATCATCAAAATCATATCTCAGAAATGATAGACTAAATAACAGCATGATGCCTGTGTATGTCATGGGATTTCTTTCCCTTCTCCTCCCATCCTCTCCCCTTAAGCGATACCTAAAACCTTGTCCAAAGAGTTTTCAAAACTTTGAGAATATTTCCTAGGCACTTATAAGTTAAAGTAGATTCTGCTTTTACTGTTGCACAAGTTGCATCAAGGGCTGAATACAACCTCATGCCGACAACAATTTTGCCACATACCTGTGAATAGTGCATAGTCAAAATCTTCCCTAATGCTTTTCAGGATGATACAGATGACCAACTACACTAGATGGTCACTTAAGCTCCTCTGTTGGTTTAAAGTAGGTTCTATAATCAGAAATCTGTTGCTCCTATCCCGGCAATCAGGCAGTGAAAAACAGGAGCAATATTTGCAAACAATTCAGCCGTGCTAACTAGATGCATTTTTCACTGTGGTTTCATTGACTCATTTCAGAAAAGGGGCAAAATAGATATTATCTGCATTGAAAACTATTTTACAGTAAATGCTGGCATGTTTCCACAATGTAAGGTCTTAAGAGTAAACTCCAGTCTTTCTACACTTTTGTGGCACTGCTCACCTACTGCTGTGTATATATACAAAAAGGCATAGTATGCATTAATATTTTAGGTCAACACTTACCTTTCTGGCCTGATTTTCCAGACTGCTCACAAGAAAGTAACTACCAAATATAATATTTATTTCATCTATTTCATAAAAGGAACCACATCCTAGATTCTGTGTGCTCTGGTAAGTAATTTAAAATACAATCCACCAAACCAGGAAAACACAAGAAAACCTGCAAAGAATATTCTTATTTGACTGTAAAACATCAGGGTCTAGTTCCAACTAGAACAGTCTCATTGACTCAGTGAAATTTGTTCAGCTGTTCACTTACCTTTCAGTAATTGATTCAATGGCTCTATTTTAGTTGGGTGCACAACTAAGATGCAGGTGGTACAGCCCAGTTTCCTTGTGTCAAGGATGCTCACAACAAAAATTTAAGAAGCTTGATACTTACAAACATTCATCCAATTTAAAAATAAACCCAAAACAACAAAGCACTACAGACATGGAAAAATTATTTTTAAAAATAACTATCGAAAAGGAGGGGGAATTAAAGCAATGTTAGTGTGGATAGTCACAAACACACACAAGCAGAAATGAGAAACAAAGCATAAAACAAATTCTGCTGATCTCCATCTAAAGCTAACACTGTTCCCCCTGATTTCCCCGGTTACACTCCATGCAATATGTCGGTCACATGACCTTGGAGGTGTCTACAGACAACGCCGGCTCTTCAGCTTAGAAATTGAGATGAGCACCAACCCCCAGAGTCGAACACGAGTAGACTTAATGTCAAGGGAATACCCTTACCTTTACCTATAGACATACAGGCAATCCCTGAGTTACAAACTTCTGATTTAGAAATGACTCATACGTACAAACAGGAATGAAACAACAAAAAGTTAGAGAAATCTACCACTCGGAAGATAAATTCACTCCTGATAGAGTTATCAGCAGGAAAAGGTGCCTCAACCAAAGCTTTATCACCAATCCTTTTTTCCACAACAAACCGCTTTTTTTCCAAATTCAATTAGCATAAGGACAGAAAGTGAAGTGAAATCTTTTGAACAGGGACACCGCAAAACAAATGCTACAGGGGTGTTAACCCTTCCCCATGCTATCCAAAGATAGAAAGATAGATAAATAGATAGACAGATAGACAGACAGAAATTATGGAGTTACATTTAGAAAAAGGACCTGTTCCAACTTATGTACAAATTCAGCTTAACAAACCTACAGAACCTATCTTGTTCGTAACCTGGGGACTACCTGTATACAGTAGGAACCATGTATCTGCAGGACCAGTATATGCCCTCTCATTTATCCACTTCCATATGGCCTCTCTAAGCATTTTCTAGATCATCCAGCACAAGTCTATAGTATTATAGGGTCAGAAATCCCTCATTTCAGTAGGGGTTGCCATTAGCTGCAGTTTCATGTATCTACACAAAAGATAGGAAAATATCTTCCCCCATGGATACAGGAGTACATATTAAGTATCTGCACAAGGCAGCTATTTTTCTATAATGAACTGCCCAATTGATGAAGTCAATGAAAACTCTATTAAATGTGTGTTTGTTGAGGATGATTCAATAATTGAGCAAGTGATCTAGACACTCTAGTGTTGCTGACAGGTTACTCAAATGGCTGTTGGTGATGAATGTTCAAACATTTTCAGTCTGAAATAGTTTGCAGAAAAAATTAATCTGTGAATGTGACACAACGTCAATTTGTGACAAGTTTTGTTGTAACCATAGAAGAAAATAAGCAAAAAAACAAAAACAAAAACACGTGTGCAAAACAAAGTGAACCTGAAACTCATTTTTCTAATCAGATATCCTGTACATTAAATCAAGAAATTAAAACGAGTAAATAAAACTTTTAAAATTTCAGGGGCACTGTCTCAAAGGAAGGACTGTAAAACATAATTTTTATATTAACTCTTCATATTTCATAACAGTGCTCCATGCAGTCATGCCGGCCACATGACCTTGGAGGAGTCTACAGACAACGCTGGCTCTTTGGCTTAGAAATTGAGATGAACGCCAACCCCCAGAGCTGGACACGACTAGACTTAATGTCAGGGGAAAACCTTTACCTTACCTACCTTCATATTTATATTCTGTATTAACCCTTTATAAACAGTTACCAGGACCCCAGAATGCATTTATACATTTTGTATAAGTATTCAGATAGGCTGTTAATATTAAAGACCATTCTGAAACTTCTACCAGCATTCCAGAGAAAACGATAGTGAAAGATAAAATGCCAGAAAGAAAAAATATGACAATAAACAAGGGAAGCAAAGAATACTACTTACATTCTGAAGGGTAGATTCCACAGATTTCATGTTCCTAGCAATTGATTCTTTTTCTCTGTTGAAAAGAATTTTGTAAAAGAAGTCATAATAGAAGTCAGGTTTATAGAAGCTTTCAGAGACAATTAAGGTCACAACAACTATGAGTTAGCTTTACCAAGATTTCTTGTCCTTGGATAACTTCAGTTTCAAATATAAAACATCTCCCCCTTTTAAGTTGAATGAAGGTCACACATATGGTGTTTCATGTAGACAAGTGATTGATGAATAATTCTCTGCAAATTTCTGCTGTGATGGCTAATTATCAGCTCCACCCAGGATGCCACACTGGACACAGTGCATAACTGGATGAGATCCCTTCTAACATTTGTTAATGAACTACTAAGTCCACCTTCAGACATTCAGAATGTGACTAAGGAAAGTTTTTATTTACCAAGGTGTAAGCTGAAAGGAACCAAATGTTGAGGATGGAAGCCAAAACTGCAATATTTCTATGACTAACAGTGATGGAAAGAATGCCTATAAAGCAAAACCAGCATAACAATGGATGTGACTTGGAAATTTCAGCTTCCTTGACAAACGTGTCAAGAGGCAGGGAATCATGAGATCATACCATGTGTAGGGGTTAGAAATGGGAAGGCCTGGAAAAAACAGAAAAAATGAGGGAGGGGGGAATAGGGTTTTTGATAGTTTTGGGGAAAAAGTGTGTAGAAACAAAAAGTCTCAGAAAGCTTTCATTAAGGTCTTCATGTTATATAGTTTGAATATTATGTCATAGCGATATTATCTATCATTGGAAAAAAAACATATTCTACACACTTTTCAATTTTTCCAAAAAAAAAAATGGCTTTGGAAAGAAAACAGAAAAAACTGTTTTTTCTCTAAATTTTCTGGGTTTTTTTCCGGCCTTCCCATATCTAGTAGGGGCATATTCCATATTGTCCAATGAGGCAGGATGCTTTCTCTCGTATGACGATAATCGATAGCATGCTCATCTCTGTGAAACCAAGTTGCCTTTCTCCAGCACAGTAATTAGAGAATGGTTTGTGGGTGAGGTATTGCAAGCAGAGGTTTCCTACCTATTTCTACCCTCATATTCACCAAGTTCTCTTTACAACTCTGCCCTTCTATGTTCCTTAAAAAAAATTGATCAAGCATGTAAAAGGAAACTGGGAGAATACGGCAGTTGTGAGAATTCTTAGGTGATTTAAACAGAATTTGCAACCTATTTTGTACATCTAGATTGATCCCTGAAATATATTCCTTACGAGTTTCCTCTAGACAGCCTAAAAGCAACAGGAAGGTGGTGATAAAGGACCTCACCATTTCAAGAATGGAAAATCAATGGCAAAAAGGAATATGGCTCACTAGCTGACAGGCTAGTCCTTGTATCCACAGATGCTGACATGATGCTTCTGGCGTAAATGTCAGTTCCTGACAATCCCAGTAGGAAACTGAAAACAGGTCCCTGGCTGTAAATGACACTTCTGCTCCAAAGCATCATTTCAGTTTCTGAAGTGAGAGAGACAGGGGGAAAAAAGGCTGGTTAGCCTGTTGCTGAGCAAGCAGGGTTTCCTTTAACTGTTGTTTATAATGGTAAGAGGTTTTCTTTGCAAGTAAAAAAAGGAATTGGCCAGGGAGTGAGGAGAGCAGATCAATGGTTGGCAAGCATTCTTTGAAAGTACTTATAACCACCACCAACCACCCCAATGTCCAGCAGATACTCAAAAGAAATATTCCCAAGATGCCATTCCAGTAATTTCCAGAAAGGCAGGGGATGTGTATTCTTTAACCATTCTAAACAGCTTTAGCCAATTGTTTTCACTTAATCTATCACAAAGAGTTGTAAAGAGTTGAGAATAAAACATGATAAACACCCTTACATGATTCTCAGCTATCCAAGGAAAAGGAAACTATCAATTTAAAAAGTACAGCTAACTATCCATATTCGTTGGGATTAAAGGATTAGGACTCCCCCCCTCCCCCCCCCCCACACACAAGTGGGAAAATTGTAGGAAATACCACTATTTTCTACCATAGCTTTCCCTAGATAACGTTTGTTATCCCCACCCGTTTATTTTTCTTCTATTTTTGATCACATGTTATTGAGTGCTGTTTTGTTTATGCAGAGCCGTGTGCTTCTGTGTATGGTTTAAAAATTATTATTTAAAATATGGGTCAATGAAACCTTTCGTGTTGAGAGTACTTTTCTTCCTTTCCACCCGAGCTGTGGCGCAGGCGGGAGAGCAAGCCAGCTGCAACCAGCTGCAATGAATCACTCTGACCAGGAGGTCATGAGTTCGAGGCCCGCTCGGAGCCTATGTTTGTCTTGTCTTTGTTCTATGTTAAAAGGCATTGAATGTTTGCCTATATGTGTAATGTGATCCACCCTGAGTCCCCTTCGGGGTAAGAAGGGCGGAATATAAATGCTGTAAATTATAAATTAATAAATTAAATTGTAAAAGAGGAAGATGAGCCAGATCAGGGCTTCTTGGACTCTTTCACTTGTTACCCCTTTCTTCCTGAGAAATTTTTATGTAACCCCAGGAATATAGGTAGATAAGATAGGTATAAAATTAAGCATTTACATGATAACAAATGAGCATTTGCATGGCTTGCTAAACAGGGTGTTTTCTTCTTTTTATGAAGTACAGCTGAAACATCGTTTGCAGAGTCCACTGTAAACACCGCACAACAGATTCATCTAAATGTCTACAACAGAGGCTAAGTGATGTTCAGAAAAAGAAAATCACGACCCTAACATTGAGTTAAGGGGATATCATATGGAGTCGGGACCCACAGTTTAAGAAGCAGTTATCTAGATAAGAAGCCATCCTGTGACTTGGCAAAAGTACTCATTGAGAGATTGGTTATCTTGTCAGTTCAGAGGCAGGTTATGGTCACTGGTTTTGTTTTATGTACAAAATGTTATGGCCATTTGATATACATGCTTGGCTTCTGCAGGAGAATCTGAACGGTAGAGATTTCAGATGTCCAAATATGTGATGCAGACTACTTTTACGAGTAGTTATTTGAGCTTTAGACTATGACTCTTTAGACCAGGGGTCCTGAAACTAAGGCCCGTGGGCCGAATGCGGCCCTCCAAGGTCATTTACCTGGCCCCTGCCCTCAGTTTTAGATTTATGCTGCCCAAAGCCTGAAATGATTTGAAGGCACACAACAACAACAATCCTAATTAACTTGACTATGTCATTGGCCAAAAGCAGGACCACAATTCCCATTGAAATCCTGATAAGTTTATGTTGGTTAAAATTGTTCTTATTTTTAAATATTACATTGTTGTTGTGTTTTTGCACTACAAATAAGACATGTGCAGTGTGCATAGGAATTTGTTCATATATTTTTTCAAATGATAATTTGGCCCTCAACAGTCTGAGGGACTGTGGACCAGCCCTCTGCTTAAAAAGTTTGAGGACCCCTGCTTCAGACCAAGATCTGAATGAGGACTCAGCCATGGAAATCCAGTGGGTGGACTTAGGAAAGCCACACACTCTCAGTCGCAGAGGAAGGTCAAGGCAAGCCCCTCTGAACAAATCGTGGTAAGAAAAACCTGTTAATAGTTCACCTTAATGTTGCCATCAGTGGGAAAGGACTTGAAGGCACACAAACACAAGAAATCTTTTGTTTCCATTCTTTTAGTGCCTGTGAGCGTTTAGTGCTCCAAAGACAAATGTTTGTACTGTCATAGCATCTTACAGCCAGAGCTTGGAAAAATACTTATCTGGAATACAATTCCCACAATCTCCCAGGTTTGTGTATTCTGGGGGTTGTACTACAAAAGAGGACCTTTCCAAAGCTCTCCTTGTAGCTGTGAAGACTCTTCATATTCTCTTCCCTGTTCCTGCAGATCTGGTACATGCACTGAGCTGGTCAACTTCTGCCACAGCGTTTGCCCTATTCAGACACAGGCTTTCTATCAAGAACACTTTGCTCATTTACTAGGACAGCTTGCTAGGCTGCTAATCAGGCCAGCGGTTCAAGCACCATACAGTGAGGCAATGCACTCTGCTTGTGCTAAAGCGTGCCCTTCCACGGACTCCAAAATGACTGAAACAGGCCATTAGTATGTTGAACTAAGTTCTCTTTCTTCAAGAGGATCTTTCACTAAAATTTCAAAGAGAGGCAGCTGTACTTTTGTTTTCCAGCACTGCATTATCCAGGACTAAAACCCTTTGCATGAAAGTAAGAATTGATCTTTTGTCTGTTTCAAGTGATCTCCCCAAGGCCCCAGTGCTCACTTTGCTGCCATGCGGAGGGCACTCTCTGCATCGTGGATGCTCTCTTCCAGTCGACGCTTGTCCTGCTCCAGCTGGGTAAGATGTCTATTGAGCTGACGCAGAGATTGATCTTTTCTTCTCAGCTCCATCTTTGCCTCGGAGAGACTCTGAGAGCAGACAGAAAACAGAGTTACTTGTCAGCTCCGATAATTAACTTCAATTTATGCCATAGGCTATTAAACAAAGAGAAATACAGACTGACTGTGAAATAGATTGAGGCTATTTCCTAATAAAAAATAGTACCTCTTTACCCTCCTTAAACATCCAGCACACTGTATATTTAAGTACCCCATAGCAAATGAAAACCACCCTGATCTTAACACCCATGCATGCTACAGGTGCTGTATCAAAGCATGTTATCTTGTGATTTTGTCAAAATGTTTTGATTCAAAGGAAGAATTGTTGTGAAATATAAGTAGATAAGAACAATGGTGGAAGAAACCAAAGGCCTATCTAGTTCAGCATTTTGTTTTGACAACAGATAATCCAATGCTGGTGGGGAGTCCATATGCAGGACATGAGTGCAACAACACCCTTGTGCAGAAAAAAAATCTAAAGCCTCCTGAACTCATGGAAGAAATACAAAAATAGCGAAGAGTTCTGCTCAGAAGAGAAAAGAAAATTAGAAATGTAATGGAAGAAAACCACCCATTCTGCAGCTCGTCTAAAGTGTGCAAGTTCTTCAATTATAGTGCCAATTTTTTAGAAAACACAAAAACACTGTAATTCAATTGTCATGTGGCTTTTGTGATTTCCAAAATGTATTACATGGTTCCTGTCTTTTGAGGGTTGCCTTAAGATCTACTTTCTAAGATTAAATGCTTCAAGTAGAGCATCAGTTCAGGCACATACACAAAATTCCACAAAGGGTGAACAATTGGGGAACTTGCACGCAAACTGCAGTCAAGTTCTTTATAACACTTGCTGTAAAATAGTATTTTCAATTCATAGCTCAAGTTCTTCTTTTCATTTGTCTACCCTCACTGTTGAAAGGCACTACAATTGCTATAGACCAGGGGAATGGCATTACAGTATTATGTTTTTGGTAACAAACAACTTCTACATTTTGTTCACATCAGTTTGTACACAGAGTTATTCATAAAAAAAAACAAAAAGTGAAGCTTTAATGTACGTTTACTTCTGTCTGTAATGTTTGTTGCAAAAGGATTTAGTTGTGTAGTTGTAAGAATAAATTCCTATATGCTACTTTGACAAATTAAAAGGTTATGACCTTCACAACAGAGCCAGGAATTTTAACTATCTACAGAGCACTCTGCATCTTTTCCTTGCATCTTCTATTGGAGGATCTGCAACATCAAGGAACAGGAATTTTGAGGATATTGATTCCCAGAAAGGCTGGACTGTTGCACTTAACCAATATCAATGGAAACCTGGCGTGCATCTACACTGTAGAATGAATGCCACTTGAATTGCTATGGCTCAATGGTATGGAATCCTCAGGTCTGTAATTTATAGACACCAGCACTCTTTGACAGAGAAGGCTAAAAATCTTCCACTCCTATAACATTGAGCCATTGTCATTAAAATTATAATAACTGCATTAATTCTACAGTGTAGATGCACCTCTAAAGAACCTATGGACAACAACCTCAATTGGAAGAAATAGACTGGAACCTTTGCAAGCATAGTAGTGCAACAGCTATTCTAGCCCAACGCTCGAGTTGTCTTCTCCTTCCAAGTGCTCTATCTAGTTTAAACAAATAACAGAACCTTAGTGTACTCGGTCAAGAACCTTCTGAATTCACTGAAAGTCCACAGTGGCGCAAACCTGTAGTTGCCATGTTTTAAAAAACTGTGCCATTTGGGTACTACGGATTTAGTATCATTGTCCTGGCTTAACTATTTTCTTAGAGGAAGCTTGGATAAGAAGAAAAGTATTTTATGGACTCGCAGGACAGTAAGAGGGGAACATCTGATTGCAGATCTTCAGTATCAAAGCCCAGTGATGTGCTATATATTGAGTAGTGTGTCATTTGTGATTCAACTATATGGTTCGTTTGGATAGATACTTAGGTACAGGAAGGACCTAGCAATGGATTCATGCTTGGGTGTGTTGTGGGGCAATCTTTAGTCCAAACTTCTCTTTTGTTGATGGGCCATTCTCAACTAAAACGTTTACTGTAACCAACTGTGTGGGTGATGGATCTCCTTCTACTTGGTGAATTTCAATGGGAATGGGGGAAAAGTCACTTCTACTGCTAAATTTACACTCCTAGGAAAATGAGTACATGATCTATGCTTAACTTAAAAGTTTATAAGCACATCGGGATTTTCTGACAAAAAGCCAGAAGTTTAGGAAAGTTGGACATTTTATGAGATAACGAGAAGCTTGCCAAAAATAGCCATCTTTTTATCGCATCAGAATATTTCATCACCAGACTAAACATGTGTTTTTCACTGTATGTTAAAGTGCTGCTTGCTCAGACAGTGCTAACTCCAAATCAAAATCTTTTGGAAGAAGATGGGGTATAAATAAAGTTAATAATAAGGAACTGTAAATCCAGTTTCAGGTGTCTACTACAGTGAATGAAGAAGTTTCGGCACTGGGCCCAATACTCTACCACTAAAAGCTCCAGAGCTCCATCATCCAGCGCTAAGGTATCAGTGATGCTGGAACTAACAATAGAATAAAATGGATACAGCATTATATCCATAGTGCCCAAATGACAGTTTTTAAAACCATGACAACTACGCTTTCATGCCACTATGGGTCTTCGGTGAACACAGTACGTTCTTGAAAGAGAATGCTAAACCAAAATGTTATTTAATTAAACTATATGGGCAGTTGGAAGGAGAAGGCAACTCTAGCATTGTTTTTCAAAGATATGCTCTGGATGACTGCCATGAAAAAAAAAGTTATGTACACATAAGGAAGCAAAATTTATGAACACAAAATATATTTATCCTATAGAAGCCCTGTATCTACTCTTGCCTCGACTCCTTTTGTTCCCAGGATACCACAGGCAACTGCAGGAGGTTAGTTTGCTCTTTAGAGCAAACCATAAGATGCCATTTCATTTGAACTGGCAGACCTGGTTTACACATCCTCGCCAAATCAAAGAAGCATCCCAAGCTATGGGCTAATTTGCCCATCCTACTCCGCTTGCTCTCACCTTTTGCCAGGGAGCTCATTACATGACGTATATCTACTTCCAGTGGGGCTCCATGGCAAAAAGGGAGAGCAAGTGGCATATGGTACGCCACCACAGCGGCAACATGGGAAGCTTCCCATGTTGCCTTTGCAACAATGTGAGGAAGTCGGGTCGCGGATCCTTCCCCCTGTGGGATGGGCCCAGCAGTAAATCAGGTGATGCGGGACATGGGCTCTCCACACCCTTCGACGGGACCCTACAGATTTTCCATGGTGCATGGCAAATCCTGACCTTAATGTGATACGGTCCTTAGTGCTACAAGTGAACCACCTCAACTTCTTCTACGAAGAATTTCCAAAGTGGAAATTCATCTCACACAACAATGCCTTGCTATAGTTCATCATCATCATCATCATTTAATTACTTATTAATCGCCCTCCATCCACGATGCTCTAGGCGATTTACAAGATAAAAAGGATAAAAATACATACATACAAATATTAATAAAATTAACATAGATTAAAAGCTCTAGTAAAGAGCCAGGTCTTGAGTGCTAGGGTGAAAGGCCCTAACTCACGCATGGCTCTCATATAGGGCGGCAAGGCATTCCATAAGGCAGGGCAGAAATAGAAAAAGCTCTGCATCTGGTCCTTTCCAAGTGCACTTCTCTAGGACCCGGTACATAGAGTAAGTCTTGTTGGGATGGTTGTTGCAACCTCCGATGATGGGAGAAGGAGAGACGGTCCCTAAGGTACGATGGGCCCTGGCCGTAAAGAGTTTTAAAGGTCAGAACTAGCACCTTATATAGACCACGGTAATCAGTTGGAAGCCAATGCAGATGCTGCAGCACTGGTGTTATGTGGCATTTCATGGGTGTTCTTGTGAGTAGCCTGGCTGCCGCATTCTGAACAATACGGAGCTTTCAGGTCGTGGACATCGGAAGGCCAACATACAGGGCGTTGCAATAGTCCAGGCTAGACGTGACCGTGGCATGGATGACTGTTGCCAGAGCCTCATCAGATAGATAGGGTGCCAGTTGCCTCGCTTGTCGTAGGTGGAAAAAGGCCTGTTTGCTGGCAGCAGCGACTTGAGCTTCCATTGTCAGCTGCGAATCTAAAATGACACCCAGGCTCTTAACGGTAGGCGAAGGAGATAGGGCAGCACCACCGAAGGTGGGTAGCAAGTGGGTCAGACCAGTCGAGCGGCCATGCCAGAGAATCTCAGTCTTCGCCGGGTTCACCTTCAGTCTACTAGCACGTAGCCAGTTCAACAGAGCCTCCAGACATAAGGTGAAATTGTCTGGTATTGACGTTGCTCCAGGCTCCAAGGCACCCCAGCACTGTGTCTCCTTTGGTGGGATATAAATTACTTGACTATGCCTTTGCTATGCAAGCTGGAACCCTGTTTTAAGATGCATTTTCAAAAGGATGTGACTCTATTCTGAATATGTGGCCTCATTGCCATGCCATTAAATGATAATAAAACAAAAACATAACAGCAGTAATGGTTTCCATGATTCAAAGGGAGGCAAAGAAAAAGGGAAACCTTGAACTACGGATATTCTTCCTTGCCTTTTGATACACACTATATCACAAACAACTTCAAGAAGAAATTTCATCTCTGCTTCTAAGTCCTGCCCATCGTGGGTTAAAGGCAAACCTTGGAAATTGTTGAATTACAGTCTGGAGTTCTTTAAAGTAATATACTTTCAGCTGCTAAGCCTTTCTCCATCCCCACCCTGCACTGCCCATTCCTTCAGATTGATCTAATTAAAACCCTTGATAAACTTTATGGACTCTAATATTTCTAGCTGAATGACTGAAACCAAGAGGGTGTGCCTCCAGGCAGCAAGGCAACAATGATAAGCAGCAGGTTAGCCACTAATTTCTCAACCAGGGTAGATTGTGAAAGTGTGATGTTCTGATATCCAAGAAACTGTTCAGGAGAGAATAGGATAAATCAAGTTTAATAACTCTGGTCCTAATTGTTCCCCCAATGCTCAGCTCTAATTACTTGGAGAACTCTCCTGACTGTCACCTGATATTAAGTTGTTGGAGGCTGAGTGTGGAACAGTGAGATAATCAATAAACATTTAGAAGGGAGAAGGATGAAGATCCCTGTTAAGCAGTGGGAACCGGCAGCACCCAAAGCCCTTCTGCTCGTGAGAAAGCCGATGGGAGAAGCACGGTGATTGCAAAGCAATAATCCAAATCACTGTTTTTGGGCCTTGAGGCCTTGAGGCAGGAGTACGTTGGAGAGAAAAAAAGGTTAACACGGTCACCCTAATTACAGCCCACTTTCACATGCTTCACATATAAGCGTAGACAAGCCAATTAGGTAGAAAGGAAGATAAGAGAAGTTTTATTTGTATACTAATTAAACCCCTGATGAAATTAAAGGAAAAACATACAGCTCTGTAATTGTGTCTGAGAAAGGTCACTTCGGGTTCAGTTATCAGAAAAGCGCAGCCTTGAGATATTTCACTTAATCCACAATATAGCCCTTTATTTTGCTCCCTGGGCTTTAATATTTACAAAAATAAGAAAATTTCAAAGCCTGATAGTGTGTTTATCTTGAAACACCGCAGCAGACAAATTGGGAACCTTTGGAAAGTTAAAAGCCGAATAAGGAGAGGACCCGTTCACAAACACAACGTGAAACAAAACGTAAAGCCTAACCCACATATTGCCTGCGCCTGGCATTTTAACAGGACCCGATCTGGCAAGAGCTTTAAGACACATTTTAATTACTTGATCCCAATTATTTTATCTTTAGATACGTTTGGTATTTCGGCCATTAAGATTGCTATGTAATCATTCAGCACTCTATTAGTTTCATTCATTCCCAGCCTAAGCCATTTCTCATGCATAAGATATGACCCCATCAAAAAATGGTAAAAGGACTACCCAAAAGCAAAATATGATTAATAAAAGCACATCAAATAGAAACCCATGTTAGCAAAGCTACTACATATAGCATTCAACCTACATCAGACCAACGTTTACTAGAGAAAGAAAACTGGGATCAAAGCAAAATATGGCTACTCTTGAGCACAACTGCGGAATAAGAAAGCCTTAACTCCATACTAGTATTTTTTCTACTTTAAGTGTAAATAACAAGTTTACAAAGAACAATATTTTCAGACATTTTATGTTAAGCAAAATGGAGCACAGCAGCACAACTTTGTCTCATCCACACAAAGTCTCCTCATGAGCCAAGCATCATGGGGATGTGTTGTCGAAGGCTTTCATGGCTGCAATCACTGGGTTATGGTGAGTTTTCCTGGCTGTATGGCCATCTTCCAGAAGCATTCCCCCCTGACATTTCACCCACATCTATGGCAGGCATCTTCAGAGGTTGTGAGGTCTGTTGGAAACTAGGCAATTCAGATTTATATATCAGTGGAATGTCCAGGGTGGGAGAAAGAACTCTTGTCTGTTTGAAGCAAGTGTGAATGTTGCAGTTGGACACTTTGATTACCACTGAATGGCCTTTCACATCAAAGCATGGCTGCTTCCTGCTTGGGGGAATCTTTTGTTGGAAGGTGTTACCTGGCCCTGATTGTTTCATATCTGGAATTCCCCTATCTTCTGAGTGTTGTTCTTTATTTACTGTCCTGATTTTTGAGTTTTTTAAAATACTGGTAGCCGGATTTTGTTCATTCTCATGGTTTTCTCCTTTCTGTTGAAATTGTCATGGGGATATTTTTCCACACCATTAAAAGGCTGGAATCAGTGCTTCCCAGTTGGTGGAATTTCGGGGAGGACTGCACTGACACATCCACCATGACTGCCAGTCACACCATACTATTTCTAGTTTACTTTTACACCCATCTTCAACCAATTACATAAGGGAGAAAACATGTAGCGAGTCATGAGGGCTGTGGAGGGAAAAGCAGTGTTTTGTGGATGTTTAGAGCCATTTTGGCATGAAAATTGTCAAACTTTTCAAAACTAACTTGGGATGGGCAGAATAAATCCACAGACCTATAAAGTTGTGCACAATTCCCTCTTAATAATCTAAACCCTATTTTTCCTCGTAGATTGGATATCAATGTATCAGACATGTTGTTGAAGGTTTTTAAGGCCCGGAAGCACTGGGTTGCAGTGCCTTTCATGTTCCTTGATTCTTGTCTGGGCAATGCTGTGTTTGGTGGTCTCTATGTAGACTTGTTCACAGCTGCATGGTATACGGTAGACTCCTGCAGAGGTGAGAGGATCCCTCTTGTCCTTTGCTGAATGTAGCATTTGTTGGATTTTTTTAGTCTGTAGATCATTTGTAGGTTGTGTTTCTTCATCAGCTTCCCTATGCAGTCAATGATTCCCTTGATGTATGGTAAGAACACTTTTCCTCTGGATGGATCTTTGACTCACTCAACCAAAATGTCAGCCACAGAAGGACACTTGATGAACTAACCTGGACACAACATATTATTTGAGCACACAGAAATGCTGGACCACCCTAACAACCACCATGTCAGACTACACAGAGAAGACACTGAAATCCACAAGGATGTGGAAAACTTCAACTAAAAGGAGGAAACCATGAAAATGAAAAATATATGGGTACTAGTATTTAAAAAACCTCTAAAATCAGGACAGTAAATAAAGAACAACACTCTGAAAATGGGGATTCCAGACATGAAACAGTCAGGGACAGCTAACACCTCCCAACAAAGAATTCCCCCAGTGGCCGGCATGACTGCATGGACCTTCTACAGATATATAAACCTCATTTGCTTAGTTTTCAACAGATCTCACAACCTCTGAGGATGCCTGCCATAGATGTGGCTGAAACATCAGGAGAAAATGCTTCTGGAACATGGCCATACAGCCAGGAAAGCTCACAGCAACCCAATATATCAAACATTTCTTTGGTTTCCAACATCCTATCCTCTTTCTGACCTATGGTGACCCTAATGTGAACCTACCCCCAGGTTTCCTTGGCAAGATTTGTTCAGAAGTAGTTTGCCACTGTCTTTCTGAGGCCGGGGGAGTATGATTTGCTCAGACTCATTCAGTGGGTTCCCTGCTGAGGGGAGAATTCAAATTCTCATCTCCAGAGTCATCAATAGTCCCATGCTCAAACCACTACACAAGATTTATTTTTAGAGGAACTTTCCAAGCTCCGCATAAGAGATATGAACCAAACCAAGCATTTGCATTTGTTAATGGCCACTGAAGTTGGAGACACAGCACTTAGGCACCTATCCACGTGAGCTTTCCAAACTGTGTGTTGCAAAACATTAGCATGTCAGCTGCAATGCGTAAGTGTGTCACACGTACATAACAAGTAAAGACAAAAATCTTGGAAATGTATATTATCTTCCAAACCATTTATTTTTATATTTAAAAATATAAATGAAAAGTTTTCATGAGATATGTTGTGTCTCCATACATTTCGTCATTATAATGTATGTATATCTCTTATAAGGGGTTGGTTTAGCCCAGGGATACTCAAACATTTTAAGCAGAGGACCAGTTCACGATCCCTCAGACTTTTGGGGGGCTGACTATAGTTTGAAAAAGCATGAATTAATTCCTTTGCACACTGAACGTATCTTATTTGTAGTTAAAGAGAAAAAAAACCATGAAAGAACAATAAAATATTTAAAACAATTTTAGCCAACATAAATTTACCAGTATTTCAATGGGAAGTGTGGGCCTGCTTTTGGCGGATGGTACAACTGAACGATGCATGTCTAAAAATTGTGTCACCAACATGAAATGTTTGGAAAGCTCTGATATAAACGTTAGGAAGAACTTGACTGATAGAAAGTATTAGAAAGTGGAAAGAACAGTCTTCGAAGGTGGAACTGTCTTTGGAAGTCTTCAAGCAGAAGTCAGATGGGCATCTTTCAGTGTTTTGGATGTGTATTCCTGCATGGCAGAAGGTAGATGGCCTTTGTTGTGCCTTCCAACTCTATGGTCCTATAACTGACAGTATAATAATCTTGCCTTATGCTTCATGGCAGGCTGATAACATATACAAGGTCAAATAGAACTAGGGCAGGATTTATTCCTACCTTCATATAATGGAGACATCTTACGTGGCTATTGAACAGTCATTTCAGAATGGGTTTAATAGTAGCCTTTAAAAAATCATTATAGGCTCAAGCTTGACACAAAATGAAGAGGAGATCATGGGAAAAGTTGGTTAAGGTTAATAAAGACACCCACAGAAGAGGTCCAAAGAGCAATATCTGCCTTGTTTAAAATAACAACAAAAACTACTAAGTATAAGGGGCTAAAATATCAGAAGCCGGAGAAAAGTCTCATCCATTGATATTCAACCTACAAGGAAAAAGTGGGTTTAGAACATTAAAAAATTCTATGAAACGTTATAGTTCTATTGATTCCTTCCACGCATCTCAAGGTAATATAGTTGCTTTGTAGTTGATTCAGTGTTCTAACAAATATCTCTTAGGAAACTGGATTTAACAAGAAGCCTTCTAGTATTCTCGAATAAAATCTTAAAGGTACATAAAAGCATTCAGCTAACCAGGATAAGTGGTATGCAAGTGAACATATTTAACACCTTTGCATTTTACTTGTGAAATAATCCCATTTTTCCCCTTCAAACGCACATGTCAATAAATCTTTTCCTTTGCACTCTAAATTCCAAGGTCATGGACAGAAGCATGTATTAGTATAATTACAAAAAAGCAGTAATGCCATTAAGCCTTCAGTGGCAGAGTTTTAAAAAAAAATCACTGGAAGCAAAAAAGTGAAATTAAGGTTTGACTGGAAGTTGTCCCCCCAGGGGGAAAAAATCCATTAAAATGCTCGTTTTCAATTGCTGTTGTTCTTAAACTCAGATTTTAAACTGAGCTTTAACTACACTAAAAACAAATTCCACTGGAAAATTAAGGCATTAACAAGATGAACATATGAAGCAATATCACAAAGAAGTCTGCATTGTTCCATTCTCTGATCATAGCAGCCCTCTGGGGTTTCTAGGAAGTAGGGTTAACAGTTGCCCCATATTATAAGGGGCAGCCCTTATTTGAGGTCTGTTGGAAACTAGGCAAGTGGGGTTTATATATCTGTGAAATGTCCAGGGTGGGAGAAAGAACTCTTTTTTTCTGAATAGTTTTAAATAGCCTTGCAGCTTCAAAGCCTGGTTGCTTCCTGCCTGGGGAATCCTTTGTTGGGATGTCTTAGCTGGCCCTGATCGTTTCCTATCTGGAATTCCCATCAAGAGTTCTTTCTCCCACATCAGGAGAGAATGCTTCTGGCACATGGCCATACAGACCGTAAAACTCACAGCAACCCAATATAGATTCTGTAGGTTTCTTCTTAAGTCAAATTTGCATGTAAGTCGGAACAGGTGCATTTTTAAGGGTAACTCCAGCCTAAAATGCATAATTTTATCTTTGGGTAGCATAGGGAAGGGATAACATCCTTGTTGTGTTTGTTTTGCTGTCTGTGTCCCTGTTCAGAAGATTTCACCTCACTTTCTGCCCCTGTGGTAACTGGATTTTGAAAAAAAATGGCTTATTGCGGAAACAAGGATTGGTGATAAAGCTTCAGTGGAGACACCTTTTCCCTGATAACAGGATTGAATTTCCCTTCCTAGAGGTAGTTTTCTCTCACTTCCTAATGTCTCACCCCCATTCTTAACTATGAGTCATATGTAAGTTAGATGCTTGTAACTCAGGGACTGCCTATATTTAGACTGAACAATATACAACCGCCCTCCCTCCAAAAAAAAAGTCCTCTATTTTGGGGTATTGGCCCTTCATAAAGAAGGAACTGTGTACATCATATGATTTATGAATGTAGATATATTAAATTTGCAGAGAAACACATGGCTAAGTTAACGGAAATGAATATATTCATGTGGTAGTTAGGTAGGTCACACATTTTTTATAAGCTAACCCTGCATGCTATGAATTGTGGCTGTCTCTTACTGCTAATTTGAAAACTTAAAGCAAAAAGTAAAAAAGGAGATAGACCTTCACATGTTGATAGATAAGTCACTAGACTATTTCCTATTTATTTAGGGAACTCTTCAGCCTGTCAGAGTTGGCCTTCTTCAGGAGTAGACTAAAAAATACAAATATAATTCTCTGACACTGAAAAATAGTTCTTTTAAACTGGAGATAATAGGAACTTAATTGGCCCCATCAACAAAGTACATGCACCAATGATGTAGATTTTTTTTTTATCGTCTCAGAAGTGGAGAATATACTGCAAGTTGCTTCTGGTGTGAGAGAATCGGCTGTCTACAAAGACGTTGCCCAGGGGATACCTGGATGTGTTACCGTCCTGTCGGAGGCTTCGCTCATGTCCCCGCATGGGAAGCTGGGGATGACAGTTGGGAGCTCACCTTGTCTTGCAGATTCAAAGCACCGACCTTCTGGTCTTCAGGTCAGCCATTCCACCAGCACAAGGGTTTAACCCATTGCGCCACCGCGGTTCCATAACGATGTAGATAACCAATTAATTCAAAGTCAGAGTGAGACAGAAAGGATCAAGCAGAAGTTCAGTGGCACGGATAAAATAGCACTTATTACAAAAACAGTGCTGTGTTTCTAGATAAAGATTTTAAGTTTTTAAAAAAGAAAACCCTTTCACAATATCAGAATAGATGTATCTGTGAGAAGCCCTTATCCTGACATTTCCAAAAAATTAAAACATCCATGCTCATCATCAGGTGCAGCAAGAGAAATGCTTGGATCAGGATTTGGAATGCTTGGAGCAGGGATTCCAAAGCTTTTGTCTGACTGGTAAAAATACAGTTTTATGAAATATTTAAATGCTGCAAATGAAATCTATTGCCTGTGAGACCAGGAGGGTGGGACTAGGAGAATGTCTGAAAGCCCCCCCCCCCTCCATTTTTGAAAGGTTAAACAAAAAGAGCTAAATATTCATTTAAAGCTTCTCATCCTAAAAGAAAACTTGATTGCATATTGCAAATCAGGCAAAATTACGTTCTATTTGTATATTCCATTACGTGTTTAGTAACCAATGGATGCAAGAGCTGAACCATAAGGAAGGCTGAGCGAAGAAAGGTAGACACTTTTGAACTGTGGTGTTGGAGGAAAATTCTGAGAGTGCCTTGGACTGCAAGCAGATCAAACCAGTCCATACTCCAGGAAATAATGCCCGACTGCTCACTGGAGGGAAAGATATTAGAGGAAAAGATAAGGCATTTTGGCCACATAATGAGAAGACAGGCAAGTTTGGAGAAGACAATGATTCTGGGGGAAATGGAAGGAAAAAGGAAAAGGGTCCGACCAAGGCCAAGGTGGACGGATAGTATTCTTGAAGGGACTGGCTTGAGCTTGAAGGAGCTGGGGATGGCCACGGCTGACAGAGAGCTCTGGCATGGGCTGGTCCATGAGGTCACAAAGTGTCGGAAGCAACTGAACGAATAAACAACAACAATGTGTTTTTGTTAGGTAAGACTGAAGTATCAGCCCTAATAAATTTTTGTCAAATGAGAAACGAAGCTGGAATGAGACATAAAACTGAGCAGGAAGGCAAAGAGACAACAAACACTAACTTTGGCCAAATGATCTACCAAGTCTTCACATTGTTTTCAGTCCAACCCACTCGCAGTACTGGGTGAGAGATATGAAGTTTATTCTAAGCACCAGTATTTCATAGTACTCCAGAGTTACGCAGAAAATGATAAAAGTACATGAACAATATCTAATGCCTGTATGGTAATCCTTATCTGAGGTCTGACCATTTCTTTGTTGATCAAGCTTGATCATGGGAGGTAAATTTTCAGGAGAACTTAGGCACCATCATTGATTTCTCATTAAGAAGATTGCACGAAGCTTCTAAAAAACTCCAGGGTTCCACAGAGAAGGGTTTGCGTCAATCATTCTACTTTACAAACATGCACACAAAGAGAGAATTTTTGCATATACAGTAGTCTCACTTATCCAATGTTCTGGATTATCCAACACATTTTTGTAGTCAATGTTTTCAATGCATTGTGATATTTTGGTGCTAAATTCGTAAATACAGTAATTACTACATAGCATTAATGTGTAATGAACTACTTTTTCTGTCAAATTTGTTGTATAACATGATGTTTTGGTGCTTAATTTGTAAAATCATAACCCATTTTGATGTTTAATAGGCTTTTTCTTAATCTCTCCTTATTATCCAACATATTCGCTTATTCAACGTTCTGCCAGCCCGTTTATGTTGGATAAGTGAGACTCTACTGTATATGAAATCATTTTTAAAATATAACTTAGGCAAAAATCTCTTTTTAGTCTTCTGTTTAGATGACATTCCACCAAAAAATTATTGTAAGATGATCTAGACATATCTCAAAAATAATTTCTGGGTGAAGATAATTTCAGTTCTCACAAGAATTCATCTCAGCAGGAAGAAGCTATATTGAAAGTCTAGTACTTTTTCTGGGGGTGGCGATGGTCAACAGAGAGCTCTGGCATGGCCTGTTCCATGAGGTCATGAGGAGTCGGAAGCGACTGAACAAATAAACAAGTACCTTTCTAACCATGGGCATGTCTACATGGGCAGTATAAACCATGGCATGTGAGAATCCACCACATGGCACCCACATGACGCACAGCCTCTTGTCCCCCTACGACAAGACTCTTAATGTGGTTTTCTACAACATTAGCCATAGTCGAGGAATGCCCCAGAGCAGCCCCACACTTTGGGGAAAACAGACCAGTTCTGAATCAGAACCGGCTCCACTATTCACATGGCCATCACACTTTCTCAAGAATCCACACTGTAGGGAGAAGGAGATGACACCTATCTTGGCAGTACTGTCACAACTGTTGAGAGGGCAGTGCAACTCCTGCCTGTTCCTGGGCATCATTGCTGATGTTTGCAAGGTTAGCTACGCAAATCAGAGAGGGGAGATTGCCACTTCTTCCCCTCTCTCCTCCCCCCGTTGCGTGGACACTTTTGTAAAAATCAGCAATAGTGCCCAAGGAGGGCAAGAAGATATTTGAAATCCTATGGCTGCTGCATTGATAGCAACAGGCTCATCAAGGTAAAGATGGGCTTCTGGCAGGTCTGAACTGGGTTCAGACCTGCTAGGCAATTAGGACTCTATTCATTGCTCGCCTCCACAACAGGATGGAGATGGGCAATGAAGCTGTTCCGATGACTGATGCGGATTACTGCACTCCATACCACCTGTGGGGTTTCATGCCCGTGTAGATGTGTTCCATGTTAAAAAGCAAAAGGAAAACTGGCATGTGAATTAGATACTTTCCTACTTTTTTTCTAACAAAACTCTAGAGAATTATCACAGATAGTAAAAACATAATAGAGTATATGTTTCTCCATTCTCTTTCAAGTATGTAGAGAAACATGTTTTATGTGAACTATTGTTTCTATGAATGAAAGAGGATGAGATGGATCAATGAATTACTCTTGTTCTGAAAGAAAGGCAGGTGGAAATTACAACAGAACATCCATTTTCTATCAATTATTTAGGTGCTGAGAATATGTATTATACAAAACTTTTCAAACAACCAAAGCCTTTAACTAATTAATGAATTATGAAATTTTGTCTCCAACAATTCAGAAGGGAACTCTCCCTCTCTAGCATGCTTTAACATGATAAATTTGATTAACAGTTTACTATTAACTTGTACACTAATGAATAATCAACAGCATTATGTTCTTTAATGAACAACAGCTTTTAATTTAATAGATACAGTGTTTAGAATTGCTCTTTCTTGCCAAAGTGACAACACAGTTACTAGCAATCAACAACACTGCTCTGAGTATTCTAAATCTAGCTTATTTCTCTGGGGGCAAGGAAAAGGAAATGCTCATGGGAGATGGTGAATGAAAGCCCAAAATTTATTTTCTGAATTAGTCAACATATCTATGATAATTCTACTACACTACAGTATTAGCCTTTCATTGCATGGCTTTAAAAGCAGACGGAAAAAACCCCTCTTAAATCTGCCTCCCCCATATTTTATCAGATTAGAACATGAAAATAATCTGCAGGCCCCTATCTGCTAAGTAGTTTATTGTTGTTATTCATTTGTTCAGTCACTACCGACTCGACGTGACCTCATGGGCCAGCCCACCCCAGAGATCCCTGTCGGCTGTGGCCACCCCCAGCTCCTTCAAGGTTAAGCCAGTCACTTCAAGGATACCATCCTTCCATCTTGCCCTTGGTTGGCCCCTCTTCATTTTCTAAGTTTATATACTTGGTGAAAGACTGAATTTCTTAATGTTATAAAAAACATTAAGCAATATTCCTAGGCAATAATAGATCCAGGCTATAGTGGCGTTAGGATTAGGCAGTGTGCTGGTTGTACTTCTAGTACCACAACTGTTGTTGTTCTGTGCCTCCAAGTCATTTCCATTTTATGACAACCCATAAGGTTTTCTTGGAAAGGTCTGGGGCTGAGAAAATGTGACCTGGCCATGGTAACCAAGTAGATTTCCAGGGCGAAACTGGTTTTTTACCCATTTGCTCCAAATTTACACCTAATAATTCAGTACAGAGATCTGGGATGGAGAATGTTAAGTAGTAGAGTACATGTAAAAATAACATCAAAGCATGAAATGAGATAAATATGCACATACATATTCATCTGGTCACTAAAAGTCTCAGTCATAGACTAAATCAAATTTCCAACAGGGAAACCTTATTCTACTGGCAGACTGTGGGCATTTTCATATACAACCTTGTAATTCCTATTCGAGGCACTGTATGTGACTTTCCTACCCCAGCAACTCAAGGAGAAATTAGAAAACCAGGCCTATAGAATCAAAGATACAACTTTATTTAGGGAAAAAATCCTTTCTGTTTTCTACCCTGCCAGACTAGAACAGAACAGGGGTTCTCATACTGTGGGTCCACAGATGTTTTGGCCTTCAATTCCCAGAAATCCTAACAGCTGGTAAACTGGCTGGGATATCTGGGAGTTGTAAGCCAAAACACTTGGAGACCCACAGGTTGAGAATCACTGGACTAAAACCTTGTCCATTCTAATATAATTTTCTGAGATTGTCAAGTCACTAAAGCACAGCACCCTTGCTGACCGATTGATAACTGGCAAATAGAGGGAGAAAACGTGGAAGCAGTGACAGGCTTTATATTTCTAGGCGTGAAGATGTGATGCCTCATGGGCCTTGTAGTACCGCTCCTAGTGTCACTTTAGCTGATGAGGATGAAAACATGGGGTTTTCTCCGGATCAACAACAGCCGGAATCCTTCCAGATGCCTGATGTTGATGTTCTTGCCCAAGAACCAATTAAAACAGACCTTGAGCAGCTCTCACCTCCCTTCGCTAGGAGACAGTCCTTTGCTGCAGACAGGGGAGTAAAAGAGCGGGTTCGCAGGAGTCTAAGAATTGCAGCCAAACAAGACACTGATTAGCCATGTTTCCCCTGGGAAAATCCAGGGAGTCTCACATCTGGAAAGTTGGGTTTCGTTTCCTGTTCTCTAGGGAAAGAGAGCGCTGGACACCTGTTTGGCGGGAAAACGAGACCCAGTTAAAGGTGCCTGGCACGGTTGATTCCGTGCGGAGACAACAGAGCAGCTTCAGGAGTGAAATCGTGTTCCAGCCTTGGGTGGACTTCGCAAAGTCCGCAAATCCAGTTTCCTTGCCTTGCTTATTCAAGTATTCAAGAATTGCCTTGCCTTGTTCATAGTCACGGACCTTGTTCCTAGAATCAAATTTTGTTACCAGCTTTGTTGTGGATCTTACCTAGGACCTTGAAAGACCCTGGACAATTCCCCACACTATTGCTTGGCAATAGTGTGTGTTTCGGTTTATTGGATTTTATCTTTGGACTCTAATATCATTTATTGGACAAACTATTTCTGGACTATATTTGACCTAATTTGAAAGGTCTGCTTCTGGACTATATTTTCTACTTGATTTTATTATTCTTATATATTTCCTTAATAAAGATATTAGATAGTTTATTGGCCTCCGTGTATGGTTCTTGGTGCTCTGCTGCCTTGAGTGTGACAGAAGATCACTGCAGATGCAGACTGCAGCCAGGAAATCAGAAGACGTCTACGTCTTGGGAGGAGAGCAATGGCCAACCTCAATAAAATAGTGAAAAGCTGAGACATCACACTGACAATGAAGGTCCGCATAGTTAAAGCAATGGTATTCCCCATAGTAACCTACGGATGCAAGAGCTGGACCATAAGGCAGGCTGAGCAAAGAAAGATATACACTTTTGAACTTTGGTGCTGGAGGAAAATCCTGAGAATGCCTTGGACCGCAAGAAGATCCAACCAGTCCATACTCCAGGAAACAATCCCCGGCTGCTCACTGGAGGGAAGGATATTAGAGGCAAAGATGAAATATTTTGGTCACATCATGAGAAGACAGGAAAGCTTGGAAAAGATCATGATGCTGGGGAAAATGGAAGGAAAAAGAGAGGCTGACCAAGGGCAAGATGGATGGATGGTATCCTTGAAGTGACTGGGTTGACCTTGAAGGAACTGGGGGCGGTGACGGCCTACAGGGAGCTCTGGCGTGGACTGGCCCATGAGGTCACGAAGAGTCGGAGACGAGTAAACGACTGAGCAGCAGCAGCCAAAGATAGGGAATGCTTCAGAGCTTCCACAAAGCTCTTAAGGAGCCCAAACATCAGGGTCATCTAAATAATTGTGCTGGTTCTCAATCAGAATGGCCCTCCTGTTTACATGGCCATCCCACTTTCTCCGGGCACTGCAACACAGAGGCAGGGGGAGGCACCTACCTTGGAGAATCTGTCACCATCGAAGTGGCCACAGACCTCCAAAGAGCTCCTGGCCATCCTTGGGTGCCATTGCTGATATTTGCAAGGGCACAAACACAACTAGAAGAGGGGAGATGAACGGTCCCCTCCTCCTCCCCCCAGTCACATGGGTGCCTTTGCAAATATTAGCAATGGCACCCAAGGATGGCCAGGAGCTTTTAGGACAAGACAACCGAGTTAAGCTGGGTTTGACCTTATTGGATAGTCAGAATTCCATCCTGTTACCAACCCTGCACTATGTAGCAACTCAGGCTTTTTTGCCCATTTAGATGCAACCCCAGTCTCTTGCCATCTGAAATTTTAAGTCCACTTTAATGATGGCTGAGAGAAATTCACATGTGAAACAACTATTATCCAGTTCACTTACCAAGATAATGGTTCATGTATAAAACATCAACAGTGAATGGACCCAATTCTGCAGGACACTAACCTCCTTATTAGCGGTTTATTTCCCATTTTAATTTTTTGTATCACTCATGTTTATACAAAATTCGTTTTTTTCCAAAAGTCCATATACCACTGTTTTGAAAATCACTAAAATTTTATTTATTCATATGCATCTGCAAGCACAAATCCAGTTTTACTCCTAATCTTCCAAAAAGACTAGTTCTTCTAGTGTTTCAAAAATAGACTGTTACTTACTCTGTATTGTGTCATTTTGAGAAGGGGATGCAACACATGTTTTGCCTGTGGAGCAAGAGTGGTGTAATGAATAGCATAATTATCTGAGGGCCTTACACTTAAAATGTAAAGTAACTAGTGAGAAGTCAGAAGTCTAAGTTAAGTTTCAAAATAAAAAAGTCCTATTTTATGTTTGCTTTCTCATATACAATGAGATTTGCTTAGTAAGTGAATTGTTGAAAACGAATTCAATGAAAACTGAACTAATACCAAGTAAGGCATTTCAAATTTCAAAAACTATGCTCTAATTAGATTCCACTGTTAAAACCTTTGGAAAGAATTCTTGTTTAACTGACAAGGCATACAAAGGCAATAGAAAGTCAAATGCTAATGCTGGCTGGGCCCAATCCACCAGGCAAAGCTACAAATATTCAGTTTCTCTTATTGGAATGAACATCTCATTGAAATGAATAACAACACCTGCCCCATAATACTCAGTCAGTCCCTCTCTACAGAGTCCTCAGACACTGGCTCAAAATACTTGTTATTTCAGCATGCTTTTTACAGAGGCAGTAACTGACTGAGCTTTATCATGATTTGCTTTGGTTTTAAAACTTGTCTTTTTGAATGTTTTCCCTTTCCCTTTCTCAGTTTCATTGTTTGGTATTTGATGTACACTGATGGTGTGTTTCTGATAAAAGTGTGTCTTTGGTATCCACTTCTCATATTTATGAACATATTGTTACCTGAAACAAATGAATGAAACAAAATCTAGAAAAAAGTAATTAGTACTGGTGAATGATGAAAATTTACTTCAATTTTCATAAATTTCTATATAGTTTTACTATGTAAAATAGAATAGATTCAGTTCCCACAAGTGCAAACCCTTTTATTTGCAAAAGCGGACAATTGGGCATCTTTTCTCACCTAATGAAAGAAATAACTTAAGAATAGCACTCAGTTCTGACTGACCTTGAAACATAATTGGCAAGCGTACATGTCTCTATGGTATATGCCACTGGGTAGATAAAAAGTATATGGGATTATAATCAAAACCGATAAAGCTGCAAAATTAATCAACAGTGTTTAAACCTATTTGATGAAAATAACAATGTTTAATGTTGCCTAATTACTAATATATGTTGCATGACTTCCAAACCAACACAGATAATGTGTAACTGTCAACTATTTTCTTGGAAGGCTTTACTAAAATTTCATTTTAATTGTGAATTTATTTTAAATATTCTATACAATTATTGAAAAACACTTAACATGTTTAAAAAATCATCTTATCCAAAAGTGAAGGAATTTATTATTTTCTTTTTCTGATAAGAGTAAAGATGCAGTATCCCCATTTGTATACAATTGTGCACTGTATACATATCGTATACAACTCTCAGTGGAATTCATATACTTCGCATACAGGCTATAAAGTTTTACCAAATTTACTGTAAGACATTGTCACCAGTGCAATAGTAAACAATGTCCCCAGAGTTCCACCATTTGCCATTTTCAGTTTGTTTGTATAGACAGAAAAACCCTATTGGAACAAAAGTGTTCAATTCAACTGCTAATCTCAATCAACTGGAGTGATCAAATGCATAGAAGTGCTGACTTACGATTTAGCAACTCAGTTAATAGATCTGCTTTCATAGGTCATATCAGTTGGATTCAATATTGGGTGGAAAGAGGCACACAGATCAAATCAATTAGTATATGATTTAGGCCAAATTGTCCCATTTATCTGACCTATCTATCTAACTAGATTAGACCAAGTTACGTACTGGAACAAAAAAAAAGCCCCATGTAATTATTCAGCAAAATATTGGTAGGATCTACCCACCAAAATTAAAATCTGCTTCATTGATACATGCAAAACTATCCTGTTAGTAGATGGTGATAGGAAATTGTCATTTTTCTAACTTCATACCTACATTTGAATCCTACAGGTGAGAGCCGGATTTTGCTAGGACCAGAAAATACCCCCACAATATAAGGAATGTTGGTTTTATCTTTTTTATCTAACATTTCTTACTTCTATTCCAACTTGGGTTTTTCCCCCTGCTTTGTCTGTTTGGGCAAAACACTCTTCATTGCACATGCATAAACTCTCCTTTGGACACGAGGCATATTTATGCATTACAACTGGGTCAGGAAAAACCCCATAATTCAAAGTTTGTTTATCTGAGTGCATCTTAAAGCCAGAGAAGATATAGCTGTTCATGTTGATAAATACATCAAAGTGTGCCAGAATGCTCTCTAAAGTGGCTTCGGGGTACTTCCCGGCCTGTGACCATGTTCACATTAGTGACCTTAATGTGTTCAAACAGAAAGTGTTCTTCTAAAGATGGCAAAGCTGAAATCTCGTATTAAGGCAAGGATAGCATCTATGAGAAGAAACACTGTCCTCCTACCTTTACAGCTTCACTTAGGGTATGGTTTTTGTCTGCTTCTTCACAGGAATGTAATTCCAGTTTATACTGCAACTCCTGTAGTTGTTGTGCCTGTTCATTCAAGAGCATTTGGGCCTGCTGCTCCCGAAGTAATGCATTATTTAGCTCCTCACATGCACTTTCAAACCTCTCGTGGGTGATCAATTTCTGATAAAGGAAATAAATTGTGTTCTGTCATGAAAGAGCAGCATTGTTTATACACTTGACTTTCAGCATCCCACTTGCCTGTATGCAACATTGTAATGCAAAAGTTTTAAAACACTCAATATCTCTACCCTAGAGGCATTCTTTTCCAACTCAGGACCATTATACAATGCTAATGCCAGGTGATCTTTATTCGCCGGATTTTTTTTTCCAACAACAATATAAAGGAATATAAATGTGAACTAAAGAAGGTTCTTCTTGCATATTACTCCCAATCACTCCTGAAGTCAAACAAATGAATTTCTTTTTACCAAATGAAATTAATTTGAAACAAGGTATACATTATTTTGTTTCTTATAGTATGTACAATATTTTAGAAAAATGAGTCAGTAACCTACTAAAATGATCTGTCCACTCTTGCCAATTCAAATATTGCAAAAGACAATCTAATAAATCAAAACAGATAAAAGGTATACATTTGTTTGGCTAATTAAAACAGTAAATCCAAGAAGTAAAGCTAATGTTTAAGTTGGAACAGGATTCAGGCTTGGAGACGAAATTATGAAACAGTCATTTCCTATCACCATCTACTGGCAGGTTGGCTTTCTACACCTGTCTGTACTAACTATAGACAAAAAATTATTTAAAAGATATTAGAAATGCACATTTACAGGAAAAGCTGTCATGAAATATATTGAGAGAAAGTAACTAATAATCTCATAAAATGCATTTTATTCTTGTTTTTCTTCTTTCCATTGAAATTATTTCTACAGTGTGAGAGGAATTGTCAATTTCATAGGCTGAGGCAAATGGAGGACTGAAGGAATCCCACAGTTCCAGGAAGCCTGCAGACCTCACACGAAAAGGTCCCCGAGGGCTTTTATACTCATTACAAAAAGTCTATCTAGGAAAGACTTCCACACATAAAATTAATAGGCAAACCTGAGAAATGGGATAGCAAATGCAAGTATGTCTTCTGGGAATTCCTGAACGACTGGGTTTCCCACAGTAAGTGCAGCATCTTTTGCTCAGCAGCCTTCTCTATCCCAAAACAAAAATTATCAAACCCAAGAAGCCCTCCACCTCTGTTAGCCTCACAGACAAGAGTTGTTCTGCATGTAGGTATTTTGCAATGTGTGAAATAGCCCCTATATTCTTCAAGGAGATGTCAGCAGTTGGTAATGATATGACCCATATAAAAGCAAAGTGGGAGTACACAAAACATATTGTCTGGGTAATGTTAGCATACAATTTGAGTTTTCAAACTCAAATAATCAAGTTGCATGAATAGAATTATTTTGGATACCCCGGTTGGGGAGATCGGCTTTGCTGAAAATGAGACTTGATTATTTATTCAACCTATCTTATTCTGAAACATAAAGAATCATGTGGCATTTGTTCCTCCCCTTTTAATATACCTGATTCACAGCTGGGACACATTTATGAGACACAGGGTTTGTGGGGAGAGAGAATGTAAGGGTAGGCAGGTTTTATTATTTGGTTTTCTAAGGAATATCGAAGCAAAAAGGGAGAAAAAGGAAGTCTCTCCTTCAGAACCTGCTTGTTTCCCCCTCCCAACCCTTCCAAATCAAATATACTTACAGATTGCTTAAACACATTTAATTGCTCTTGCAGGCTCTGGGCTTTGTCAGCCTCTTTCTTCATCTCATTCAAATTCCGTTTGAATTCTGTGAGCTCTAAGCGCAGTGACCGCCGCTCCACTTCTGCTGTATGCAGCCTTTGTGTAAATTCAAATATTTGCTTCTGCAAGGATGCTATGCTTTTCTGGTAGTAAAAAAAACGGAAACAATGTTGTTTAGCCGTAGAAAGTGCTGAGTAAGCAGTAAATCAACAGCATTTAATGCCTGGGCAAATGAAAATGAAGCCTCCTTTCTGAGTTTACATTCCAAACTGAAGTGTTCTACTCTTACTAAAAATACACACATATTAGAGGGGTATTTTCTGGACATCAAACTTGAAAGGAAACAATACTGAAGAAACATTTAGCCCTTTTTGGGGCAGAGACAGAACACGTATTTTGTAACAACACTCAAACTGAGTAAATGGCAGACAATTCCTGCATTTTAACATAATTAGTATGGATTGCACTTGCAGTAGTATCTGGAAAGAAGACTGGACATTGCCCTGAATGCAACATAAGGCTGGAAATTATTTAAGAAAATTAATTTGAAATGCAAGTATTAGAAGCATTATTCATGGCAGGTTTGGTTTGAATAATATTACAGTTTCCTTGCAATTCTCCAGTTTTACTTTAAAGATTGAAAAATGTGATGGCTCATACAAAAATATAGAAAAATTAAAAGTGAAACCTATTTCTGAGCTCAAACAATGGCTGTTGTGTGCCTTCATACAAACCGTAACAGGGCCTCCGTCGCTCATGCCTGCTTTAAGCGCCTGTGCATTTATTTTATGGAGCCCACGAGCCAACTTCTGAACCAACGAGTCTTTCTCTGCATAGGTAATACTTCGGCTGCTACCTGCTGGAGTAACTTCCATCACAAGACAAAGCTTGTCCATTAATTTTGAAAAAGAATTTCTTGCTGCGCTGGTGAGTAAATGTCCTGAAATCCAGGAATTCAGATCTTTAAAAGAAACAGAAATAACATCGATGAGTAGGGTAGGGCTAAGTTTGGGTTTTTGTGAATATAAAAAGACTGGAAATATGTCATAAAGAAAGCAGCGAAAGAAAGCATTCCAGACATTTATCATATGCAATACTTTCCCATCCAAATATAGAAATAAGGCTCCAATCCCAAATTCAAACATTTACTTCTAGGGACACAGCGACAATTGATGATTCTTAAGCAGTTCTCAAAACAGATATTTTCAAAACTGTCTGCAGAAAACACTGTGTAATCTTGCTAAACCCAGACTACTTTCAGTATTTATTACTGAGAATTGGTACTAATAATAGATTCGTGTCCATGAACTTTTTCAGTGTACAAAGAGCTACTGGAACTTTCCACCTGAATCAGTGATAGGTGCCAGATGCTTTAAACAAGAGCATAATCTGCCAAATCCTGACACCATTTACTTTGGTAGAAATCCCTATGCAATGGGACATTTTTGCCAGCAAAAAGAGGAGCCCTGTCCAGTCTGTATATACCAACACTTACTTCTGGTTAACTTGCACTGAAATTACACATGCATAAGCAAGAACGGGCTTAGGCACGAGAAAAATCATGGTTTTCCTAATGAGAAAAGGTTTTATGTTCTCTTCCAATACAGCATCATTTCCCCTTCATTAATCCATAGGTTACAATATATGACACCCCAGGCCTGTTGTGTAAGCAGACTAAAAACTACGAATAAATATCAGTGAATGTTACTCATTCAAAAGCAGAAGGTAAGTCATTGCTGGAAATTTATAACTGTTTCCCTTTCTTTCCTGACAGCTTAGATGTCTAAATCATTTGCTGCTTAAAACTACTGAGGCTTGGTACCTTATTGCCATACTATTTATATTCTGAGACAAGAGAATATAATTTACCTTATTCCAAGGCAATTAAAATTTTACAACTACAATTACTTATTTCCCCATAGGATTTTGGTAATCATCCTTCTCATATAATGGGCTTAAGGCCCCAGCACACCCAACATGTTCTGCTTACTGCTAGATTCGTCAGGTCTGTAATTAATAATTGTGTTTAATGTTGATAAATAAAATTGTCAGTGCTCCTTCTACTAATTGGTATTCCAGATAACGGTTAATAGGTTTATTTATGCCTTAATAAAAGTCTTGTAATTTAGTTTCCCCTCTGCAAGTCAGGTCTTAATCTGTCATTACTTGTCTTGTGATACTATCAGGGTAAGATGACAACCATGGCGGAGCTTATTTACATGCAAGAGAATTCCAGACCTCCTGTTGCTGCAGAGAATTAAAATATTGTCCTGAAGTTTAGAGTAGAAAACCTATCAAGGGGCATTTTCAAAGCAATCTATCTCCCTCATACACACACTTGTAGCAGAAAGAACAAAAACAAAGGGGTTCAGGCAAAGCAGAAGAGGAATTTGCGTTCCAGAAACCCCCATTTGCAACCAAAGAACCATCTAACTAAATTAGTAGGACACAACTGAATCCATTTGCTTTCAGCAAAGCAAGAAGGCCAGCATTTGCTTATGTAGAAACTTCGCATATGGAACAAAGTCTATTGAGATTTCATGTTGCATTGGCGGAGATCCAAAGGACCGTATTAGGTACACTCCAGAGTTTAGGCTTGCTGATTGGGATTTGGTTTAAGTTTTGTTTTTAAACTTTACTGCTTTTGAATAAAGGACCCCACATACCATATTACAAACTGGCTTTTGGAAGTCTTCTCTGTTTCAAAAGTGATTTGCTTAGTGCTATGAGAAGACTGCTGTTTCAGCCGCACAAACAAAAAGACCCTTTGGAAACATGGAAATTGTTCCATACGGTTATGCCGGGGCTTTGGCAGCAAGGCGGGATTAATTAGCTAATTAAGCTTGACAATGTTCTTAGTTTTGTTTGTAGCAAACTTTTTCTTGACGTGAGTTGTAGGCAAAATTTATCAAATGCCTATGATACCATACAGCAAGAATGAATCAATAGTGCATGATCGTGCCATTTCAGTTTAAAATCAGAAGTCTGAACTTTACATACATAAACAATTTCCAGTCTAGTATGGTTCCACTACTGTTTTTTAAAATTACCAGAGAGATTTGAAAAGAAACAGGCAGAAGAGAAAACATTTCTACAATCAGAAGGCATACACTTTCTAAAAGCCAAGCATCACCTCTGGTTAATTTTTAATGAATAATGGTTTTGACTAAAACAAAGAAATGTGTGGGTTAGAATCATTCACAGCTTTGAGAGGTGAAATGAGAATACAATGCAATTCCACAAGGTACTGTCTTCTGCTATATCTATAACCAGAGGGAAAAGAATATATACACTTTAAGTATATGGCTGCAACTATCAAGGAATTACAGTAAAAGCATTAAATAATTTATGTCGGGATGAGTATGTGAGAAATGTCTTACACCAATACAGTTACAGTACAAAGAGCAATAAAGTCTTTATTAAACAAATGAAGCGAAAACCAATGAAAAGTGACAAACCTTACTCAAGCTACAAGAGAAAGGTTGTCTGCATTTTGTTTTATTTTTAGTAAAACCATATAAGGAGGAAGAACTGAATTCCTTATTGATGTTTAGATGTCAAAAGGTTCACTTTAGAAATTCAGCTGAAGTTACAACTGATCACAATGTGGCTGTTCAAATAAACTTAACGCTAAGCTATATTATAATGTTAAGATGCTACAACCTTTATGTAAGAATAAATTCTATGGCTTGGATCCGAAAAGCTACTTTTGGTGCACCCAATGGACTGCATTTGCCCAATGGGACTCTCCACTTTACTTCTTCAAACAGCTGGCTTCAGCATCATTTCGATCTCATTTGAAACTACGGTTTCAAAAATCTGGTCCAACACAGTTGCCTGCTGTTTAAAAAACAAATCCCTGGCATGTAATTAGTTGTACTGTTCTTTAGATCATGGCTTATTTGCACCATAGCTTATAAAATGAGATTTTGAAGAGGCTAGAACTTCTTAGAAATGTATCTTTCTTCAGTTGAGAAGCAAAAGGGCAAAAAAAGGTTAACACAAGATTGCAGATGACTTAAAAAACAGAACGTGGAAAATAGCCTGGCCAAAGCATGGTCGTTTTCTGACAGTTACTTACATGCCAGAGTATGATATTCCTGAAACAATGTGACCAATAGTCAGCAATTCATTATAGATACTATTGGGCAGTTGGCTGATTGGGACAATTGGTCAAGGAGATCACTATGCAGAATGAGCAGTGTGTGTGTTGGGAACAACTATGATATTGCTTGAGAAGTAGCTTGGTGTCCAAGGTATATGCATGATGTACCAGCTCTACAACTGTTTCATTGCTTGGTGTATATTTCACACAGAGATATAGAGGACCTCAGACTATACTCCTCACTAGTCACTACATGGGAAAATGTATTTGTCTGGAATAATTACACTGATTGCCACTGAATGGAATGCTTCCCTTCCCAAGTGCGCATTCTGCTCATGTGGTTTCCTCTTCATATCCCCTAATCGTTGGTATAAGGGGATTTGAAGAGAGAATTGCCATTACAAATCATTTATGAAACAGAATGGTGGTGTGAAACTGTGACTGAGGCTAGGGTGCAGCATACAGCAAACATTGTCTACCCCACCGAATGCCAAGTGCTCAGTGACAGCAACATTCTTATCAGCGAGCCAAAGGTAAATTTATGATGGTTATTCAATGTTAACTTCTGCTCTCATTTTGGGAGAGGGACTTGGTCTCTATAAATATTGAAGACAGTTGTATAATTGAGAAACTAAATCCCCATCTTCTTTTTTACTGTTCATTGTTGCTGATCACTCCCTCTGTTAATGGGATCTCAAAATCTTCCCACATAAGAAACTGTAAGAGCACCAAATATTTTCCCAACTCCTATCAAATTAATAGAGTGGCAATTTCAACGACCTCATGAATCCATCTTTGTATCATCAGTACTTTGTCCAATATGTAAAGGATACCCAAAATAAGCCCAAAAAGGAAAATGTAAGACATTACCTGTCTTGCCAACTACTTCCTGTAGCTCCACCATAGAACTTAGGACTGCAGCAAGAAGGTCATGACTGGTAAACCAATTGAATGCTTGAAGGGATCGGATCTGCTCCTTCTGATGCCCTGCATTACCAGTAAGTACAGAAATACAAATTAAATTTGTATTTTTTAAAAATGTCAAAAATATTACTCAGGTTTCGAAACCACAGGCAATGACATAACAATTTTCAAAGACATTTTGGGTTACATTAATTTGCGTTATAAATGCTGCTTCCATGTGACAAATAAAACAGTTGTTTTTCAGTTCATCACCTTTCACATTTGGAGGGATTGCAATGCTCTCAGAACATTTTCCACATGAAAAGGGGAAGATATCCAATCCTGTGCTGGCAACCAAACTGAAAACCGTTACAATCATAAAACCAAGATTTGCACTGAATTTCAAATCTGAACTTGAAAAAGCTAAGCATTTTGTATTTTTAAAAAATTAAAATCAAGGTCCTCAAATTTTACACATTTTCATGATTTACATTCTAAAGTCCACATTCAACCTGTACATTATCCTACCTAAACATGTTTCTGCATTAAATATAAAACATTTGAAGCTCAATGAATCCGGGTTGAAGTCACAATGAAGGGAAAATTGAGATTGTAGCTCCAAGGGGAAAGGAGCTTTTTGAAGTAGTAGTAGTTGTTATACTTTCTTCAGCACCATAAAAGCCAATGCTTTTCTCCAAGCAACTAATGTTTAGTCAGTGGGGATAAATTCAAGTAAAAAATACAAGGAAAAAGAATAATCTCATTTCTAACACCAAGGCTTACATCCAATATTGGGCTGACATCATAGTGCCAGCATTATGAAACTTTGTTTCATTCCTTATTTGTACAATGGTTGAAGCAGCCATTAAAATATGCACTTGCCTTCCAAAGCAGATTTGAAAGTGAATTAGGAGGTTTCAGATGGTAAGCAACATTACCCTGCACTGCCAATTTTACGGTTCTGCCAGAGGAAATCTAGCTATTCCAAATCATGGTAAACTGAAGCTGATCATTTAAAAAAAACATAGTTTGTAGGTGTATCACTGTCTAGTCTAGTTATCCTACTGTCCTATTGTCATTAACGACTCATATTACAGATGTAAAGTTATGGTTCAGAGAACAGTGGTTAGCTTAAAGCGATCTAGCTCATGCTGTGGTAGGATGTGTGATATCCAAAGATATCTGAATCAAAGAGCTTACTATATCATCCTCTACAAATTTGCAAAGCTCCATTTATTAAACTCACCTTGATAGTTCAGTTCAGAATTACCAAGCCATGGCTCTGCACTAACCTAATATAGAACCCAAATCATGCTTGTCCAGTTATTCTCGCCATCCTCTCAGTAAAATAAAAATGTATGCCTATGCCAATGTTAAATCCAGAAGCTCCAGAGGCAGAAGGAGACTGTGATTATAGCAATTTCCATTTATCAGGTTTGCCCATTTGCCCCTTTTAAGCTTTGATTTCTAAATCTGATCTGTTGGCCAATCTCAAATCAATTCAGCAATCATGCCAAGCCACAGTTAAGATTCCTTTACTAAGAGGTAGTCATGAAAATTGAATTGGGACAAACAAATACATTTCTGCTTTTTAAAAAATGTACCATAATTTTTTATGGGTATAAGCCGAAATTTTCAGCCCTTTTTAGAGCTGAAAAGCCCCCCCCCCCCCCCGCCCTTGGTTTATACTTGAGTGAGGATCCTGACAGGCTTATATTCGGGTATATAGGTATCAGAGTTAGACAGTCTTACTTTATTAAAGTTTTATTATTATATTAAATTACAGTTTTATGTAAATTTTCAAAAACATTTAAAGTACTGATGCCTCAATTAATGTAAACTTATTGGTATCTATTTTTATTTTTGAAATTTACCAGTAGCTGCTGCATTTCCCACCCTCATCTTATACTCGAATCAATAAGTTTTCCCAGTTTTTTGTGGTAAAATTAGGTGCCTCAGTTTATATTTGGGTAGGTTTATAGTCAAGTATATATGGTACTAAAGTTGCCTTTTTCCTAGACTCCTGTTTTTCCTATTGTTATTAGTAACAAGGTTCTTTCAAGCCATATGTGTAATTATTAAAATGCAAGCATTTTCATATTTTAACCAAAGAATAAAGAAACAAAAACTATTCCATAAATGTGTTGCTACTGACCACAAGATATCTTTAACTAAGATAATAGTCATCAAGCACTTCTACCTATGGCTGGAACCTTTTTAAGTCCCATCAAGCTGTATCTGGCATCATTTTATTTAATGATTTTGTTCAAAAGTTAACAAGAAATTGTGATGAAGACACAATGGGTTGGTGTCTGACCAGACAGTAACATGATACATTCTCAATATAACAGAGAATTCATCTTGTTGCATGGACAAAGTTCAAATAATATTATTGTCATTAAGGTGCTGACGACACACAAAAGCCGGCTGCATCATATCAAAATGGAATTTTATTAATTTTATTAATCACATCATTTTCAATCAGTCAGATGACAGACTTCGACAAAAAAATTGAAGTAGGATTTAGTTTCGTTGTTACAGGACTCATGAAGCTACACAGAACCTAAGTACAAAAAAAATTCACTCCCCCTCTCTATTCAATCAAGTTGATTTGTTACAACCATGTTGTTGAGTAACACTTGCCATGGTGGATAAATATTAGGATTGCTCTCACAATAACAGTTTGAAGTGGGTTTGCAAACTGTGGATCTATCTTATGTTGATCACAGTTAATTGTAATATTGACAAAATGCTACACCATAGTTAAAGCAAACTATTGAACAGGTGAGGATGTATTCCCATTGGGAATGACAGGACATAAGAAACTGCACAGTATTACCCCCTACTGGCTGTGCACAACTAAACCCATACTAAAGTCAGTCTACAATCAGTTCAAATAATGGGGAGGGTTTCCTGTGTGTTTAACACCACCTTTGGGGCTTCAGCTGTTTTAATTAATGCACTAAATTTGGTTTAACGGTTTAAATAGAATTCCTCCCCTCAAATTGTAAAGTATGTGCCCCCTCCCACCCCCATTGCCTTGGCATGCTATAATTGTTATTTAAGTACTGAAAGTGCGGTGTGACACAAAACATATAAATCATGTGCTGATTATCTTACTTGACAGGTTAGGCACATCTTTGGAGTCTCCCACGCAGACTAAGATTCCAATGCCTTCTCTGTAGTTGTCAACCCAAGAAAAGAGAGAGCTGTATGACTGGCCCAGCATTTGAAGCCTATGGGCCGCCAGCACGGCAATGACACTTTTACGGAAAAGATGTATCAAGCCTCTGTGATGCCTTTTCTGCTTCCTCTTGCCATCACTTTGCTTTCTTTCCTCAGCCTCAGACAGTGCATTGGCCAGAGTCCTAATCTCCTGCTTGATAAGGTCGCACGTGTTGACCTGATCCTGCAGTAAGTCTCTTTGTGTAGACAAGGCACATGCTCGGCAATACAGGGGATACAATGCACCAGACAAGAGCGCACAGGCAGCCAGCAGTGACCTATGTTCCTTTTGAGTCTGTGCCAATGCGCTTTTAAAGTGTGAATTTTCAAGAAGTAATTGCTCCTGTACTTTTTCAGTAGCAGCGAACTTTTCTTTGGCTTTCTCTGCCATTTCCTGATATTTCTGCAATGGACGAAGGAGAGAGAGTTTCAATTATGACCAATGAAGAAATAATCAATATATTTACGGCTACTAAAATTGACAGAATAATATTTCTAATGAAAGTGTCTTCTCATATTCACTTAAGCCTTTACATAATGGTTCCAAGGTCACTGCATCACCCAGTAACCATTCCAATAAAACCAACCTCTGAAAGGAAATACTCAAAACTCTAGGTTCACCAAAGAGTTAATATTATTGAAACTGTGTGTCTGTCTTAAAATCCTGTCCCACATGCATAACAGTAAAGATACAAATTGCTGAAAAAGGAGACACTGAAATATTCTTTAAACATTACAGCAGCAATATGGAATATGTTTTTCCATGATTCATCGCATCACATTGCTATCATGCTTAAAGGCACCAGAATCAGTTATATAAACCCTTAACTATCAAATCAGGATCAAGAGAGATCAGTAAAAATGTATGCAGTTGATGCCCCCACATAGTAGAAGGGCTGGAAGAAATCTAGGAATAAACAGAGCAAGTTAGGACAATAGATGAAAGAGACTGAAGAAGGAGATGATGCAGGTGGCACTTAAAGGAAAAAGAAAATAGGGAAGAAACAGTAGTAAACAACTAGTAAAATGAATAAACCATAGGAATAAGTAAGAGAAAGTTTGGGTACATGAAATAAGTTGTCTAAGAATTGGGAATCTTGGGGCCAGCTGGAAAAGATGAAACAAACTCAGTAGAAAAAATAGATGGGTTAAACCCTTGTGTCGGCAGGATTGCTGACCAACAGGTCGGCAGTTCGAATCCAGGTAGAGTGGGTGAACTCCCTCTGTCAGGTCCAGCTCCCCATGCAGGGACATGAGAGAAGCCTCCCACAAGGATGATAATACATCAAACATCCGGGCGCCCCTGGGCAACATCCTTACAGACAAGCAATTCTCTCACACCAGAAGCCGCCCTGAATCCCCTCGGGTGAGAAGGGCGGGGTATAAATAATTGAAATAAATAATTGAAATAAAACTTGCAGTTTGTCAAGTCACTCCTGACATGAATAAAAAAAATACTATAACTATATTTTTACAGATTAGAATTAAGAGCAGGAGACCCAATCTCATATTCCACACGGTAAGAAATAAGAAGTGGCTCAAAATCAGCCTAAAGCACATAACTGTTCTGAAAGGGTACCAACTAGATGACTGATCCCCGTTTGGTATCCCTAATCCATCCCACACATGGAAATCAAATTAATGCCCACAACAATCTATTAAAGTATTGGATCATTTCCACTAGAGACATTCCTAGTGCTCTTCTTTGTTTAGATCGTGGTCTCAAACTACCTACGGGAGCTCTCACATCATTACTTTAAAGAAAGGGTCTTTGCATTAGGTATGGGCATCAGACTATTGTAAAGGGTTGTAGAATAGTGATAAATCGCAGATGTTGTATGCAGAGTATTCCAAATTCATTCCTGGGCATTTTCATATACTGCTGGAAAATATCTAAAGATGTCTGAAACTCTAGAGTAGCACTGCCAATAAGTACAGGTAACACTGAATTAGAAGGACAAATGATTTGGCTCAGTACAAGGTAATTCCCTATGGTTCTCCCAGAAGCTGAAAAAGCTGCCTTTTTTCAATACAACTCCTGAAATACCTTGGCTGAAGAGTTGTGGAAGTTATATTTAAAAAGAAAGAATTTTCCCAAGCTCATGCTCCTTAAATTTTTTGCCGTCTTATCTGTATGCAAGGGCATGGTCCATGACTTAGGAAAGAGTAATTACGCTGCTTTTCAAAGAGGACGACAAACGTCTTGGATAAGTTAGTTTAGCAAAAGAGAACAGTAAACTAGGGAAAACCTGGAGAGACAGAAATAGATAGGCAGCAGCTGGGAAGGGGAAAGTAAAGGTGATCTTTTAATTACTTTGTAATCAACCCCCTACTTATATATTCACAGATTAATTATGTCTCAGGCAGAATCGTATTTTCAAGAGAACACTCTTTGTTTTATTTGATCAATCACTTATTGCTGTACTTTTCACATACACAAAAACCAGTTACTCCAACAAGCTGTAAAATAAATGTACAAAGCAGGATGTACTTCAAAGCAGTAAATTATGTTAACTAATGAAGGGATATATGTTGCAAGCTATAGCAAGACAGAGAGCACTGTTTACAGATAGGTCGTTAATGAAACATAGAATTGATAACTTCCTTCAAAACTGCAACACAGCTGGCATCCCATGGATCAATGACCAAACCGATCCATGAATATGAGTATGGCTGTCAGTAGCTATGGCAAAGCTCAAGTCATCCTGAACTTTTCTAAGGAAAATCCACCAAGAGAATGAAATTCCCAATACAGCAATAACCATACTTCTCAGTGGTCCCAGCCATTGTCCGTCACATTATAATCATGGCCGTGCTTCCCACTTGATGCAAGGTCACCAAGGTTGCCTAGAAACCTCATAAAAAAGAGAGGTGCAGAGAAAGTTTAAACTAAAAATTGCTGTAACAAAATGCTGTCCTTGTTTTAAATTCTCACTCAGCAACCAAAACAAGAAAACAACAGGCTAGTATATCACAGAGCAATGTATGCCAACAGAACAATTAATTCTTTTTCCATTTAAACTAGCAGGATTTTGGTGAAAGTAAAACCTACACAAAACACTCTGACAAATATGGGCTTTTCCAAATTGAGATACAAAACATCTTTACAACCGGGCTGATGTAGATGTAACCCAAACTGATCTACTTGTTTGAAATTCTGATTGCAAAGCAGATCATGGCTTGTATTTAACTACTTTCCTGTAACCAGTAACCAAACAGAAAATAGAGTTATCAACATGAACCACCCGAATGCAGATTTGGGCCATGCACAACTAGTACTAGACCGTTTGTCACACAATTGGACACTGACTACAAAACATAGTCTACTGAAACACAATTTTGAAAAACAGCTTTTGAATTTGTTGTCCATCTCTTTCTTGCAAGATGGTAGCAAAGCCTCTAACATAATCCAGTTATCCCTCAGTATACTTTAATTCTGTATCCATGGATTCAACTATCCAGAGCTTGAAAATGTTCAAAACAGTTTTTTAAAAAACAAGACTTGATTTCCCCTTTTTATATAAAGGGATACCATTGTGTATAATGCGACCTGAGCAGTCACAGATTTTGGTATCGATGGGAGGTCCTGGGACCAAACCCCAGCAGATACCAAGGGCCCACTGCATAGCCTCTGACTCCTGCTGCTTCATGCCTCCTTCAGATTCCCACGTTTTTTGCAGCATGCACAAAATTTGGATCTCTATACCAAAACTCTTACATCAAATCAGGAAATAAAAGAATATATGAAAGGGATGCCAAGCCTGGCTCAACTTCAGTATATCATCGTTTAGACATCCACAAACATAATGAAAATAACCAGCTGAAGCAGGATTGGATGCTAGTTATGAATCAGAAAATGAGATTGTGAAGCACAACTTGTATCAATAAGTCTTGCAGTCCTTTCACTCCTGTCCTCGGATTTCCACAGACTATTTTTATTTTATTTATTTCTCACATTTATATCCCGCCCTTCTCACCCGAAGGGACTCAGGGCGGCTTACAACAGTGGCAACAATTAGATACCCATACAAACCAATATAAACAGCACATAAAACAGTTAAAACTATTAAAATACATTATGAATTAAAAATATACATTTCAAACATAAAATCAGATCCATTCTTCCTCATGCTTTGTCCATAGTTCAGTCCGTGTCATCTTCACCATTTATTGATTAAAAGCCTGGGCACACAGCCATGTTTTTAGGGCTTTTCTGAAGCCCAACAGGGTTGGAATTTGACGCATCTCTCTTGGGAGGGAGTTCCACAGCCGGGGAGCCACCACCGAGAAGGCCCTGTCCCTCGTTCCCACCAGCCGCGCCTCCGAGGCAGGTGGGACCAAGAGCAGGGCCTCTCCAGATGACCTTAGGGATCTTGCTGGCTCATAGGAGGAGATACGTTCAGACAAGTAGATTGGCCCAGAACCGTTTAGGGCTTTATAGGTCAAAACCAGCACTTTGAATTGGGCTCGGTAGCATATCGGCAGCCAGTGGAGCTGGCTTAACAAGGGGGTGGTGCGTTCCCTGTAAGTCGCCCCAGTTATTAATCTGGCTGCCGCCCATTGTACTAGTTGGAGCTTCCGGGCCGTCTTCAAAGGCAACCCCACGTAGAAGGCGTTGCAGTAGTCCCTTCGCCACGTAGAGGGCGTTGCAGTAGTCCCATTGAGTCCCTTCTGTGTCTTCTTTACATCACAGAAATCCAATTGAAAATACTGTGATAACCATTCTCTTAATTTTATCACTGTCTTTTGTTTCCATCTTTACTCTTTGCCTGCTTCTCAGAAATTAGCAAAAAAATTAGATTTCTTACATTCCAACAACTGTAGTTCCATTTCTAATGAAAATGTAGATCACTTAAGGCCAAATCCAGCAAGAAAATTTGTAATTACAGGTATATCACAACTAACAATGTGCATGTGTTCCTGGGCAATATTTAGTTAACAGAAAATTTGGTATCAGAGGCAAAAGTACAATAGAAAGGATGTGTCCTACATCACCAAAAGGGAAACACAGTCAACATGTTACAGCAAAATTAACAAATGTGCAAATGTGAAATGAAACAACCAGATCGGGAAAAGCAAGAGGTGACTGTGCAGGCATAAAAAGGCTTTGAAAAAAGGACTTTTTCTATCAGAGGATTTGTTAAATGAGGCATGCTTGCATTGTCTGGACGGATCATACTTTTCAATGTAATATGACTGAATATGATAACTTTATAAGCAAACCAAGTTATGTATAATAACATTTTCTGTGTCTAAGGAAAGTGACTTCAGATCTGTAAAAAGTTATCTTTAAAAAAATCTTCCAGAGTTTGTGTGATTTTTCTTCTCGTGGCTTCAGGATTTCAAGTAATTGTTCATCATAACAAAAGAACACAAATACATAAAAACATCAGAGTTTGACAGAAGAGGGGTATATAAACACCAAGATTTTTGCACCCACACTCTGAACCATATAGAGAATGTATATTATTAATTCCCATTATATATAGATGGAAAGCTAATTCCATTAATCAGTCCTTTTAATACTTTAAACACACTAGACAAAATGTCTCGCTTAAAAGTCCCATTTCAAGTTAAATCTGAACTTCCACACAAATACTTAGGATTGCAGCACTTTTAGCAACAAGTTTTATAAGACAAAGATAGTTTTAAAACTATCTTTTTTTGGAAATGTGTGGACAACATGCAAAGGCACACATTCTACAATTCTTGGCTCTTAAATGTGGAGAAAAATACAGAAATGAAAGAAAGCAAATATAAATTCACACAGGTCATCCCTAAAAGCTCAACCGGCAGCTGTTCTTTAAAACAAGAGAACAGGACCATGGCCTAACATCCTTGTTTATAAAAAAAAGCCGTGACAATCCTCCTCCCATTGTAATAAAAGCTTTAGAAGATTGCATTTCTTCTCTTCAGCAGTTTTGTAATTGTTTTCTGCCCCAAACCTACGCTGCCTCTAATATTTCCTTAGAACCTTAAAAGCACAATTTCTTGAAAGGAACAGCAAGATTCTTGTCTTGAAAGACTGGCAGCCCGACTTCCTGGAGTGGAGAAGCTTTGAGAGGTGGCTTACTGGGTTATAGCACTCGGTGGACTTCAAGAACCCTTTAAAAAAATTAGTCACTCCCCTGGAGAGTACAACTCTATTTTATCCTATTTCTTGCTGTGTCTTTATCCTTTATGTTGGCAAGAAGACAAGACTGCAAACTGGAGACTTAATGACACTGGGACTTCAAAAGACTTCACTTTATTTCAACTATTCTATTTTTCTCTCTTGCAACGCTCACTTTGATAACACTGAACACACCACAGACTTGAACTAATTCACCTGTTCATCGCACAACAGGGCTGGTCCTTAATAAAACAAGTCATTTCTTCAAAAGGGGTCACTTTTGTTGCCCTGGAGAATTTCCCTGCCTTTCTGTTTGGCAACCATTGTTATATACTCCGCCCCTGGACAGACCTATTCACCAGCCTTTATTTATTTGTACACGAGCCGATTTTTGCTTCTGCACCCATATGTCAATTATATCCGCAAAGACCAGACAAGTACAAATAATGGAATAGTTTATCAGTTCTTGGCACTTAAAAACAGAAGTTTTTAAGCTCTTAAGTACCCAATTCTCTTCATATCCATTAATTCAGTAATTCTTACAACTACACTATAATGCAGAAAGATCATTAGTATCTCTCTGCCCTTGAGGACCCCCCCCCCCAAACCCTCTAAAACAGTACACATGCAACTTGAGATTTAAGAGTCAAACTTCATTATTCTTCTCTTATACATACTGGTATATCTAAACTATTGCCTGAATTTCATAGATGCAGGTATTTCCTTTCCTTTGAATTCTAGGTCATTAGAGTTCAAAAAAACTCATTGGCATGAGATAAGAGAACTCTTACATATGAGCACACCAATTGAAGCCTTTTAAGCACTTCATGTTGGGAGCCAACATAAATTGGCAAGACCTACCAAAGCTTACATATCATATCAGCTCTAGGTAAGCATTCAGTATGGTGGCTGGAAGGATGGGTGGGTAACCCGCCCTGTCTCCCAGGCATGTGGGTGCCTATAATGTGTTTCCCCATAAAGTGTGGGTGGGATATAATTGCATACAGATGAACATGTTTAAAAGCCTCAGGATGGGTAACCTTTTCAAGATTACAGATGTAACCTCAAAAAATGTATTTCCCAAACTCCGCCTCCACGTTTTGAATGCTGATTTATTGGGATTCTAAGTCATGCAAAGGTTTATAAGCACATTGAGTGGAACAAGCACAAAAACACCCACAGATCTTTCGGTTCATTCTGCAGAGCTCCTCCCGTGAACCACACATGTGGGGCTGTTAGGGATGGGACTTCGACATTTAGGTTGGGGCTTCTGCATGTGTGGGAATTGAGCCCTGCACTGGTTTATTTTAATATAAGCACCTGTTCGATACAAAAGCATAAAGAGGACCGAACAAATGCTGCGCACCTAAGTAATGTGTAGACCTGGAGTAAGTGATCTCTTCACGCCTCTAGGCCAAATTAAATTTCTGAGAAACTCTTAGGAGCCATATTCCAGTGGTGGGTGGGTGAAAAAGTGTAAATCAAAAATACCAGCATATTTCAGCTTAGAGTGCTTACTGTAAGTAATTAAATCCAAAGAGAATCATTTCATTTAAAAAGAATTGTTGGGAAAGTTGGGAAGCCACAAATAATGATGTAATGGAGAAAGATGCCAGGCAACTTGACAAAGACCAGTAGGAACCAAGATATGCAGATTCGAACCAAGGGACTGAGTATCCTACCCATGATACAAATTGTTTTGTCATGTTTGAAACATGTGAGAAGAAGTGATGTGAACAGAGTGGCAGAGACATGGATAAATCACTGAAAAGAGGACAGTCATAAAAAAGATTTCTTAATGGAAACAGTGCTCTAGAATTTTGAACTTGGCATTTTTAGAAATCAAATTTAAATGAGCATAAAATTAAAACAATGATACAGCGTGAACCAAATATTAGAATTCTGTCACACTCAACTACTCTGTTAGACTATTTTAGCACATATCAGACTATTTGACTAGTGGAGATAATAACATTACAAAAAAAAAATACTCAATGGGACTAAACACTTTTTAATCAATCATTCTGTTGCCCTAGAGATCTAAGTGAACACCACAAATAGGATCTGAGCACAATATTTTCTCATTCATGTTCCACAGCAACTAATATTAAAAGATACGATGCCTCCTCTCATATATAGCCATCCTGACCAGTAACAAAGTATGGCTATCTTGACTAGTAGCCACTGTTAGTCCTCTTCATCATCAATTTATCTAATCTCCTTTTAAACTTCCCACATGAATGGCCATTGCTACATTTTGTGGTAGCAAATTCCATAGTTTAATTATGTGTCAGATAAAAAGCACTTCTTTCTTTAATCTGTCTTGAATTTCCCACCACTCAGCTGGATTTGATGATCCCAAGTTCCAATATAATGAGAGAAGGACCTTCTGTGTGCTATAAGTGCCTTTTATTACTTCTGCTGACTTGCCTATGAACCTATGCTTGATGTTGGGTTCAACATAAAATGAATTTCAATAACTTTAATTCTGCAAAGCCATAGGAAGAATAGTCATCATGAGAGAAAAGCATCTGGTACTCAGACTAATAATACAAAGAAGTCAATGTTTTCACTCTGTAGGTAACTTTTGCATGGTAACTAAATGGGAAATACAACTGCAGGATCCAATTAAGCAATGCAAGTTCTGGAATGTCTTCACACAAATCCATGCCCTTTTTTAAAGAAAGTAGAAGTTAATCGTTTTTTTTAAAAAATCATTTCTTGAAGCATACTGAAATTCCCAAGCAATTTAAAATTGGTGTGGAATCCAAACCACTGAAATAATATACTAAATATTTAAAGAATACGTTTAGAAGTTTATAGTTTCCTGGCAGAAATATTGTACCTGTGCCCTTGCATGAACCTCCCCAAGGAGTCCAGAATATTGCTGTTCCAATTCCTTCTTCTGCTTCAGCCAACAGCTTTCCTGCGCTTTCATCTGTTCAGCTACTTTGCTAAAAGTGTCTTCCTGGGTCTGCTGAAGCTCCCTCATCGTATCCGACTTGTTCTTACAGACGTATTCAAGGTGAGAGATCTGCATAATTGGCATTTAAGAAAAGCTTGTATTAACTCTGTTTTATGAATCTTCTCAATCCTAATTTAAACCAGGACACTTGGAAATACTTTCAAGAGCCTGTTCCTAATCTTAAAACCCAGTTCGGGAAATCAACCACAGTTTATTTACCACAAAAATCCAGTGATCCATATTCCCAAAGAACATAACGCAGAAGAGGAAATGCTCAGGTAATTTTGTATATAAGCTTCACAATCCCTTTCCAGGAAGTCTCATACCACTGAAAAATAAGCTGCAAATGAGAAGACAGCCAAGGCTAGATCTCACCCACGTATATTTGCTGCTCTATCAATCTGATGTTGAGTTTAGCCATCTTCAGCCAGACATTTGTCTTATTGTAGGCATTCCATGCAACAAAGTGACTTACAGAACTTTTAAGTTAATGCAAAATTGACACAATTTGTCAGGGAAGGAAGACACTTAGAGTTACAATCCTATGCATGCTACGAGTCCTGCTTACTAACACAATAAGGCTTACTTTTGAGTAACCATGTATGGAAATATGAAATATTCTTGGATTTCAGGAGCTCATATGGGTCCACAGCACACAGGCTATGCCCTAATCTAGAGTTCCTAAGCAATCATTTTGTTATTTTTTACTTCTAAAAACTGAATACAAATAAATAAGGTCTTCCTTCCTCTGTTGTAGTTCAACGTTGCAGCTATTCCACTTGTCCTAAAAGATAATTGTTTTGAATAGTGTAAGAATAACGTTCAAGTATTTACAGATCTTCACATATATGAGCTCAATTTTCTTTGTAAAGAGAGACCAGTGTTATTGTCATATCGCAGCAGCAGAATATAAGCATAGAGATTTGAGACTTGCCAAGGCTAACCACCAAATTCATGGCTGAAGCAAAATTTGAATTGGGACATCCCAGCATTCAATCTTAGCTGGTGCGATTAAATCAAGTTTCCTATAGCAAACTCAGAAACTGCCTTATAAAATAACACACTAAGTGATGTAGCTGTCCTGTTCAATTGTTCCACTGAAGTATTCACATGAAAAACTTCTGTGATATCATTGACTTAGCATCGTTTCCAAAACTAATTCGTACTTGTTGAACAATTTAAGACAGATTTATAACAGAGTTGCCTTTTTAAAATTCAGTTTCCCGAACTGATCAAGGCCGTAGTCTGATGGTTTAGCAGGACAAGTCATGTTAGAAGTCAAAATGATTTGAACATCTGGTTATGCAAATACACTCCAATTGGCATGTCTGCATGTTTTAAAATAAAATCCAGATAATAAAGCTAAAATCTTTATTTTAGACAACTGACGTTAAAAAGATTGAATAGCAGTAAAGAAACGTGGGTGGTAACATACGCTCCAACGTTTCACAGATGAAAATGTGGGCAATGCACATCAGTGTGTGGTCAAGATAACAAATGTTACTAATGAGAAATATTAGTTAGGAGAGGCTGCAGCAGTTTGCATTTGTCTTAATCTAATGGGAAGAGGAAGATTAATCTCTTTTTCCCTACTGAGTTTTGCAGCTATTGAAATAATCTGGAAACAAAGGGGTAAAATGGGAAGAAAAAATGGAGTTGGAAAAAACGGGACAACAGAGGATTAATCAGGACTATCAGGAAAGTTGAAGGAATATTACTTAGCTAATGGAATCTAATATTGTTTGGTTTCAACCTTGATTCTTAATGTACATTACACAATGAGGTTTCAGGTTTGCTTCAAAAGTAGATACGGTAATAATAGCACTTTTAATAGAATATATGGAATATAAACAGAATAGTTAAAAGTCTCTGCCTAAAATACAAGGCCTACTCTTCTGCTTTCTTTTGTATAACAGTATCTAAGGGCCATAGGTATCTAGAAACTACACCGATCAATTATCTTTGCAGTGGCAATTGTGAAATCAACTTCCTAGCATTATGCAAAAGACACAAAAGCTAGTTTCAAGTTTGTCTCATTTGCATCTGAATTCCAAATAATAAACAAAACAAGTGCTAAGTAGCAAAAAGAAAGGAAGCAACAGTATTAAAATGTGATATAAACACGATTAAATATATGGTAAATTATACCATATATTTATAAATACACTAATGCCATGTTCTAAAGAATACAATTTTTATATGAACATATTGCTGAAAATACAAAAACAAATAGCTATCTAACAGACTTCTGGTACAATTCCATTTCAACAGAGAATAGTGTCCAATTTGTAGGTTCATACAGTTTTAAACTGCTTTTTATTTAATATGTTTTGGGGTACTTAAATCATTTTTACTGTTTTTCATTTTAATATTTTAAATTTTCATACAAATATTACAGACAGAAAAAATAACAATGATAACATGGGATTATATTAGAAATTCACTGGGCAATCATATTCTTTTATTCTTAACAATAATTGTTATATGGTTTTCTATTCCTATATTGATGTGGAATTTATAGCAAAATGTATAATTATTACCTGTCTGCCTCAAAATTCTGACCATATGTAGCTTCCTTCCTAGTCTCAAATCTATCCCATCCATATCTTTTCATGCTGGCTCTGGATAGCAGGAGTTGTAGTCCAACATTTCTGGAAGGCACCTAGTTGGGTTTTACTGAGTATAATCTTGGAATTATACAGAAAGTTGCCCAAGACTGAACGAAACTCCAGTCCATTTAACTCAGTGTTGTCTACACTTGACTAGACCCAACTTTCCAGGGTTTTAGACTGGGACTTTTACTAGTCCTGCCTTAAGGTGCTGGGGATTGAACCTTGTGACCTTCTGCAGGCAAAGCCCAACTAAGCTATGGCTTCTACTTCCTTTGAAGCACCACTCCAGAAGTTCACTTTACCATTAAAACTACATTTTTCTACTACCAATTTGTATGATTTCAGAACAAACCCCTTTACCATTTTTTTCTGGGTTCTTAGAGCAAGAGGTAAACTAGGACTGGGAAGCAGCCTTGCTCCCAAGCTGGAAATTCAGAATACTTCCAGCTAATGTGAAACATTTTCTTCTTCCTGTCCCCAAAGAGCACAGCAAGGGGGGGTCATACTCTGGAATTTTGCTACTAGACCACAAAACTACCTCAGTAAATGAGCCAGTAATAGAGAGCTATTCTCTATAAAAACATAGCACTGCAGCTCTTGAACCGCTTTATATAAAATACTCTTTTTAAAGGATTTTTAAAAAATTGACAGAATCAACAATATAACATATTCAACAAGATAAAAGTTGGTTTTGCCTTTTAAAAAGCTTTTTAAAATTCATGATGTGCTTCAACAACAGTACTCTGCATTATATTTACAAATGTAAATATATCTGAGATCAACAGTTATTGCTTGGAGACAACGCCCCTCCAAATATTTCCTCCTATTTGCAAGCAAATATCTTCAAGACGATGCTCCTTGAGTAAGAGCATTTTGTTTCTGCTTTACGCTGAGATAAAGAGTTGGTTTATTAGTGTAAATGACTAAGTTCTTTGAATAGCTTCATCAGTAAGATTAATTTATTTTCTTTTAATTAGGTCCCTGTGGCTAACACTGGCGAGTGGTATTAGCAAGTCCTGCACAGAAGCTGGAGCTCAGAGACTTCATACAGACTTCAGTCACATTTACATGCCCACAGCAATGGCATCAAACCGAGCTGTAGACAAGCCGTAATTAACGGTATTGAATTATTAACGTCCAAATTCTTTTTGAAATAAGATGAATGTCAGTCCTTTTTAACGATACTGTGATGTGGACAAATGTCACTGAATTTAATAGAGGCGGCTGGTGCCTGAGGACAGTTACCTTCTCATTAGCCTTGTTGAGGTCTAAGATCATGGCATCAACATTCTCCTGCAAGACTGTGCAAAGCTCCGGCCAGGAGAATTTATCCAGGATGCCTTCTGGTTGTTTTATAAGAACACAGCCTGCTACCAAGTGCTGGTATAAAGTATGGAGGAAGGTTAGCTTCTCCTGCGGTGGGGGATTTATTTTTTAAGGGGGAAAAAGAGAAAAGAGAGAGTTAACTGCAAATATTGTTAGAGTCCATTGAAATGTGTCATGGAAACAGTAATGTCTGAGCGGGTTCCAAAGGAATGTATGACCTATGTTCAAATCATTAGTCAAAATGAGAAAACAGATAATTGCATATCAGACATACTCAAAAGCTGATCTTGCAGATACTTTATTTATGCCAGGGAGAGTTCCTCCAACACCATGACCCTGCCCCTAGCAATGGCTGGAGTACAATTTATTAACTATCTGCAGGATCAGGTCTTGCATTCTTATGCATCATTGCTTCTCTTAATGGAATGTGGTTATGGCTATGGTTATCTAAATAATCAGAAAAAGACCCACACAGATGTTCTAGTGGCAAAGTGTTGTACTAAATCTGAAACTGCTGCTGAAAATTGGTGTTTAGCTCCACCCCATCAATAACACCTATCAAAATATACCCATGTTATAATCTCTTGCATTTTCTATCCTGGGCAGAAATGATATGGAGTTAGGACTAGTGACACATGAAACATTTTGCAATCATGAGGTGAGGCAATATCTACTTGATATTACGAAAGTGGATAACAAACCGGGCTTAAACTTTTCACGGCTGGTGAATCCTTATTGCAATTCTTGTCCTTTTGTTAAATCCTCTACGCCAGTAGTTCTCAACCTGGGGTCCCCAGATGTTCTTGGGCTACAACTTTTACAGTTTACCAGCTGCTAGGATTTCTTGGAGTTGAAGGCCAAAAACATCTGGGGACCCCAGGTTGAGAAACACCGTTCTGCGCTCTAGATCATTACATTTAGAAATGTAGAGTAAGACTATTGCATTCATGTATCTTTTCTCCCTCAATTTACTTATTTTGCTCATAGAATATACAGTACAAGTACCTTCTTGAAAAAAAATTCATATCAGGACCAACTTGAGAAACTGCAAGTCGCTTCTGGTGTGAGAGAATTGGCCGTCTGCAAGAACATTGCCCAGGGGACACCCAGATGTCTGATGTTTTATTATCTTTGTGGGAAACTTCTCTCATGTCCCTGCATGGGGAGCTGGAGCTGACAGAGGGAGCTCACCTGCTCTCCCCAGATTCGAACCGCCAACCTGCCGGCACAAGGGTTTAACCCATTGCACCTCTGGGGGCTCCACCTTCTTAAAATAAAAAGGTCTTATTCATTAACTGCAGTGTTGACTTTACACTTATTTAATCGATCTTCTGGTTTTCATCAAGAAGACAGAAGAATGGTATCTTGCATTGTTTCAATGATGCAAAAGGCTTAAGAAATTTTCTATAAATTCTAAACCAGTGTTTTGATCCAAAACCCACTAGGTTCAAGGGAAAAAATTTCCACTTCTTTTAGCATGCTTTAGGTGCAGTCCAACACAAGACGTTTCCAAACATACGTTATAAAGGAATTAAGAATGGAATTACTATTGTGCTTTTTTTTCAACAAGATTTAGGTGTTTAAATCTCTCCTGGGAAACCACCACCAACACACAGTGAAGTATTAACAAAAGCCTTTCCACCCCATCTTTTGCTTCTCCTCGTTAATTTAATCTGTCGCCATTGTGTCCTTTTTGCTTGGGCTGTGATAAACCAAGCATGGTAATCATCCATTTGGCCTGAAAAAAGGAATCCAAGGAACCAGAATCAATTCACACATGTTGAACCCAACCACAATACTGTAGACATGCTGACTTTACAATATAGTCAGGCTTCTAGTTTCCTCTACTTTAATCACTATCTGATGAGCAGAACAATTCCAACTGATTCATATGGACACAATTTAAAACCCAGACTGTAAGAAGGGTGGAAAGAATGTTTCCTTTTTACTCACTTGGCATTCCTGCTCATATTTGTTAGAGTAATGAGCTCAATATGCAGCACAATTTAGATAAAGAATATTGTACCTAGTGCAGAAAAACTCCATATAAAAAAAACACCCTAACAACTACAGGAAAGAAAGTTATGCACTTTAAAAATAGAATAAACATCATGGTGGAAAGCATGTTTCAAAATAACACTTCATGAAATAATTACGGTATACAACATACCATAATCAGCTGCTGCCCCATGAACAGGAAACCTATTATGCTTTGTTGGTGGGCAAGTAAAATGACCTGCGTTCTACATGTCCATTATAGTTTTTGCTGTCATTTGAAACAGTTAATGGGAATTAATGCCAAGGGATTGGAAGACTATCCTATTGCAAATGCAGATAGATTCCAAATGTGTGTATCTACATCCAGCTAAGCAGCAGCTAAACAAATCCCTAGCCATGTTTCTTTTAAATATACTCATGTCCCTTCTCTCTTTTGAAAAGCACCCTAGTATTTTTAAAATGTAAACAGCCAGAATGGATCTGACTATTAAAGCTGGGTTTTATAAAAAAGTTATAGAGAAGTATTAAATAAAAAATACCTAATGCCAGGAGCAAAATTACATAGAGGTTTTGTAAAGCACTCCTTTTACATTTGTATTGAAGGGGCATACATTTAAGTCTACAAACTAAACATCTCATGTATGTAAATGTAAAAAAGCTAAGATTAAAGATTATTTTTGACAGTCATCTTGTTTCTGGTAATACCTCCGTATCCTTCTCATAAGCCCGTGTGAGCTTCTGGATTTCGTTTTCTAATTCTGTAGAATTCACCTTCTCTTTTTCCCAGCAGTGCAGTATACTCTGTAGTTCCTTTTTTAAGGTAGCTATTAAAGATTCTCTATCTGCGCACTTAGCTTGAAGATGATTTAACTCTTTGTTGGTCTCAGCAAAGTTGTTCTTTGCTTCCTACAAGTGACAATAAGGGGGGGGGGGGGGGGGAATTAATAGCTTCATCCAATAAAGCATAACTTTTTGTCTGTTTCATAGCCCACATTAATATACACACTTCTAGAAGTCCTTCAAAGCAAGAACATTTATCCCAGTAATTAGCAACTACTATTACTATTACTAAAAATTGTACACAGTCAATGCTAGAAATTAGGTTACTGTAATGGAAAGGTTCCTGTGTAAGATTCTCCAACATCTTAGGCCCCATCGACACTCACCATTTAATGCAGTTTGAAGCTTCAAACTGCGGTGGCCAGACAACAAACTCTCACAAAAGCAAATTAAAGCCTTTAATATGTGTATCAGTGCTCTGTGGTTTGTGTAATCACCATCCGGGCTTCAAACTGGTTCCAGAATTTTCTATGTAATCATCTGCACAGCAAAACCACTTTCTTCAATACCGGTTTGAAACTGCATTAAATGGTCAGTATAGAAGGTGGCTTAGAAACCAAACGCTTCATACTATGAACATTTTTAGGAAAGATTCCTGATGCACCATTTTTGTAAAAACAGAAAAGCTCATGAAAAACTAGAAAAACCTTCCAACTAAACAATTCCATGCACTTTGAGCAAGAAAAAAATGTAGGGTGGGAATCTTAGAAAACAAATCATCTTTAAAAACAAACATACTAAAGTAAAGTAAGTGGCCATTGTAGTCACCAACACTACAGTTTGGGGAAATAAAACCAAGAAAGAGGAGAAGTGCAATATGATACCCCTCATGTGCTATATAAATGAAAATATTTATTTATTTTATTTATTTATTACATCACTTCTACCCCGCCCTTCTCACCCATCGGGGGACTCAGGGCGGCTTACAGTATAACCATACACATTAAAAACAGTTTTCATCAAATTTAAAAATCCATCAAGATTAAAAATTACAATAAAATTAAGAATAGCCATTAAAATATACATAATTATACATTTAAATATACATTTAAGGCGCTTTCCATGTTCATGTGGGGTCTGTCAGTAGGTCATATATTCTTATCTCATTTTTGCTGCTACTCATGCTCAAATGCCTGGTCCCATAACCACGTTTTTGTCCTCTTTCGGAAAGACAGGAGGGAGGGAGCCTGCCTGACTTCAATGGGGAGGGTGTTCCATAGGCGGGGAGCCACCACTGAAAAGGCCCTGTCTCTCGTCCCCGCCAGCCGCACCTGTGAGGCTGACGGGACCGCGAGCAGGGCCTCATCTGACGATCTTAAGCTTCGAGGTGGGTCGTAGCGGGAGACACGTTCGGACAGATAAGCTGGGCCGGAACCGTTTAGAGCTTTATAGGCTAAAGCCAGCACCTTGAATTGTGCTCGGTAGCTAATTGGCAGCCAGTGGAGCTGGCGTAACAGAGGAGTAGTACGCTCCCTGTACGCCGCCCCAGTTATTAACCTGGCAGCCTCCCATTGGACTAATTGAAGCTTCCGAACAGTCTTCAAAGGCAGCCCCACGTAGAGTGCGTTGCAGTAGTCTAAACGAGATGTAACAAGGGCGTGTACCACCGTGGCCAAGTCCGGCTTCCCAAGGTACGGTCGCAGCTGGCGCACAAGTTTTAATTGTGCGAAGGCTCCCCTAGCCACCGCTGAGACCTGGGGCTCCAGGCTCAACGATGAGTCCAGGATCACCCCCAGACTGCGCACCTGCGCCTTCAGGGGGAGTGTGACCCCATCCAGCACAGGCTGTAACCCAGTACCCTGTTCAGCCTTCCTACTGACCAGGAGGACCTCTGTCTTGTCTGGATTCAATTTCAATTTGTTGGCCCTCATCCAGTCCGACACAGCGGCCAAGCACCGGTTCAGGACCTGGACAGCCTCCTTAGTGACAGGTGGGAAGGAGTGACAGAGCTGGACATCATCTGCGTACAGATGACACCGGACCCCGAAACTCCTGATGATCTCTCCCAGCGGCTTCATGTAGATGTTAAACAACATGGGAGATAACACAGAGCCCTGCGGGACCCCACAATATAACTGTCAATTCCATTTAGAAATTTTTTTTTTTCTAAACTCTTACAATAATAGTAATAATCTTTGTTTGGGAATAGGAAACAAGGTTAGAAAAACAAGCCCCGCAAACGAGGGTCTAGATTAGAATGGATCCAGAGAAGCACGTGCAACTCATGCAATGTTTTTGAATCATTATGGTATAGTGGTTTGAGTGTTGGATTAGGACTCTAGGAGGCCAGGGAACAAATCATGGAAAACTTCTGAGAAGCTACACTCTCTCAGAGAAAGCAATGGCAGATCTCTTCTGAACAAATCTTGCCAAGGAAATTCCATGATAGGATTGCCATAAGTTAAAAATATGTGACAACTCCCCACAACATTTTTTCCTATAGAAAATAGAAAAGCTGCCCACTGGGACTATAACTTGTAGAATTAACTAGACAGCATACACTTAATGGGATTCTGGAAAGTGTAGTCTAAAAATTAACTTGTCCAGAGCTCTGGGTTTCTCTACCCCGTCTTCATTACATCTCTGATGACTGGCCTCCAAGCCACTCTGAAAGGGTGAAAGGTCCAGAAGAATACCATATGATGGGGTATGCTATCCCCATACAGCAATCTTAAGCACATTGTACTGTGAGGCATATCTACTCAGAATTAAATCCTGCTTAGTTACTCAAGCTTACTCGTAGGTAATTGTGAGCAGAACTGCAGTAGGAGAGGGATCAATGGAAAACCAGATGAAGTATTTTTCTATTTGAAAAAGGCATCTTTGGAACCAGGCCAAGGAAATTGGTGAGAATACATAGATATCCAAGAGATACCTCAAAAATAGATATGTAACACATTTATTAGGGTAACTCTAGAACTGACGATAGCACATATTAGGCCTTTCAAAAGATGTAACAAGTCCCCTACAAAAGACAGTATTCTGTCTTTGTCTCATGCAGCTGTAAGATCACAGATTATTGACTTGGAAGAAACCGCAAGAGCCATCCAGCCAAATTTTGAGCCATACACGAATACACAATCAAAGTACTCACAACAGATGGACGTCTGTCCAGCCTCTATTTAAAAACCTCCAGAGAAGGAGATTCCATCACTCTCCTAGGCAGCATAATCCACTGTGGAACAGTTCTTATTGTAAGTAAAATAAACAATTTATTATAGAGTAAACCTCTTAAAGTTAATTAATCACCTAAGTAGGCATTCTCAGGATTAGAGCCTTAACCAAGATGAGACTTAAAATATACATACCTGAAGTTCTTGAGCTTGAGATTTCAGTTGCTGTTGAGAAGAATCATAGTCTTTAACCATCTTCTCAGACAAAATTGCCCTTTTTTTAACCTAGTCAAAGAAGGTAAACAATCGATTACAATATAATCATCTGATTTACAATATAATTATTAATGACCTCATCAAATAAGGTGCTTTTTTGGCAGCATATGCTGGTTGGCCTTCCCTTTTGTGTCAGAGACCGCCAGCTCCCACCCCCACAATGTAGAGCTGCTTCCAGTGGGGCTCCGTCGTGAAAGGGAAGGTCAACCGGCATATGCTGCCACCACAACAACACAGGAGGCTTCCTATGTTACTATACAGATCAAAGGGGGAAGGCCAGGTGGCCAACACTTCCCTCCGTGGGATGTGGCAAAGGGGTTGTCAGGAGATATGGGGCAACAGTTACCCATGCTCCCCGAGGGGCACCAGCAAATTTGCCACTATGAGTGACAATTTTGGCTGCAAGTCCAACGAGGAAGTAACAGACTATTCTGATCCTGTATATATTGACTTCCTTGGGAGTATGACACACTGAACACAGTGTCTATTTCCATTTGATTCTTGCCATTTTTCAAGTATAGGATACTGATTGTTTTATTCTACCATCGTACACTCTGCTGTGCTCCTCTAGACTGCATTGCTTTCAACTAGGTTAAATGTATTTGATCTATAAATGGTGACTGGTTCCAAGAAACTTATTAGTGTCTGTACATTGGAGTTTTATGCTTATTTATTCAGAATAAAGTCTCCTTTAGCTCAATTAAGTATACTCATAAGTAAATGTGAACAGAATTGCACGTTTTGAATTCCAGAGGATACTCTATTACGAATAAAATGAGCTAAATTGTCATTTATATACACATCCAAATTATCTTAATAGGAAGAGCAACTTTGACCTATGTGTAATTTTTAGCAGATAAATACACACTAACAAGCTCAAGAAACTATAAAGTGTATAAAAGGAACTAATCTTTTAATAAAAGTGCCTTAGAGTGTGTCGTTTTTAAAGTATCAGAAGGTTTTGTTGTTAATTACATCTAAGAGAAAGAAAAGCTAAGAGACAGCAGTGCTATCAACAAGGAAATGCAAAGGAGGGCATGGAGCTGCCCCATCTGCATATCAGGAGGGCACTCAGTGGTCTCAGGCTCTGTATGACAACTTCAGGGTCGGGCACATGCAGCCCTACTGGGAAGTCTTGTGGCAGGTCATCAGTTGGACCTGCACTGCTTGCGATTTATTTTTCTTGACAGTTCATTCTTCTTGCTGACAGAATACTCCTTCTGCTTTCTTAACACCCACCCCTTTGGTCTCCCCACTGCTGTCTCTGGCATCGCTTCACAACAAAACATATTCCTAAGCCAAAGCCTGCTGAGTCGACTTTTCCATTGTGCTGAAGATCAGGTGACATTCACCCTCTCAAACAACAATCTGCAGTCAGTATCGTGTGCCTAGTCACTCTCCTCTATGCCTCAGAAGATGGCTAAACATGTGAGATGTCAATAGAAAAAACCTTGTACTGGTGGCTATGTACAAATATGCATGATAATACTTTCACTAGAATAAGCTCAAAATGGCTCAAAATGGTTTATTTGAGCTTTACTTTTTCCAGTATTAACTACATTTTTAAAACTATGATGCACCATATGTTTCAATTATGAGTTAACAAAAATGTCTTTTGACAAAATTATTCCATTATTCAATTATGCCTTGCTATATCCAATTACCTATACAGTGATACCTTGAGTTAAGAATTCAGTTTGTTCCATGACTGAGCTCTTAACTCAAATCGCTCTAATCTCAGAGCAATTTTTTCCACTGAAATGCTATTCAGCCATTCTGCCCACCCCTCTGCACATTCAAATGGAACAATAAAAAAGAAATATCAACTTTAAAATGGTAAAAACACAAAGTTGTGGCACAATGATACATGCACAAAGTTGTGGCAAGGAAGCACAAAATGCAGAGGCAGAAACATCATTTTCTTTATACTGTACTCATTCCAGCCACCCTCCTTCTCTTGCTCTTTCTCTCTCTTCATGAGGCCAAACATACCAAGAATAAAAACCACACAAAATCATGTAACCTAAAGTTAAAGTTAAAGTCCAGGTGGCGAAATGTGTTAAAGCACTGAGCTGCTGAACTTGCAGACCGAAAGGTCCGAGGTTCAAACCCCAGGAGCGGAGTGAGCGGCCACAGTTAGCTCCAGCTTCTGCCAACTTAGCAGTTCGAAAACATGCAAATGTGAGTAGATCAATAGGTACCACTCCGGCGGGAAGGTAACGGCGCTCCATGCAGTCATACCGGCCACATGACCTTGGAGGTGTCCGCGGACAACACCAGCTCTTCGGCTTAGAAATGGAGATGAGCACCAACCCCCAGAGTCAGACATGAATGGACTTAACGTCAGGGGAAACCCTTTTTTAACCTAAAGTTCCTCAAACTGGACGAGAGTAAAGCGGACAGAAGTCTTCCAAAGCGGACAAGAGCACGAGGCACGAAGGTTGCTTTCTTGAAACCCTAAAGCCCTGTACTCTCTCTTTTTTTTATTATTTTATTGTTTTACCCCACTCCCTCTCTCCACCCTTTCCCCTTGAGCATACCCGTTCTACAATAAACTACAGAAATTGCATTTGAAATATCAGTCTTAATCTCAGTTTTTTCACTCCACATCTTAATACATTCTCTAAGTAATTCCTAACTGGATCCCACTTACTCTTTATTATTATAAAATTTTCTATTTTATCTGTATTGTTCAATTTACAATTTGTAATTTCCACATTTAACATATTGACCATATAATTATACGAATTTGTCAGAGTCCACTTTGTTTTATCTTTTCATCCCCTCACTTTCCAACCCTGCCACACTGCTCACCTCATCCGGGGCAGGTTGACGGAAGATGCAACCCCTTTTGCATATTATAAACTCCTGGTATCCTTGCACGTAATATATTTCTATTGGCTATTATTATTTGAAGACTGAACATTCTATTAATTTCTTCTTCAATCATTCTCCAGTATGCCTGTACTCTATCACATTTCCATATCATGTGATTAAACCCACTTCTTTGTTTACAATCATGCCAACACCTGTTGTGCAGGAGTCCTGAACCGTTTTTGTAGCATTTCCTTCTAACTTCCCTTAGTACATTATATTTTTCTTTTGCTATAATACATGTCTTTGAATGTCTTTCCTCTCAATTTCCATATCCATTCTCCAAGTTTGAAATATTTCCTCTATTATTTCATCATGATAATTTGTTTGTACAAGTCTCCTGCCACTTTTTACTCATCTCTCAGACATTTCCTTCTCACTTTCTTTAATGGACTGTCCTGTTCACTAATTCTCTCCCTCTGTTTATTAATATTTTGTCTTATAGCCCAACTTTGGATCCAATTTCCTGATCCTATCAAGCCTTGTACAAGAGGGCTTGATAGGGCTCCTATCAAGCTCTCCCTCTCACACTAGCTCTTAACTCAAAATGCTGCCTGTATGTCAAGGTGAAACCCAGGTTGAGCAATAGCTCCTAACTCAAAACACTCTTAAGTTGGGATACTCTTAAGTCAAAGTTCCACTGTATATCGATGTATATGTTTAGAAATGTCAGTCAAAAAATCAACCAAAACACCTAGGTTGACTTATCCACAGATCAAGGTAAGTACTGTACCTTAACTCTTATTTTAAAAAGGAACCATCCCCTTCTCTGTATAATATGGTGAAAGGCAAGAGCTTAGTCCATCGTGGGAAAACCTAAAGAAAGCACCAATTCTTCTATTCTATCCACTATGGCACTATTTTGAATGTTTGAGTAGGGAAATAGTGGCAGCCAGGGCAACTGTCCCCAAGGTGGCATGAGTGCTTTCTCCTCTCTGCAGAATGATCCAACTTTATCCACAGGTCATATCAAAATCCATCATTTTGGCCCCAAAATCTGCCCTTGACTTATATATGAGTCCAACGTAGAAATGAGTATATATGGTAGGTGTTCAATGTAATCTTCTGATTAAACATATTAAACTTCAGGAAAAACTGGGTAGCAATTAACTTAGCAGTATAAATCCAATAAAATTCACAACCCAATTCATCACTGAACTACATATCTACTCACAAGCAAATCCCTGGCTAATAACTTGAGCATAAATCCAGGTGCATATGTTTACGTACACATTAAACTATCCAATGATTACTAAACCAAAATTGTATTTTTAATCACTGTAAGACATTTAAAACACTAATTTGTTTTAATAATATTAATAAAGCAGGACAACAAAAAACTACCTAAAAATGGACCTTTCAAGGAATACATATTTTTCCGCTAGTATTCTGAACATGCACTTTTATTTATCAGTTATACTTGATTTAAACACATATTAGGCGCCCTGAGCGTGATTTTATACTATACATTTATGCTAAAGCATTAAAACGTCATGGATGGAAAACATCAGGTATGCATGTGTTATGCACTAAAAATAATTGGCCAGTATAAACAGCACACTGTAAAAAGAAGAACACAGCTAAACAATTTCCTAAGTTTAAGTGAATCATGACCATAGGGCAAGCTTAGAGGAAGAACAGTGACAAAAGATTATTTCTTTTTCTTATGTGTGAAGCTGTCAACACAACATTCCCAGAGTTTTGACCTCTGTAACAAGCCAGGAATCTCGACTATTGGGGGCCGAAGGCTATGTGTGTGGAGCCAAACAGTGCAAGTGTTACCTCATTAGATGCATCTTCCAGCTTGTTCTGGTAATCTGTCAAGGTACGCCTCAAAGTCTCAAGGACAAGAGTGAAGCTTGGAGGTTTATCTTTGTCCTTGCGAATGCCTGAAGAAAAATACAGAATCAAAACAAAGCCCTCAGAGTTGAACACAGACAGAAAACTTCTCCAAGAGCAACAGAGATATTTAAATTAGTTGGGCTCCAGTGACAATACAGAATGTTGAACAACCACTGTGTTTTCTCCAAGGCATACTAGTGTATCGGTTCTTTAATATCAAATGAAGCTGAAGAAAATTCTCTCTCTTTAGCTGTAGCTCACCGCATGAAAATATTAACTCCGATTTGTTTTCCTGCACATTATGAGGCCCATCTCTGATCATATTTTAAAGGCATCTAATGACTGAAAGTCTATGCTTCAATGAAAAAAGAAATGCTCCAAACAAAACAACCATTTGTTTTTAAATGTACTACATCCATACTTTTGTTGCTTCATGATCAGCCATATGTTTTGCAAAGAAATCATCTTTCCCACAGCTATGCCAAGGAATACAAGACTTCCTATTATGCCTGGGTGCAACTTAAAGCAGTTGAAACCTAATCCTGAATATTATTTCTTTTCTTACCCTATACACAAAAACTGAGATACAAAACTCAAGTGAATAATTCAAGCCATTTGAACCAGCGTTGGCACTGTTCATACTGGTCTTGTCATCCGCATACTCTCAAGCTATAATTCCAGTATCCCCACTATTCATAAATATACAGTAGAGTCTCACTTATCCAACATAAACGGACCGGCAGAACACTGGATAAGCGAAAATGTTGGATAATAAGGCGGGATTAAGGAAAAGCCTATTAAACGTCAAATTACATTATGATTTTACAAATTAAGCACCAAAGCATCATGCTCTACAACATATCTGCAAACATTGTTTGGGAGCATGGCTGCACTTGTGTTGTTGCTAGACATGCTGGCCCGCTGCGCACTGCAGCCTAGAGAAACAGTTGTGGATCCAGGCAGGAGGCAGACAGAGTTGGATAATACAGAACACTGGATGAGCAAAGGTTGGATAAGCGAGACTCTACTGTAATGAGTATACGTGTCTTACTTATGAATTGTGGGGATACTGGAATTATAGCTTGGGGGTATGGGGATGATAAGACAAGTATGAATATAGTGAGTATACGAGTCTTAAGAGCCACCAGTGGCACAGCGGGTTAAACCACTGAGCTACTGAACTTGCTGACCGAAAAGTTGGACATTCGAATCCAGGGAGCGGGGTAAGCTCCTGATGTTAGCCCCAGCTTCTGCCAACCTAGCAGTTCAAAAACATGCAAATGTGAGATCAATAGGTACCACTCCAGCGGGAAGGTAAATGCGCTCCATGCAGTCATGCTGGCCACATGACCTAGGGACAACGCTGGCTTTTTGGCTAAGACATTAAGATAAGCACCACTCGCTAGAATTGGACACAACTAGACTTAACGTCAAGGGAAAACTTTACCTTTACTATACGAGTCTTGTCCCATGGGCCCGGTTTGGACAGGCCACTAAACAAATCACCTTCTGAAGATTTGTGACAGTACATTGCAGTATAATTCAAACTCATGGCCACTTCATTAGAAGCATTACATCTGCCTGAGAGGAGAGGCAACTGAGGAAGAAGAGGAAATCCAACTGCCATAGTAATTAACATTCTAATAATCGCAGCTCAGAATGAGATCAAAATACTGAACAGTTTGGTAGTAGTGGTGGTAGCTAATTCTTCTTGTGGTTATTTAAAGCACATGGTTAAACTGTAATATCCATAAGAGAACTCAATTAAGTAAGACTTGCAAATGTTGGCATCTTTTCCCACTAGAGAAGAAATTGCTTCATTGGTTTTCTAAAAATCCCATCCTACACTATAAGTTTTAAACCTGAAACATTGTTGTTGTTGTATGTCTTTGAATAATATTTCACTTATTAGACACCTTAAGGTGAATCTATCACAGGGTGTTCTGTGGCTGAGAATGTGTAGCTTGGTCAGGGTCCCTCAGTGGGTTTTATGGCTGAGCAAAGATTTGAACCTGATCTCCAGAGTCAGAATCCACACTCAAACCGTTACGCCAAGATGGCTCACATTGTTAAATCTTTAAAAATCCAATCCCACACTGGTCTAAACTTGAACGAAATTTGAAACACTCTTAGCTCCTATACACGCAGCCATCCACAAGACATCTGAATGGAAGAAATAAGCAAGATGCTATATATCTCACAAAACACTGCATCAATATTTCATGTATCATGTGGATATATGAAACCATAGGTTATAACAAACTTTATTGATATGAAGGACGTCTTACCAAAGAATACCTGGAGGACTAAAGTATTTTTTCTAGTTCTTTTGTCATTAAAAATAGACTAAAAAAATAAAGGCTGAAAGGTATATATCAGATGGCTTAACATGTGGTTCTATCTACGTAATATCTGAGTTCTTAACCTCTATTTGTAAGAAGAAGAGAACAGTACTCACAGACTAGTGTCTGTGCAATTCCCCCTCCTCCTGTAACCCCAAGAAGGGCTTCAACCCCACTTTTGGAGACAGGGCTGCAGAGCTTAGAAAATATAAACTGGATTTGTCATTCCAAGAATCTCTCTTTTCCAGAATGTGTCATTACCAGGCTTTAGCTCTCCCTTTTTGCGTTGCATTCAGAAATCTCATCAAATGGGGTTCTCATATGCCCCTGGATATCCACACCACTCTGAAAACACCAGCCCAAAACCACCTTATTTGGCTTGCATCTGCAAGAGATGTTGGTGTGTCTCAACCCACAGGACTTCAGCTTAGTTGTCCTAGCAGAGAAACACACTCTCCTCAGCAGCTGTCAAGAAAAGTTAGACACTTGTAAATAAAGAAGCTTTTCTACAACTAACAACCAAGACAGAGTTGCTGTTCTAATTAAGATTCAGTGCAGGTTTGTAAGCTATTGGATAAATATTTGAATTTTCTCCTATGTATGCATTCTGATTTAGTTACTTTCATTTGTTTTTAACATGGTTCCCCAGGGTGTTTTCTACTTAGCCTTTACCTTGCTGGAGCTTGACCTCTGCTTTAATTGGCTTGACCTCATCACAAACTGAACTTTACCAGTCCAATATTACGATTGTATGAACCCAAAGTCATACTATTGTCCAATCTGACTGGGACAGAAGAAGCATAGCTAGATGGTCTTGCTGTTGGGCAGTCTGCATTGGAGGGGATGCCTTCTGCTGTTCAATATGCGAAGAGCATCCTCTGCAATGTGCTAAGAAGCAGAAGAGCCAGATGCAAACAACTGTAAGCTGAACTGGGACTTGGGAGGATGTGCCTTCCTCCATCAGACTCATAATCTGAGATTCATTCCCTCTCTTCTGAAGACATATGGGGAAGCCCAACCAATGAACACATATAAGCAATATAAGAGCACCCATGGAAGAGCTATTAGATAGGTTATTCCAGATACTACTACTACTACTACTACTACTACTAATAATAATAATAATAATAATAATAATAATAATAATAATAATAATACATTTATTTCTCACCCACCTCTTCCCAAAGTTCTAAGCAGGGTACAACATAAAGGTAATATACAATAGATATGGTAGCTATAAATAAAACCATTTAAAACACATTGAATGCAAAAGATTAAAACATAATTTAAATCATCCATGCCTATAAAGTATCAATTTAAAATTCATAGTTTAAAATAAACTGGATAGACCTGCTGGAAGAGATAGTACTTTTAAAAATTCAGATGGCACATTTAGCTGTCAAATCTCTTCTAGCTGGTCATTTCACAGGCGAACGGTGGCCAACCATGAAGTCTCCTGGGTGACAATTGCCAATCTAATCCTGGATGGTTGAAGCAAATGTCCCCTAGAGTGTAAAGGACAGGGTTGTACAGGAGAAGACAATCTTGCAGGTAAACTGGACCCAAACCATGTAGTATTTTAAAGGTAAGAACCAACAAATAAGGGTACCCAAATTCTTGAGCAAGACTGAAGCTCAGGAGAAGAGCAGTCATGGGTCAAATATAGGCATCCCAAAGAGATCTGAGAATCCCAGGAGAGCCAGTGTCAAAATGTTCAGATGATACTAAGTTAGATGGGCCAATGATCTGATTCTTTATAAGGAAACCTCTTACGTTTCTATATGCACAGTACAAGTGAGGAATGCTTTAAATATATGAGAAAATCTTGAATATATACAGCAAACAGGACAATAGCAAACCAATGAAGCCAGTTATTGGCACTAGGATTTATCTGGGGAGTGAATAATGCCACCAAAGAACATGAGCATGTCACCCAATGGAGATCAAACAAATAAAGACTGGCTGGAGAAGATTAACTGAAGGTATTTAATGCCATTACACTTTTGAAGGTAATTAGGCCTTGGCTGGGATAAGAGGCTTTCTGGGAGCTTCATGTAAGTAGCTCCAGCTTCCAGCTGGAAAGGCAGGATATAAATGCAATAAATAGATTTTTTTAAAAATGCTGGAAAGTATCTAGGGCATGGTGCTTCTCTTTGAGGGAATTTTCAGGATAGGCAGCTCAAAACACATTTTAGGTATAAGAAATGCATGAAAGCATACCATTAGTGAATTATGATGTTGTAAGTTAGGTTTAAGACATTGTAACTCTTTTGTATTCTCATCTGCAACCATGGCACATGGCACAACTAAAATTACTCTGAACCCCATCTTTAAAAGCTAATCAGCAATTTAGAGATGAAAGTCTACCAGCAAGGTGAACTGAACATGCAGAACCTGTCACAGCTCTGCATCACCAGGGTAAGGAGGAGGGCTTGGAAGAAAGTGGTCATATGATCCAATAGAACAGATCTCTATCATTCCAGATGGTTGGCTTTTAAGGTGGGTTCCAAAGGTCAAATGGAGAGTTAAACCATAATTATGGCACCATGGCTGTGTGTTTGAGGCACAATCTCAAGCACTATTGAAATACAGAATTCAACTAAATGACAATGTTCTAGTTTCTTGATTCCATTACTCTGTAAGGCAACTTCCACTTTTTGATAGTATTCATCAAACATGCAGCTTGTGTTCACACTTGTGTATATTCTGAGGTATGACTACAGTAGAAAACTTAACTGGCTTCTCTATGGCACAAAAGCGGGCTGATTTCAAAAGATAATTTTGGGCTACAACCGCCAGGAATATCCATGATGAGGCAGGCAGTAGTACTCTGGAAGTTGTAGTACAGAAAAGTAAGTTCCCCAGCTCTGAGTGCGACCTGTACTCCTGGCTCACTTCCATAGTAATTGCCAATTGAGAATAACATGCTTCTTCCCCCACAAGTAAGAGTTGGCCATCATTTTTTAATTATATGTTGCCAAACCACTTATTCATTTTTTGCTTTTCTATATTAAAATATACCACACTTCTGGGTTGATGAACTTAAGCCACCAGAGCAGAATGTCAGTCTAACCTACAAAATCTAATTTCATTCAGCCTCAAGACATCCTAAACTTTGCTTCCCTTGTTGACACAAAAGTTGGTTCCAAGTTAAAGAGGGGGGAGAAGAATGATAGGAAGTAAAAGACTAATCTCAGAGCACTTTGATAAGGTATCTTTTACAAATCACCTCTTTCTCCGTGGCCACAAACAGACAACCAAATTCCAGCTCTGAAACAAAAAATGATACGCCCACAAAAAAGGGATACGTTTCCTATCAATAATTATTCTCAGATTTTATTTGTATTGTCTTGGTTCTCTTCTCCAGACAGCCAGCTTTCCTTGCCAAAACCTTTCTCCTAACAAAGTTGTTCCAGAATGCTCAGTTCAAAACCCTTATTCCATGTTAATGCCAAAGAGGAGGGGAGTTTCAAGAGATAAAGTTCCTGAGGCCACAAAACACTTTGTCTTTCTGTCTCCACCTTATTCGCCTCCCCTTCACTGCTCAATGCAGGCTGAATTTTAACTGCCTAAATCCTCTGTTCCATTGTTCCATAAACACTAAATTGTTGTGGCAATTACACTGATACTCATTTAGACCAGAAAGCCAAACTACAGAAGGAATAGTAAGCAAATCCCTAGTTTTCTATGGGGAAGTCCCAACTTCCAAACTCTGTAAAAACACTATTGGGGTTTTCCTTACCAAGAATTTCTCTGCTTTACTATACACTGTGAACTTAATTATAAAGTACAGGCAATACCTGAGTTACAAACATGTGACATACAAACAATTCCTAGTTACAATTGTGGGGGGGGGGGGGGCGCTAGGTGGGTCTGGCAGCAGGCACGCCAGCCAGCAGCATGCACTGGTGGCCTTTTGTAACATTTGAAAATGCTTAAGCATTTACATACGCAAGTAAAAATAAATAATATGTTAAGACAAACACCTGTCCAACTTGCATTTTAAGAAGAATTCCATGCACATTTTATTTATTTTTTTAGTTTCAGCTAGTAGTGTGTGGGGTTAGAGCCACTGTGAGGTGTATACTGCTGTCTGTATCCTCATTAGAAAGATTTCATCTCATTTTCTGTCCATGAGACAACAGAAAAGAAATATACTCCTAGAAAGGGAAATTTACTCATGTAAGGGTTACTGTGGGGAAAAAGTGTTTCCACTGAAGCTTTATCGCCAATTTTCATTTCCACAACAACCACCAGCCACAAAAGCTGTCACAGGGACAGAAAGTGAGGTGAAATCTTCTGATCAGGGGCACAGACAAAAAAACAAACATTACAGGGATGTTAATCCTTCCCTGTGATACACACACACACACACACACACACACACACAGCTGCCATGACACTTAAAAATGTACCTGTTCCAACTTAAATACAACTTCAACTTAAGAACAAACTTACAGAACCTATCTTGTTCATAACCCAAGGAGTGCCTGTACTGTTCATTATTGTAAATGCACAGAAAATGCTCCTTGCTACTAGTATCTCTTTTGGTGATTACAATTAAATACAGTACTTTGTATCAGATTCTGTTTTGCCAGAATTTTAGTTGTTCTGGTGGATACTCTAAAACAAGGAAGAAATGGTAACCACTTTGTCTAAAAGGCATCTTCTTTAATGTCTCCTCTGGCTAATCTGATTCTCTAGGTCAGATTCTGAGTCACAACTCCAAATCATACTTTGTTCAACCAAATTTATGAAAGTGTTTCCACTTTTGAGCAGTCACTCCCAGCTTCTCTGACTAATATACAGTACAAGCCCCATATCAATGGGAGAGGCCTTTCATGACTATGACCTCTCTGCAGATACATGAAACCATGGGTAAGAAGGAAACCTGTATTTTGATCATACTTGGGCAGGAAGCAAACCATAGGACTTAGCGAGGTCCACAAACACCTCTGGGGAGTATTTTCTTTGGAGAGTGGGTAAGTGAAATTGCAAATATTGAATCTGTGTATAAGGGGGTCATATTGTACTTAAACTGCAGCTCTTTTTGCTATGGCACTGAGACAAAAGGATGAGATGAGTTTTCTGTGCCACTTCTGAAATAAGTTATAGCCTTCCTTCCCTGCCACTTTAACACTTAAAATAAGTCGTGTCCCCCCCCCCCCCCCCACACACACACACACAAAACAGACATGAACTTCTAGCCATTTCCACTTTTGCCTCATTTCTGGCATTTGTTGTAGTTCATGATATTGACCCCATATTTACTACAGTTGCCCACTTCTACACTAAATTGAGCCGAGAAGTTTACAGCAATAAAATATCAACTAAGGCCCCTTCTACACCGCCATATAAAATCCAGATTATCCGATCTGAACTGGATTATATGGCAGCATGGAGCCCCCGATGGCGAAGGATTAAACCACTGAGCTGCTGAACTTGCTGACTGAAAGGTTGGCAGTTTAAATACGGGAAGTGAGGTGAGCTTCCACTATTAGCCCCAGCTTCTGCCATTCTAGCAGTTCGAAAACATGCAAATGTGAGTAGATCAATAGGTATCGCTCCAGCGGGAAGGTAACGGTGCTCCATGGAGTCATGCTGGCCACATGACCTTGGAGGTGTCTACAGACAAGGCTGGCTCTTCGGCTTAGAAATGGAGATGAGTACCAACCCCCAGACTCAGACACAACTAGAATTAATGTCAAAGGAAAACCTCTATCCTTACAATATGGCAGTGTAAACTCATAAAATCCATTTAAATGCAGATAATGTGGTTTATCTGTTTTGATAATCTGGATTATATGGCAGTGTAGAAGGGGCCTGAATTAAACTGAACATGAATACTCTGAACAGAATGAACATAGATGGGGGAAACAGAGTTAGATAACAGTAAGATACATTCAAAACTTGATGCAACATTAACAATTCTTCACCTTTTTTGTCTTCCAAGTAGTTTTTTTATTAAACATTTACTGGGAGAGTGCGGTGAGGGGGAAAAAGGGAAAAAAGAAAAATGTGAGGATAATAGAGTTGTTATTGGTTAGCTGCATCTTTACAAATATCTAACATGTCGCAAGGAGTAAGGTTTTTGGGGTATGGGGAGTTGTTTTACATGAACTGTTCTTAATTGCAAACCTAAGGCACAACAGAGAAGAGGGTTTTCTAACCTCTCTTGGGAGGATCTGCTAATTCAAAAACCTGTCTCACACCTCACCAACTATATCTGCCTTTGTGGAGGAATCCAGAGCTGGGAAGATTGACAAAAGTAATCGACATTTCCATATGATTACTATTTGAGGAGGTGGTCTAAGCAGTTTGATATAGTTTTCTATAGCAAACTAGTTTTGGAATGTGCATTGCCTTCCTTACTTTTGTGAAAAACAAGACAATTGCATAAATTCTGTATTCTTTTGGAGAACTTGTTTATTCCGCATTTAATAGCCCTTTGGCTTTCTCTCTTGAAATCTCTCTTTTCTATATGCATCAGAAAACAACAAAGGAGAGTACCGTGAAGTGCAAAATAATGCAATTACAGGATCCCAAAAACAGATCTCAAGAGAATTAAGAAGAAAGGGATCACTCAAAATATTTAGTGTTTTGTTTTGTTTTGAAAGACTAGATGCTTTGTCCTTCCTACACCTCCTTACATTTGCTTATCAACAGTACGTGATAGACAACCAAGAGGGAGAGGTCACTTTTGCATACCACTTGGGACAGAATTTATGTTGCCATGGATGTAATGATTACCCCCTCGGCTGACTTCAAATTAACACTGCAAAGAGTGATGTGTTATACTCGATGTCCTACATAACCTTTGCTGAATAGATGACCTTTATGTAGCTGAAGGTTGCTCCGAATTTGGCTCACTTCCGCCCAAAACATCTGTTCCCCTTGTAGGGATACTGTAAGGACTTCTTTCTCAGTTGGATTGAGAACACAGCCAGTGAGCCCTTTCTTGACCGATCGCATACAGCCCGACACTTGTAAATCAAAAGTTGGGGCTGACAACAGTAGGTCCGCATCCGGTCACCCTGTCTCAGCTAGCGAGGCCACTCGACTGCTGTGAGAACCGCTCTTATCATGTCATCAAATCAAAGCATGTTGAGAAGAGGGAATGCAAGAGGCATCTGCAGAATTCCCACAATGGAGTGACTTTGGAACATTGACAGATGCATCTGTCATTTCATACCTTCAACTAACCTGCTGTCCGCTGGCCTGACACAGTAAAGCTGTCCAAGACTAACTCCAGCTCTCTCACGTTGTTTTCGCACGTCTCTGTTAGGAAGACCTGGCGTTTCTTGGCCTTTATGAGAAGGGATGGGGAAGAAGGCAAAAATACAGGCATTAAAGGCATTGAGTAAAAAGGAAGGGCATCTCACAATCAAAGCACAACTGAGCAGCATAGAAATCAAAAGACACAAAACAGACACGAGAAAGTGAAATGGAGCTCCCTAATGAAATTGGCTCGATTGCCTGGAACATTTGCTGTGGTTTCAAGACGAAAAGGAAGCAGGCCATAAACCAAATGTCACTGTTGTGTGTTTCAGGTTACTGGGGTTAACTCGCATACACTCACACACAAAAGGAAGTGGTGCCCAAATAACCCATTTATGAACAAGCTACATCTTATGTAGAAACCACTTGTAAGAAAAGGGTTTCGCTCCCATAAAGCACATTCTTGAAGGATTTCTTTGCAACATTTAAAGCATATTGGAAAAACTGTTCTCCTCCTCCTTACATATCAAATTGCTTTTACCAAGGTTGGTGCTCCTGAGTTGCATTTTCTTTACAAATATGTCTAATGTATTGTCAAGGGCAAAAGCCATTTGAATTGGGATGTAGTCAGAAAAAAAGGACAGAGTGGTATAATTATTTAAGATCCCAGAGAACAGGATTCAAATCTCTGCTCAACAACAGAAATCCCCTGGGTAACCAAAACACAATCTCTCAGCCTCAGAGGAAAGCCCTCGGTGGCACAAAGGGTTAAACCCTTGTACTGGCAGGACTGCTGGCCGAAAGGTCGGCAGTTCGAATCCGGGAAGCGTGATGAGCTCCCGTCTGTCAGTTCCAACTTCTCATGTGGGGACATGAGAGAAGCCTCCCACAGGATGGTAAAACATCCAGGCGTCCCCTAGGCAACATCCTTGCAAATGGCCAATTCTCTCACACCAACAGCGACTTGCAGTTTCTCAAGTCACTCCTGACACAAAAAAGAGGAAAGCAAAGTAAAGCAAATGCACACATGCTCCCAAACCCTTGCCACTGTCACTACGACATGCATAAAGAAGCCAAATTATATTTACACAGATATCTAAAGCCATCAGATAACTCTGGATTTAAATGTCCAACAGCTGCTCCAGTTTGAATAGGAGCTCTTCCAGTGCTTATCTCTAATTCAGCACCAGCAGAACTCAACTTACAGCAGCTTCAAGATATGCAGCTTGTTATACTCAGAACTGCAGATCCATAGGGTGACCTTTTGCCACCCTTTGCAAACTGCCATGTAGAAAAAGAATAAAGAAGTGAGTCAGGGAACCCCTGGGCCTTCCATTTCATATCCTCAACCCGTCTCAATTTGGGAGCAACATTCTCAATTAATGGTCTGTCACCCCATTTTTTCAGCGGCTCTTAAAATGCCCTGGTTTCTCTATCTTCATCCCACTTCCCTCCTTTGTCCTCAGTTTATTCAACTAGTACAAAGTGCGGTCTTGGTGAAAGAGTGGTTTGTGCTCTGTTAACTTTATTGGGGGAAGGGGGGGGGTTGGCTCTGCATCTCATGGTGCCAGAATCTGTTCAGCGCCTTTCAAGTCGCCCAGTCTTCTGTACGCCAAGGAGGGAGTTTCTCATCCGGCATCAGCCACTGATTGAGGTTCAGGGTTTTAGCCTGCCACTTTTGGACTCTCGCTTGCTGAGGTGTTCCTGCGAGTATCTCTGTAGATCTTAGAAAACTATTTCTTGATTTAAGGCATTGGCATGCTGGCTGATATCCGAACAGAGGATGGGCCAGAGATGTCACTGCCTTGATCCTTTCATTGCTGGCTGCTACTTGCCGGCGGTTGTCAGGTGGTGCAATGTCAGCTAAACAGTATAATTTCTCCAATGGTGTGGGGTATAGACATCCTGTAATAATGCAACACGTTTCATTAAGAGCCACACCCACTGTTTTAACTTGGTGAGATGTATTCCACACTGGGCATGCGTATTCAGCAGCAGAGTAGCAAAGCGCAAGGGCAGATGTCTTCACTGTGTCTGGTTGTGATCCCCATGTTGTGCCAGTCAGCTTTCTTACGATGTTATTTCTGGCACCCACTTTTTGCTTGATAGTCAAGCAGTGCTTCTTGTAAGTCATAGCACGGTCCAGGGTAACTCCCAAGTTAGAGAAGCCTCCCCGCAGGAACGTGGCACATCCAGGCGTCCCTTAGGCAACGTCTTTGTAGATGGCCGATTCTCTCACAACCAGAAACAACTTGCAACATGCAACTCTGCAGACGTAGGCAAAGAAAACTTCTGCAGCCTTTCTTAGAGTCTATGTTCTTCTTCATTAATAACTTTTGCCATTTAGATCATACCTTTGCCATCTTGACCATATTTCATCTGTAATTTGTTGAAATGTATGATGCGTTTTTTTAGCACTAAATGGGTTGGGTTCTGATTGTGTTCTAAACTTTTGTATACCAGCTTCTTTTTGTGCTTATGAGGTCTGGTAAACAGATGAAGAAAACGGGTTTTTTTCCCCACCCGATTGGAATATCTTTCTTTCCCTAAAACTGAGCTCTATTATGAGTTGGCAGTGTATCAAGAGTGCCCAGAAAACAAGCAACATATGTGAATCTCTGCTGTGTTCTCCACCATTCTGTTTAAATATTTTATCAATATGCTCTCCTATTTTAATTTTAATTATATGTTCTGTATATCCACTAATATATTATTCATACACATTCCAGTGTTTGATCCCCAGTAGCATTTACATGGGCTTCCCTGTGTGATGGTTAGTACTATCCTTCACAAAGAATTTCCACTGCCAATGGAATTCTCCTGCCAGGGTTTTCATTTCTAAAACATCAATATTCCAAAAAGAATTATTAAGATGCCTGTTGTTCTTACAGGATATAAATAGACAAGCGGGATGAGCTGCACGCAATTATATCAATATTATTTTGTTAGGCTTGGAAAAGAATGTAAAACAATGTCACACCAATACAATAAATATTTCCATGCAGTCATAAGCATTTGTAGTTGACACTCAAAACTGCAGCAAAATCTCTTTCCAGGCAAAAGATGCATGCACATACAGATTGCTCCAGAGCCCAAGTGGAGTAGTTTTGCCTTTCTTTAAGATATTTCACTTCCAGTTCAAAACAAGTTAGTATATTTAAAGGTCAAGGTTTTCCCCTAGTCTAGTTGTGTCCAATTCTGGGAGTTGATGCTCATATCCTTTTCTAAGCCAAAGAGCTGGCGTTGTCCGTAGACGCCTCTAAGGTCATGTGGCCGGCACGAGTGCATGGAGTGCCGTTATCTTCCCGCTGAAGCAATACCTATTGATCTACTCACATTTGCATGTTTTCAAACTGCTAGGTTGGTATAAGCTAGGGTTAACAGCGGGAGCTCACCTCGCTCCCTGGATTCGAACTGCCAACCTTTCGATCAACAAGTTCGGCAGCTCAGCAGTTTAACCCACTGCACCACCGGGGGTTTATTTATGTTTATACTATTCCTTGGTCTTTACATGTCTTTACTCTCATTTGCCATTTCTAAGTCAAATCTGCCACTTCTGATTTCCCAGTTCCAATCAAGTTCCAAAACATTGCCCACTTACTTACGGCATGGTCCATCTACCATAATTTCCTACTACTGTAGAGTCTCACTTATCCAAGACTCACTTATCCAAGGTTCTGGATTATCCAAAGCATTTTTGTAGTCAATGTTTTCAATATATCATGATATTTTGGTGTTAAATTCATAAATACAGTAATTACAACATAACATTACTGCGTATTGAACTACTTTTTCTGTCAAATTTGTTGTATACCATGATGTTTTGGTGCTTAATTTGTAAAATCATAACCTAATTTGATGTTTAATAGGCTTTTCCTTAATCCCTACTTATTATCCAAGATATTCACTTATCCAAGGTTCTGCTGGCCTGTTTAGCTTGGATAAGTGAGACTCTACTGTAATTGCTCCTATTTCTTGGTTTTCCCTTTCTCCCCGATAAGTCACTGTCCCTGTATTATTTTGCTTGGGGAGGGTGGAGGGGTGGCTTTTTAAAAAGTAGCTGATGTGCACTAGATCAGAATGTCTTAAACTTTTTCCTTTTGCCTAATATTTTTTTACTATCTCAACAGGCTAACTTTCCTTTTGATGAAGTACAGCTTAAGCATCTTCTGCTGAATCCACTGTAAACACTGCACAACAGATTCATATAGATGTCTATAACAAGCACTAGGTGAGCTTCAGAAACCTTTTACTGCTGCCCATTTTTTGGACCCCAACATTGAGCTTAGGAGACTGCATTAGGAGTCAGGACCTACAATTTAAGAAGCAGTACTCTAGGAAATGCCACTACCCACCTTTGAAACTTCACCCTTCCTGGTGTCCTTTTAAAAAGGCAGATATATATTGTCTTTAGTTAGAGAGGTACTATGGCCCAGTGGTTGAGTATATGGGTTACATACAGATTCCATCCCTTCTGTGTTCAGTGATACTTACAATTTCAAGCATTACATCTCTAGTGTATATGCATATAAATATAGGTAAAGGTAAAGGTTTTCCCCTGACATTGTCTAGTTGTGTCCAACTCTGTGGGTTGGTGCTCATCTCCATTTCTAAGCCGAACAGCTGGCATTGTCCGTAGACACCTCCAAGGTCATGTGGCCAGCATGACTGCATGCAGCTCTATTGCCTCCCTGCCTGAGTGGTACTTATTGATCTACTTACATTTGCATGTTTTCGAACTGATAGGTTAGCAGAAGCTGGGACTAACAGCAGTATCTCACTGCGCTCCCCGGATTCGAACTACCAACCTTTCAGTCAGTTTAATCCGCTGCGCCACTGGGGGTTCAGCATATAAATATACATACAAATACAAACATACCTGCAGTTTTCATCAGACCTGAATCCCAAATGGCTGCAGTTACTTGCATAAAAGATAAATATTTATTGGAATGACTAGCCATCACCACTGCCTCCAAAAAAGAAATATTTGAACACTGTGCTTAGATAGAAGTATAGAATGATAGAGGTAGAAGGGATCCCACACGGCCATCAAGTACAGAAAATCCAGCTGAAGTATCAGAACAAGTAGCTATCCAGAGAAAGAGAACTCACCACCTTTCTTACTATTAACAAGTTCCCTCTAAGGTTCAATCAAAATCTATCCTCCTGATGTTTCAGCTTCCACTATATTCAGCTGCTGTGAATAAGGCCATGGCCAGAATCCTACTGAAGTCAGTATGTCAGCATAGGAAAAGGCAGCAGGGATTAAAAGGCCATGAGTGCTTCAACCATGAAGGAAGTCAGGCACACAAGACTGTTTGTGGCCAGCCGATTTTGTCTGCCTTCTACTACTACAGGTGCAAAACTTTGGATAAAATGTAGCCACTAATGTAATATACCGACAAGATTCTGGTCATTTATTCAGAGGAATTGGGAAAAAAGCAGAAGGTGAAAATAATATTCTTGCCATAATATTCAAATATGTCTAGTTCGTTAAAAACAAAATTATTCCTACTCAGATAAATGCAACCTGCATAACATAGAATGTCTAGTTACATCCTCCTTATCCCATTCGTATTGGGCATTTTCACATCATATTGGCTGCATCAATGGAAAATCATTGCATGATCAAGCACCTTGGCAGCTTGAAAACAAGAGAATCACAATGCCATTGACTAATTTTTGCTTAAAATATATAGTAATACCTTGACATATGACATTCTTTCTGTGACCAAACTCGTAACTCAATTTTCTGGAATGTCAAAGCAAATTTCCCCATCGAAATGCTATTAACCTGTTACCAAGCTCAGTCACAAAACAAATTAAACCCATTTGCAAAGGCCTAACAGGGTTCAAGGACTTCAGCCAGCCCTTCCTTCCTTCCTCCTTACCTAAGCAACTCTCACTCGGCCTCCTGGCCACCGTCCGCCCTTCAGAGGCTCTCTCTAGACCTCCCTGCTACTGTCCGCAACAAGGCCCCTCCCTCCCTGAGCGGCTCCTTTGGACGAGCGATGGCTCATAAGTTGAAAAGCTCATAAGTAAGGATGCTCGTAAGTTGAGGTTCCAAAGTACTTTGTTGAGCTGTCTGCCTTCTATAATTCCCAACTTTTGGTCCTCTAGTGTTGCAGACTTCTGCTCCCAGAATTCCTCATTGTTGGCCAAGCTAACTAGGGCTTCTGGGAGTTAAGGTTCCAAATACTGGGAAGACGAAATGCTGGGAATCACTATTCTAAATCAAACTACAGTGTGCAAAGAATAGGAAGTCTAAAGATGCTGAGTTATATCTGCCTAGCCACCAAGTCAGCTCTGCAGCCAAACTAAACACAAAAATGACTGTAGGGCTGGCTAGTATAGAAACTTAAGAAAACATAGTCTAATGTAGAAACATCGTCATTCTAAGATGGAAAAGTTAGTTTTAAGTGCACTGGGGTTATTCTTTCATCCTGTATCCGTTAGGGTTGTAATCTTTTTATTTCATTCACACAAGAGAAAAGCATACCAAAAGTTCTCTGTGTTGTCGAGGGCTGTCATTGCTGGAATCACTGGGTTGCTGTACGTTTTTCAGGCTGAATGGCCATGTTCCAGACACATTCTCTCCTGACATTTTGGCTAGTTTCCAACAGACCTCACAACCTCTGAGGATGCCTGCCATAGATGCAGGCGAAACATTAGAAGAGAATGCTTCTGGAACATGGCCATACAGCCTGGAAAACTCACAGCAACACAGTCCTCTCTTTGATAGGGAAAGCTTTGGTGGTTTCTGCACTTTTTTGAATGAAAAAATGAATGCAAGGAAAGCTGGGACAGACACAAAATCAATATTTTAGTCAACCCCCATCCTACCCCCACCCCAATTCTTCCCATGGTTTTGCCCACCAAAAGGCCTAAAATGAGGAAAAAATAGTGACGAGGTTAACCTTTTTTTCAACAGGACACCTCAACATTTTGCTGTTTTTTTTTTTTTAACATTCCTCGTTCCCGTAGACCTTTTTCTCAGAAGCTCAACTTTTGCATGAAAGGTAAGCATTCTTGACATTTACTTGGGGAAATCCCTCATTCCTTGCATCACAGAAGTTGTTAAAAATTGTGCAGCTGAATTCACTGGCACAAAGTATGGGATACAATTTGATTTTCCAAACCCTTGAGCTCACTTCAGGCTGTGATTTGTTACATGTCTGAGGGTTTTTCCAGAGGTTGAAATGGAGTTAATCACCCCTAGCAGTATCTGGGGAATCAGCAATCATGTAAACAAGAACAAGCATGTTGTCTCTGATGGGTGAATGAGCAAATGGCCCAGCGAGTGACCTGCGAATAACCCAAGATAGTCATCAGCAAAGGCATGGCTGGAATTTTCAGGAATTCCTCCTTTGTAGAGATAAGGAGATGTGCCTCTGAAATGATCCTACACAGGTTTATCCTGTAGTAAATCAGACTAAAACAGAGCCAACACAGTTAACTAATATACCACATTTGTAACACAGGAATTGAGGTTCAAATCTCCAGTCAACTATGACGTTCAGTACGTGACGTGGCTAATTGAACTTCCTCAGACCACCTTATCCCACAATGCAATTCTGAAGATAAAATAGGGAAGGGGAAAACCATGCAAGCCACCCTGAATTTTTGAAGAATGGGATAAAAATGGGAATGCGAGCCCTGCTGTGTTCAATGAACTTTTCCTTCGTGCATGTTTTTGTGTGACTCCATTTCCCATTTATGACAACCTATCAGGATGTTTCTTGGCAGGATTTGTTGAGAAGGGGAATTGCCTTTCTCTGAGGATGAGAGACTGTGACTTACTCAAGGTCACCAATGAGTTCTATGGCTGAGTGGGAATTCAAACCCCAGCCTTCAGCATTGCAGTCCATTACTATGTCATGCTGGCATGAACAGGATTGTGTAACTGTTTAAACAAACTGTATAATAGTAGAAGAAGCCTTCCTATACATATTTGTGCAGATCTTGATATTAATAATAGATTCAGGGGTCCTCAAACTTTTAAAGCAGAGGGCCAGTCCATGGTCCCTCAGAGTGTTGACGGGGCAGACTAGTTTGAAAAAAAAATACGAACAAATTCCTATGCACACTCCACATGTCTTATTTGTAGTGCAAAAAAACCCCCAATGAAATAACAATACAATATTTAAAAATAAGATCAATTTTAACCAACATAAACCTACCAGGATTTCAATAGGAAGTGTGGGCCTGCTTCTTGTTGATGAGATAGTCGAGTTAATTAGGATTGTTGTTGTTATGTGCCTTCAAGTCATTTCAAACTTAGGGCGAGCCTAAGTCTAAAACTGAGGGCGGGGGCCAGACAAATGACCTTGGAGGGCTGCATCCGGCCCACGGGCCTTTGTTTGGGGACCCCTGAATTACATAATACAGTACAGTATTAGTACAGCTCTTGATATATCCTATACTTGTGTCAACAAACCAAGATTGATGATTCATGTGCTTTTTTATTGGTATACAATCAAAAGCATAGTCAGCAAAAAAAAAATTCGGGGGGAGGGGGAGGGGTTGAAACTTTTTTTTAGTGAATCATGAAGAGTAGTTCCATATCGCAAAATAATTTAGAAATCAGGCTCCATGGATAAACTCGATGGACACTCATGGGGATTTGGTTAATTCGTTAAAATTCATGAATAAACCAGGTTTTAAAAAATCTTTTAAAAAATTTGGGGGGGGGGGTTTGAACCCCTAACCCTCCCCCCTTGGCTACAGCTCTGTATACAATACACACACAGACATGCACAGATCCATGCAACTTCCCTCATTCCCCCCTTGCTAAATATAAACTTTTTAAAATCGTGTCAGAAGCAAATTGAGAATATACTGCAAGTTGCTTCTGGCATGAGAGAATCGGCCATCTACAGAGACGTTGCCCAGGGGACGCCCAGATGTGTTACCATCCTGCTAGGAGGCTTCTCTCACGTCCCCACAAGCTAGAGCTGACAGACAGGAGCTCACCGATTCGAACTGGCAACCTTCAGGTCAGCAGTCCAGCCAGCACAAGGGTTTAACCCATTGCGCCACCATGGCTCCTATCATGATTCATAATTGGGTGGCGTTCTGCAGTTTTGAGGATGCAAGTTCCAAAACCCATGCTGTAAAAAGAAATCCCACTGATGACCTTCCACCATGGTACTAATGCAAAAATTAAATGAATAGACAATTTATGCCAAATCTCATCTGATCTTGGAAGCTACGCAGAATCAGTCTGACTAGTACTGGGGTGGAAAACTGCGAATAAAAAGCAAGTCTGTAGGCTACATTTCAGAGAAAGGAATTGGCAAAACTACTGTGAATATTCTTTGCCTAAGAAAATCCTATGAACGCCCTGGAGTCATCATAAGTCAACAAGTGACTTGAAGGCACTTACAAACATACATACCAGCTGTAATAACTGAATTGCTGCAAAAAGTGCACAGAAAGGAAGCAACATGAGTCCCAAAGCATCCGCTTCTTTCTAGCCTTCAGAGGCTCTCCAAGGGAAGTCATTTCAATAACAGCACTGCATGTGATCCTTATTGTACTATAAAGTTTCCCTAGGTGACCCTCCTTCTGTTGCAAAGTGACTTTCAAAGTCAGTAGCTCGTTAAACATCTTGCATGCCACCCACTTAAAAAGTAATTTACTTTCCGTATTGGAATCCTTGATTGTTATGCATTTTCAAAACATTCTGTCCCATTCTAATGCAGCACAAAAATGATAGTGACACATTTTACTAAAGGTTATCCTTTGTAACAATAGCAGTGGTGACCTTCAGCACTCCAATCTGCTACCTCGGGCTGCAGTGGGCAACCCATCCATGCCAAGAAATGTCCAGAAGTTTAAAAAATACATGTGTTAAGACCATCTATGGGAATCTGATTTGTATTCAGATGCAAAAATCCTCTGAAATACAGAACATATCTGGCCAGAATGAGCACATGCATTGTATTGTTGAAGGCTTTCATGGCCGGAATCACTGGGTTGCTGTGAGTCTTTTGGGTTGTATGGCATGTTCCACAGATATATAAACTTCCCTTGCCTAGTTTCCAACAGACCTCACAACCTCTTAGGATGCCTGCCAAAGATGTGGGCGAAACGTCAGGAGAGAAAGCTTCTGGAACATGGCCATACAGCCCGAAAGACTCACAGCAACCGAGCACATGCATGTTTGTGAATATGTTCACACAACATGTAGGTGGAGTTTCTTTAACCGAATTGTGCTTGGAACCAGAATGGTTCCAGATCTCTGATTCCCCCCTCTCCCCAGATTTTGAAATATCTATTTTGCATATACAGTAGAGTCTCACTTATCCAACACCCACTTATCCAATGTTCTGGATTATCCAATGCATTTTTGTAGTCAATGTTTTTAAAACATCGTGATATTTTGGTGCTAAATTCGTAAATACAGGAATTACTACACAGCATTACTGTGTATTGAACTACTTTTTCTGTCAAATTTGTTGTATAACATGATGTTTTGGTGCTTAATTTGTAAAATCATAACCTAATTTGATGTTTAATGGGCTTTTCCTTAATCCCTCCTCATTATCCAACATATTCACTTATCCAACATTCTGCCGGCCCGTTTATGTTGGATAATTGAAACTCTACCGTACATAGTGAGTAAAGGTTGGGAAGTAAGGAGCTTTATTACATGTCCAGTACCTGTAATCGTTAGGACTCTCGGAAGTTGCAGTCCAACAATACCTAGAAGATCAATTTGTCCACTGTGCTGTAATCCAAATCATTTTTTCTTTCAATTTCTTTCTATTGTTTATATTTTGCATCCAGTAACAAACAACCAAATGATTAACAATCCACAGAGGTTGTGAGGTATATATCTCACAATCTCTGAGGATGCCTGCCATAGATGTGGGCGAAACGTCAGGAGAGAATGCCTCTGGAACATGGCCATACAGCCCGGAAAACATACAACAACCCGTGATTCCAGCCATGAAAGCCTTGGACAACTTTTGGCACAGAAGTTATTCAAGCAAAAAAAAATGCACTTGTGTAACAAAATGGAAATAGTAAATTGAGGTTTATACACTATTTAGAAAGCGGAGAATGGTTTCAGAAAGGTCAGAAAGTGAAGAACACAGGAACAGGAACAGTGTCCTTGTCACTGCAGGTATGCTATAATAGCTTCTCTCAAGTCCCCATTTGTCTCTATCTCATACTATTTATTAGTTCCCTTTTCATTCCCTATTAATAACACTACAGCTCTGGGAGGGGGGATTCCAGTTTACAACTGAAATGTATGGAGTGTATGATAAATGTTCCGTCCCCCAGGACGATGGTTTGCCTTACCTATTGGTCGTTTGTTTGTTTTCCCTCCTTTACATTTTGTTTGAGCCTCTGGCTGCAAAAGCCTAGGAAAAGTGGCTTGGAATCTGCAATAGCTGGCTGCAGTTTTCTTTGCAGTGATTGGTTAAAGAGTGCAACATCTTAGGACCGCCCTTTTTACCAGGGTCTAGTCTCCATTTTGGACCTTCATTCTGGCTATAGTCTTCCAACGTGCTGGAGCTGTGCAAGGCTAACTGGGACAAATCATCCTCAAAACCAGGCCAATCTAAGCCTATCCAAATTAGATAAGTATTGAATTATATTGATCTGGAATAGGAAATCTAGTTGGAGGAGCAGGGTTATTCTGTCGCTTCTAGAACTAATCTTTGCTGTAAAGATAGGGAAGGAAAGAGTTTCTCCTTCTAATATAGACAGCGTGATTAGGGTATAGTGGTTTTATAATCACCTTTGCCTTCTGGAACCAGGGATAATTCTGCAACTAAAACCTATGGAAATTTGTTTCATTTTCTGCAACTTTAAGATCTGTGCCAGGTTTACAACCTTGTATGAATAAACATCCTTTTTTGAAGTTATCCAGACTCAGTCGTTCAATATCTATAGGACAGCTTATAGGGATTTGCAGTTCGCCCGGATAAAGGACAGCACGTTTCAGTTTTATAGTTTTTTATTGTCCGGCGGACGGCACAGTTTTGAGGACGATCAGCGGTTTTTCCGCTTCAGCTAGCTTGCACGGCCATAGAGACTTTGATTTTGTGGTCTGTTGCAGTGAAAGCTTGCTGCCAGGCCGAAAGGCAAGTGAGAGAGTGGGGCTCCATTTCTTCAGCCTCTGCAGTATCCTGCTCTTCAGCTTGCGTGTGTGCGCGTAGCCCTGCGGCTGTTTCTGCAATTGCACGGCTGTGCAAAACCCAGCAATCTACCCCGAGCTCCTTCGGTGGCAGGCATCGAGCCGCGGAGCTCCAGCAGTAGGTCCTGGGCTTACACGGAGGTGGTGAGTCCAGAAGCGCTCGGCCGGGACGGTCGCCTGGCGGTGGTGACCTGCCTCATTGTCCTGCGGTGGTGACCTGCCTCATCGTCCTGCGGTGGTGACCTGCATCATCGTCCTGCGGTGGTGACCTGCCTCATCGTCCTGCGGTGGTGACCTGCTTCATCGTCCTGCGGTGGTGACCTGCCTCATCGTCCTGCGGTGGTGACCTGCCTCATCGTCCTGCGGTGGTGACCTGCCTCATCGTCCTGCGGTGGTGACCTGCTTCATCGACCTGCGGTGGTGACCTCCCTTCACAGCGGGGAGGAGGCGTCTCTTCTCTCCTCCTTTCCAAAGCCAGCCTCGGTGCTCCTTCGGCGGCAGGCCTCGAGCCGCAGAGCACGAGGTGCTTGAAAATTTGGCGAAGTCGCCATTTTGGCAGTTTACGTCACTCGGGCAAGGGAGGTATCAAGTGGCAAGTTGCTGTCAGTTGACATTTTGCAGCTTGCCCACCAAAGTCTGGCGCCAAAGGTCACAATCTTTGTAAAGTATAGTTACTTAGTGATATATATTGCTATGGTTAAGTGCTGTGAATTGTATTATATATTGAATTTGCCTTTATTGTAAATTTACTTGCAGGTATATTGCATTTGCCTTTGTTGTAAATTTACTTGCTATTAAGAATACATAATGTCTATGCAATTTCAAGATGATACAGATGGTATACCTCCTTCTGAGGCTGAACGTAGGAATGAAAGGCCCCAAAGGATAAAGCACCCTTCAGCCAAGATGCTAGCCCATCTAATAGGTGAAAAGGAGCTCCTCCATGTGAGGTTAGGTTCGGCATGGGAGCGAATTGTAACATTGATGGACAGAATTGAGAGCTTGGGTATTACAAGGGTGCCATCCATATTACAGACCGACCTTGAAGAGACCTTCAGTATTTGGAGGGGTTTGGTGTCTAAGATAGTCCAGGTCCTCGAGCGCATTAACGCCAAGGATTCAGAGTTAGAAATAGTGAGTGTCTTAGCTGACACTAATGAGAAAGAAAATAAGGTGAGGGCAATTCTAGATGCCTTGGAATTTAGTTCTCCACCTGTTAATCTAAGGTCTGAGCCAAAAGGAAATCAGTCTTCCTTATGCAGCCATGAGACCAATCTTTTAAAATCACCTGCTGTGGCACTTAGTCTTAAGTCCAACCGCTCTAGCCAGGTATCTAAGCTAAGGGAGTGTGCATCATCTAAACATAGCCACTCTAGCAAGTCTTCTGCTGCTGGGAGTGCCATCTCTTCCCTAGCTGCCTTGCACATTAAGGAGGCTGCACGTCTGGAGCTAAAGAGCAAGGTAGCGGGGGCGGAGGCTGATGCTAAGGCAGCTGATCTCACCCTTCCCTTTAAAGAAGAAGAGCAACGACTGCAAATAGAACAGGCCCGTAGACAAAGCGAAATGCAAATAGAACAGGCCCGTAGACAAAGCGAAATGCAAATGGAACAGGCCCAAAGGCAAGGTGAAATAGAAATGCTTAGAATAAGGATGGATGCTACTGCCAAAAAGTTAAGGGCTGAGACTTTGGCCAAGGCCCTAATTGAGCCACTCACAGAAGAAAATGTAAGTCAGTTGCCGAAGCAGGACCCTTCTTCCAAGGTGCTTGTGCATCTTAATAGCTTAAACAGCCAGTTTTCGGATGAGGAACAGGAAGACTTCTCTCCTTACCCAGAGCAGGGCCCCAAAGTCACTTTTGAGTTTCCTGCAGAGCAGAGCGTCAGGCGGGGAGCTCACCCTTGCCCGAGCTACCTGTGCCTCCTGCTAAATCCCTAGGTCAGTCAATCAGGGCCTCAAGGCCAAGTGCTAGTTGGCCCTTACAGACAGCTGCACAGGGAGCCACCGATTCGTCAGTGGTCGATGTCATCCCTCCAAGAGGCCAAAGGTTGACGCAAGGTGCAAGGTGGGAGTCCACTCCACAACAGCAAACTCCTCAATTGTTCCCTTCGACGCCAGAGTCCCAGCTTGTCTCCATCATCAGAAGCCCCAGAAGAGATCTTAAGGACAAGGGTGTCGAAAAGTTTTCGGACAAGCCTGAGGAATTTCTTCTCTGGAAGGCCACCTTCCAGAGAGCAATCAGAGACTTAAAGTTATTGCCTGAGGAAGAACTGACTCTTCTGGCTGCATGGTTGGGCCCAGCCTCATCCTCACAAGTTAAGAAGATCTACGCAGCCCACGTAGCCGATCCCGACAAAGCCCTGGAAAAGGCCTGGGCCAGGTTGCAGCAGAGGTATGGGGCCAGCACAGAGATTGAAGCATCTCTTATGGACAAGCTCCAAAGGTTCCCAGCTTTGAAACTCAAAGACTTCAAACTCTTGTGGGACCTCAGCGATCTCCTTACGGAATTAGAGTCGGCCAAGGAGAATCCAGAACTGCCCGGTTTGAAGTGCCTCGATCAGCACCTGTCCCAGAGGCAGATCTTGACCAAGCTGCCCTTCACTTTGCAAGAACGCTGGGGACAGGAGGTCTTCAACTACAAGGAGGCCCACTCCCAGGCATACCCTCCATTTTCTCATTTGGTCCAGTTCATCACCAGGGCGGCCAGAGAAAGGAATGATCCGCAGACGGGCCTCCCCACCTTATACCAAGGGACCCAGCCAGAGAAGGCACCTAAAGTGGAGAAAAAACCATCCAGAGAGGCCAAAAGACCGGTTAGTGTTAAGGCTGTTGAAACTCAGCGCAGGGCCAACGAATCCAAGTCAGAGGTGAAGGAGGTGCTCTGCCCCATTCACCAAAAGCCTCACAGTTTGGCCAACTGCCGGGAATTTGGCAAGAAGCCTTATAAAGAAAGACAACAGATTGTACAGAAGCTGGGCATATGTTTTAGGTGCTGTGGAGCAACTCCTCACTTTGCATCCAACTGCAAAGAGGACGTCAAATGCGCAAGGTGTAACAGCCTTAAGCATTGCACCGCGATGCACAACTCTGACGCTGTCTCCCGCGCCAAAGGGGACACGTCTTCCAAAGAAGGGTCATCTACTGAAGCCACCAACATGCAGACCGCGTCACGGATGCAGGAGGATGCTCCATCGGTCGCCTGTACTGAACTATGCTCTGACGTGCACCAGTTCAGAGTCTGCCATCCCATCTGCCTAGCAGATGTATATCCAGCCAGAAGACCTTGGCTTAAAAAGAGACTTTACGTGGCTTTGGATTCACAAAGCGACGCCTCCCTGGCGACTCCAGAGTTTTTCCAACTGTTTGACATAAAAACCCAGACGGTCGACTACACCATGTCCACCTGTGTAGGGAAGAAGAAGTTGCAGGGTCGCATAGCATCCGGCTTTGTTGTCTCCTCTTGTGACCAGAAGAGACTGTTCGAGTTACCAGACCTCATTGAGTGTTCCTCTATTCCCCGGAACAAAAGGCAGATTGTCACCAGAGAAGTCGTGGAAGCCCATCCTCACTTGCGAAGGCTGAAGAACGCCTTACCTGCTTTCCGTCCAGATGTGGACATTGCCCTTCTGCTTGGTGCGGACTGTCCGAACTTGTTCTATGTGAACGACCAAGTTAAGGGACCTCCAGGGGCGCCCATTGCTCAGCTGCTACCACTAGGCTGGACAGTTACAGGCCCAGTGTGCATAAACAAGATGCACCCACCATCGTCGTTGGACTCCAATCAAGCACAGGTGCTTAAAGGTGGACGTCCTACACTTGTGCGCAGTTGCCTAAGTCACATCTCAGTCTACTGCCAAGCAATAACTCCAGAGTATTCCTCCATTTTCAAAGTCTCTGAGAGAGACGAAGCCACAGCGCTCTCGAAAGATGAGCAAAGGTTTTCGGACATTATGAATGCTCAAGTCTCACGAAGTGCAGAGGTGAAAGCCTGCAAATCAACCACAGAAATCAAGATGGGCCAAAGATCTTGCCTGGAACCACACCGTTTTGAATGTTTTTCGGAGTGGCACAGTCTTCTTAGAGCAGTTGCTAGGCTTATACATCGTTTAGCTTGCAAAGATAGTGAGCCTTTACAGGTCCAGGATATGATAAAGGCTAAGAGCGTCATATTCAAGTCAGTACAGAGATCTGCTTTCAAGCAGGAAATAGCTAGGCTAGAGCAAGGGCTCAACATCCCTAATCAAAGTCTTCTAAATGAGTTAAACCCATTTCTAGACAAGGAGGGTATTTTGAGAGTTGGAGGAAGGTTAGCCAAAGCTAAACTCAAGGCGTGCATAAAAAACCCCATCATCATACCCCCTAATAGTCACACTGCATTGCTGCTCGTTCGGCATCACCATGAAAGGATCCATCATCAGGGTAGAACTCTAACTGAGGCAGCCCTTAGAAATGAAGGTCTGTGGGTAGTTAATGCCAAAAGGTTGGTCAACAGTTGTATTTTCAAATGTGTTAAATGCAGGCGCCTTAGGCGAAACTGTCAAAGTCAGTTGATGGCAGAACTACCTCAGGATAGGACTTTGACAGACCCACCCTTTTCCCATGTGGGAATCGATGTGTTTGGTCCTTGGGAGGTTGTCACTAGGAAAACCAGGGGTGGTGTTGTAAATAACAAGAGGTGGGCAGTTTTGTTTACTTGTTTAGTAATACGAGCTGTCCATATAGAAGTCATAGAAGGGATGGACACTTCATCATTTTTAAACGCATTAAAAAGGTTCATAGCCCTCAGAGGGCCAATTAAGTCAATTCGGTCGGACTGTGGCACCAATTTTGTAGGTGCGACCAAAGAACTCAATTGTGTGTCTAGGTTTGGGAGAGACCCAAAGGTTCAGAACTTTACGAATACTGAACAAATTATGTGGACTTTCAATGTTCCTCACGCCTCCCATATGGGTGGTGTTTGGGAGAGGATGATTGGTATTAGTCGCAAAATCCTTAATGCCATGCTTTTGAGTCATAGGTCATTGACGCATGATGTTTTGGTGACACTTATGGCGGAAGTTACCGCAATTATCAACAACCGGCCGCTGGTTCCCCTTACCAGTGACCCTGAGAACTTACAACCACTGACTCCTGCACTTATTTTGACACAAAAGGTGCCAGGATGGAAGGACGTCATGTTGCCAGTTCCGGACGGAACTCACCGTGCCCTGTGGAAACAGGTGCAGTCCTTGGCCAACCACTTTTGGAAAAGGTGGAAAGCTGAGTACTTAAGCCAGCTTCAAGCTAGAAGAATCTGGCAAAGCCCACAGGACAACATTGAGGTTAACAACGTTGTGTTGTTAAAGGACAAAGACTTGCCCCGCCATGCGTGGCCCATGGGCATTGTATTAAAGACCTTTCCTTGCCCGGACGGTAAGGTCAGGAAAGTTCAATTAAAGACTTGCAACAGAGGCAAAGTGTCCATTTTGGACAGACCAATTAGTGACCTCGTGTTGCTTATTGGAGATGTTTAAAGTTCTAGTGTTTGTATTGTTGTGTATACAAAGGTGTTTGTATGTTTTTGATTGGTAAATTCCCACATCCTGGGAATTTAGCGGGGAGTGTTCCGTCCCCCAGGACGATGGTTTGCCTTACCTATTGGTCGTTTGTTTGTTTTCCCTCCTTTACATTTTGTTTGAGCCTCTGGCTGCAAAAGCCTAGGAAAAGTGGCTTGGAATCTGCAATAGCTGGCTGCAGTTTTCTTTGCAGTGATTGGTCAAAGAGTGCAACATCTTAGGACCGCCCTTTTTACCAGGGTCTAGTCTCCATTTTGGACCTTCATTCTGGCTATAGTCTTCCAACGTGCTGGAGCTGTGCAAGGCTAACTGGGACAAATCATCCTCAAAACCAGGCCAATCTAAGCCTATCCAAATTAGATAAGTATTGAATTATATTGATCTGGAATAGGAAATCTAGTTGGAGGAGCAGGGTTATTCTGTCGCTTCTAGAACTAATCTTTGCTGTAAAGATAGGGAAGGAAAGAGTTTCTCCTTCTAATATAGACAGCGTGATTAGGGTATAGTGGTTTTATAATCACCTTTGCCTTCTGGAACCAGGGATAATTCTGCAACTAAAACCTATGGAAATTTGTTTCATTTTCTGCAACTTTAAGATCTGTGCCAGGTTTACAACCTTGTATGAATAAACATCCTTTTTTGAAGTTATCCAGACTCAGTCGTTCAATATCTATAGGACAGCTTATAGGGATTTGCAGTTCGCCCGGATAAAGGACAGCACGTTTCAGTTTTATAGTTTTTTATTGTCCGGCGGACGGCACAATAAAGAATTGGTCAAAAGCCTTGGATTTTGAAGGCACCAGAACTGTCCTGTGCTGAACTCAATGAGAAAGCTCTACCTTGAAGTTACACGTGCTGACATTATAGCTTCCTCCTCATTGCCACAGTCCTAATAAAATTGTTAGGATGTGGAAATATAATGTTTTGGACAACAGCTCCCAGAATCCCTTACACAGCATGGTCTCCAATGCTAATTTCCCTAAGTCTTGAGAAGGAAAAGATACTTGAACACACAGCAAATCAATTCTCCAAAACCAGGATAATGAACTTTATACACCGCACCTTAAAATGTGCTTAGCTTAGTTTTACTGAATTTATTTATGAGCAGTTTAAGACTCCTGGCGCATTAAACACTCTATGAAAATAAATGGTAATACTTTCAAGCACACAAGAGCATTTTAAATACAGAGGGACTTTTTAAATTGGCATGTAATTATTTAAATGAATTTCCAATACAGTCAAAAAGGCAGTAGATCAGATTTAGCAAAATGAAGTGATGAAAATAGAAATCCTTGTCTCTTCCTTGGCAGGGATTTGAAGACAATGTTGTACGAACCAGGAACCACATGGTGGCACCATAGAGAGATTTCTGGAATTTCAAAAGTTCATATAATAGAGGTGGAACAGATAAAGATATCCAATTTGAAACTGTCAGTCTACTGCAAGGCTTACTTACCACATATGTTCATGAATAAATTTGAGTAGCTTCTATGAAAACTACATCATTACTTTTTCTTACCTTTTCATATGACTGAATTTATGTATGTATACTGTACATATCCACTTGATTTCATCAATGATTTAATCCTGTTCTAATTTGATTCCTACACTCCAAACATCTATGCCAAGGATAAAGTCAGAAAACCTAAAATGGAGGGATGATAAAAGTTGCACTACAGCAACATCTTGACAACCATGAACTGACTCATCTTTGATTTAGGCAGAATCTGTCAGAACTAAACTGAGAGTGCTTCTAGCCCTAAGCATCATCTTGCAGTGGTTTTCAACCTTTGCTTCTCGGATGTTTTGGAGCTCCCAGGATTCCTGGTAGTTGCTGAAGCTGGCTGAGGCTTTTGGAGTTGAAGTCCCAAACACCTGGAGGACCAACGGCTAGGAACCACTGATTGGGGAACCATTTGAAACTGCAGCATTTAATAGAAAATAGGCAAGACCAACTCACAATATAGCTCCTGATAGATCCTTTTAACCTGGGCTGGCTAAAAATAATTCTAAGTGAACAGTAAACACAATCTGGCCTTGTCTGAAAAGCTTGCATCTATTAATCTGTGTTTTGTTGTCCACCAGTAAGTCCTGCTTATCTGCTGCTCTCCTTCATGGGCAATCCTTCTTATCTGCACTATGCTGTTTTTCTGAACACTGCTTTCTTGCATCCTTTTTCCATCTCCCTTTAGCTGTGAACAACATCTTAGTCCTCGAACCTCTGATGGCAAATATCTCTGCTTTTGTTTTGACCCACCCTCCACAGCCGGAGTGCAAAATAGTGTCTTAGGCTCTTTCTACACTGCCATATAATCCAGATTATCAAATCAGATAATCCACATTATCTGCTTTGAACTAGATTATATGAGTCTACACCGCCATATAATCCAGTTCAATGCAGATAATCCGGATTTTATACGGTGGTATAGAAGGGGCCTTAGGCTAGAGTGGGAGTGATATAGCATTCAAATACTATTGGTTTGTAACTCTCAGCAGCCCCAGTTAGTATAGCTAATAGTGAAAGATAATAGAAGCTGCAGTCCAACAATATATGAAGGATCATAATAGCTACTGACTAGCAGACCTGATCCCAATCCTTCCAGGGTTTTTATCTTTCACCTTTGTTGGCTTGGCTACTTATAACAAGATCCTGTTCTAACTGGCACTATTTCTTGAGTTTTGGCTTATAGGTAAAAGTTTGAGGGCTCATAAATACCCATTTCTAGGTTAAGATGAGCTTAAGGAGCCACCAAGATGTTATCTAGCTTGGATTAAAAGTACATGCCAGATGATTTTCATATATATTTGTGTACAAGTCAACCTCATGTTTAGGTCAAAGGTAAGTTTTGTGGCCAAATTGATGGGTTCTGATTGATTTGTGGGTAGACGGAGGGTCACTTTGAAAAAGGAGAAAGCACCAGAGCTGCTTCAGGGGCCGGTCACCCATTTGACACAATTTTCCTACAAAAAGGGCAGAAATTGTGCCACAACACCATTTTAGGTTCTACTGGAATGAACTATGCTCATTTTTCACCAGGATACTCAGAAAATGGAGTGAAGGTATGGTCCTTGTTCCCTTTGCAGTATTTTATTATAGTGGGAATCTTCAATGCATCTGCATAACTCAAAGTGGCAAAAATGAGATATATTGGCTACTGTAGTAGAATCAGTCCAGATAAGTTTGACAGAAAAAGAGGCTCATCATTCTCTCTTTCTTAGCTTATTTTTAAAAAAGGCTTTGGGCAACAAAAGAAAAGCTTGACAACATACTGTTATGGCAGCTTTTTCTCTTCCAACAAAACTAACAAGTGCTTGAGAGGCCCTCAGAGAATGCTCTAACCACAGGCTGTAATCACAGATTTCCTTATTTGCCTTTATGTTGATTAAAGCAAGTTAATGAGTTTTATGCACCACTAAAATGCATCACTTTGGAAACCAAGAGGAAATTACTTACATGTTATTAGTGAATAATCAAAATCATGACCAGGTCATTTGAACACACACACACAAACAAGTTGCAAGTGTCTGAAGACCATTATTTCCGTTCTTCCCTCCTTACTAGTTGCGTGCTACTAGAAAACTATGAAACAATGAGTTCCGCATGAACAAATGAGTTCCAAAATACAACGTGTCAAGGCTCCACTGGGGGATTTTAATTTTTCATAGTACTACAAAGAACATCTTCCAGCTTCTTCTTTTCTAGCCATACATACTAATTTGCCAGTCAGGCTGAGAAGATCATGTTAACAAAGGGACGTAATACCTTTCAATAAGCATAGCTTACATTCTCGGTAGAGCTTATATTGAAGGATCACCTTTTAAGCCTTCAAGTATAATGGATACAAAGGAGAAGACAGAGGGGTATAACATTTATTTGTGATCTTTCTCACTTGGGATTTAATAGATGGGGAATTCATCTGTTTCCATAAAGTTTTGTTTAAGACAAATCCCAACATATCTTAAATGTGTTTTATCTAGAATATTATAATGTTATAATGGTGGAAATTTCAATTCAATTGGACATCCCAAAATAACTAAGAACCGTCTCACGCTATACAATCGTAGTGCTATGATTCTACTTTCACTCCTATGGTTCCATTCCTGGAATCCTGGAACTCTCAGTTTAGAGAGTTTATTCTGAGTTCTCTAACAAAATACAAAGCCCAAAATTCCATAACATGCTGCCATTGCAATTAACGAGGAATCATAGTATTAGAACTGTAATGTGCAAGATTCTTAAATTGCATAGGATTTTCTTGAACACTATAAATTAAACCATTGCAACCATCACAAAAATATGTGCAATTTAGAGCTATTTAAAAACTTTTCAAGAGTTCTTGCTGAGCTTAAAATACTTTGCAACAACATTCCTTTTTTCTAATTAGAAAAATATTAATTTATTTATGATGTTATATGGAACATCTTTGTAATATTCACTGTGAACAATATTCCAATATTGATGTCTCTTTTAAAGATGACGTGAATGTGGGATGGTTGTACTAGCAATTTTGACAACAGTCAGTAGCAATAAAATCAACATACAGGAGACTCTTGATATCTTCTGGGATTTGGTTGCGTATATTCTGTGGAAATCAAAATCCATGAATGCCCAAATCCCATTGTATACAATGATGTTGGTTCTCGCAGAAGCAGAGGCAGCAGGAGGACATTTTTGCTCCCTGGCTTCAGGTAGGATTTGGCTAAGATTTGGCTAAGATTTTAAACTGAGTGTGGGCTTGGCTCCTGTGGTCGAAGTCTAACTGTTGTGTGACTGTTGTGTTGAAAGAGAGCCAGGTACTTAAGTTGATTGACAGCAGGCATTGTCCCCTGTTAATTGAGTTTCTGGGAAAGCTTTATTTCTGGGGAAGGCACCTTTACTAACTATCCTTTGCAGTACATACAGGAAACAAAGCAACATAAACAAATACACAAAGAGGTGGTTTGTTGCAGTTTGCACATAAAGTGCGTGCATATTACTTAACTGTACAAAGATCCCACTTGGCCACCACGCTCACCAAGAGATGCAACAAAAGCAAAACATTCCCATCACATGCACCAGCTGTGGCATGTTCCGCTTTTTCACACAAAAACTAGACAACTACATCTGCTCCAAATGCAAACAGATGACTCTGATGGAGCAGAGGATCCAACAGCTCGAGCACCGTATTAAGACCCTTAAGGACATTCAGGCACTCGAGCTCTTCTTGGACACTGCACAACACGCTGCTGTAGATCAGCAGCCTGCATCACACCAACACCACCAAGACCATGATCAGGAACCTTATGGGGAGATCAACTCAAAGGTAGACAACCCTCAGGCTTGGAAGGAGGTCACCCATAGAAGGAGACGCAGGACCAGGCAGCCTCCGCAGAACTCCTCTGCTCAGCTGCATTTACACAACAGATTTGAAATTCTTACATCATTAACATACAATCAGGAAACACATCTTGTGGAGGACCACAGCTTCTTAGATACCACTCAGTGGACCACCCTGGATCAATGCGCAGGGGATAGCCCTGACGGGGACAGTGCATCACCACAGTCACACTTATGTAATCATGCAAATGCTCCATCCCCAATCATAGACCAGGAGCAACAGGAACATCCTTGGGAGAGTAATGGGCTCTCGGATATATCTCAATGGATTGTCATTGATGAATGCACTGGGGATGTTGAGGAGGAGGACAACACTTTACACCTACATGATTCACTTCAACAGGAACACTCTTCAGGGGACATACACACTGTCTTGCACAAAAGGGACCCTGTCAATCCTCAAAGGAAACAGGTCTTGGTAGTAGGTGACTCCCTCCTTAGAGGAACGGAAGCCATCATTTCCAGACCGGATGGGATGGCTCGAGAAACATGCTGCCTCCCGGGGGCAAAAATACACCATATCACTCAGAGGCTCAGCAGGCTCCTAAAGCCCCATCACCCTCCCCACCTTATGTTGATACATGTAGGTACCAATGACACCGCTAGGCATACTTTTCAAAAGATCACAAATGATTTTCGAGCTCTGGGAACAAAGCTAAAACTGTATAATGTACATGTGATCTTTTCATCCCTCCTCCCTGTTGTAGGACACGGCTCTACAAGGGCCGGAAAAATAGTACAGGTCAATAACTGGCTCAGAAAATGGTGTCAAGAGGATCATTTTGGCTTCCTTGACCATGGTCTACTCTTCCAAGAGGATGGACTACTGGCAAGCGATGGGGTGCATCTCACACAAGTAGGAAAACATCTTTTTGCACACAGACTCACAAACCTCATCAGGCGCACTTTAAACTAGATCCACTGGGGGAGGGGAACAACAGCCTGGCGAACAATATATTACCCACGACCACAGGGAACCGCCGAAAGGCTAAACGGAGGGCTGCACAAACACAGCAAGGACCAAGTACAGAGAGCACAATAATCCCAAATAAACAGTTCGAGAGGAGGTCACAGGGGCTTACATGTCTTTACACTAATGCTCAGAGCATGGGAAATAAGCAAGACGAACTCCAACTCCTAGCACAGCACCACACATACGATGTCATAGGCATCACTGAAACCTGGTGGGATGACTCCCATCACTGGAATTTAACCATTGAGGGCTATAACCTCTTTCACAGAAATAGAACAAAGGGGAGAGGAGGGGGAGTAGCTTTATATGTCAAAAACAGTTACGTTGCAGAAGAAATGCAAGACTGTAATCCGGGAAACCAGCTTGAAAGCATCTGGATAAGAATCAAGGGAACCGGGACTCAAAAAGATCTTGTCGTGGGTGTCTACTACAGACCTCCGAGTCAGGATGAAGGACTTGATGAAGCCTTCTGTCAACAGCTGACCAAACAGGCACAAAGAAGAGATATAGTAGTCATGGGCGATTTCAATTATCCCGATATCTGCTGGAAAACAAACTCAGCCAAGAGTACAAAGTCCAACAAATTCCTCACTTGCCTTGCAGATAATTTTATGGTCCAGAAGGTAGAAGAGGCAACAAGGGGATCAGCAACTCTTGATCTAATCTTAACAAATGTGGAAGACCTGATCAATACAGTTGAAGTGGTTGGATCCTTAGGGGCAAGTGACCATGTGCTCCTGCAGTTTGCAATACAAAGGAATGCTGAAACTAAGACAAGTCAAACACGCTTTCTGGACTTTAAGAGAGCTGACTTCCAAAAAATGAAGGAATTACTGAGCGGCATTCCATGGACGCCGATATTAAAAAACAAGGGAGTTAAGGATGGATGGGAGTTTTTCAAAAGTGAAATACTCACGGCGCAAATGCAAACAGTGCCAACAAAGAAGAAAAATAAGACAAGTGCAAAGAAGCCAGAATGGATGTCCAAAGAACTTCTAACTGAGCTAAAGCTCAAAAGTGACATGCACAAGAAGTGGAAAAGGGGAGAAATCACCAAAGAAGAATTCAAACGTATAGCCAACACCTGTAGGGAAAAGGTTCGCAAGGCTAAAGCGCAAAATGAGCTCAGGCTTGCCAGGGACATAAAAAACAACAAAAAAGGCTTTTTTGCTTACGTTGGTAGAAAAAGGAAGAAAAAGGAGGCGATAGGGCCATTGCAAGGAGAAGATGGGGTGATGGCGACAGGGGACAGGGAAAAGGCAGAACTGCTCAATACCTTCTTTGCCTCGGTCTTCTCAGAAAAAGAAAGCCATCTTCAACCTCAGCAACACGGAATGGACGAAGGATTGGGGGAAATCCAACCCCAAATAGGGAGACACGTTGTCCAGGAACACCTGGCCTCTCTAAACGAATTCAAGTCCCCAGGGCCAGATCAGCTACACCCAAGAGTACTGAAGGAACTAGCGGAAGTTATTTCAGAACCACTGGCAATTATCTTCGAGAGTTCTTGGAGAACGGGAGAAGTCCCAGCAGATTGGAGGAGGGCGAATGTGGTCCCTATCTTCAAGAAGGGAAAAAAGAACGACCCAAACAATTACCGTCCGGTCAGCCTCACATCAATACCAGGCAAAATTCTGGAAAAGATCATTAAGGAAGTGGTCTGCGAACACTTAGAAACAAATGCGGTCATTGCTAATAGTCAACACGGATTTACCAAAAACAAGTCATGCCAGACTAATCTGATCTCCTTTTTCGATAGAGTTACGAGTTGGGTCGATACAGGGAATGCTGTGGATGTAGCGTACCTGGATTTCAGTAAGGCCTTCGACAAAGTCCCCCACGACCTTCTGGCAAACAAACTAGTAAAATGTGGGCTAGACAAAACTACGGTTAGGTGGATCTGTAATTGGCTAAGCGAACGAACCCAAAGGGTGCTCACCAATGCGTCGTCTTCATCATGGAAAGAAGTGACAAGTGGAGTGCCGCAGGGCTCCGTCCTGGGCCCGGTTCTGTTCAACATCTTTATTAACGACTTAGACGAAGGGTTAGAAGGCACGATCATCAAGTTTGCAGACGACACAAAACTGGGAGGGATAGCTAACACTCCAGAAGACAGGAGCAGAATTCAAAACGATCTTGACAGACTAGAGAGATGGGCCAAAACTAACAAAATGAAGTTCAACAGGGACAAATGCAAGATACTTCACTTCGGCAGAAAAAATGGAAATCAAAGATACAGAATGGGGGACGCCTGGCTTGACAGCAGTGTGTGCGAAAAAGACCTTGGAGTCCTCGTGGACAACAAGTTAAACATGAGCCAACAATGTGATGCGGCTGCTAAAAAAGCCAATGGGATTCTGGCCTGCATCAATAGGGGAATAGCGTCTAGATCCAGGGAAGTTATGCTCCCCCTCTATTCTGCCTTGGTCAGACCACACCTGGAATACTGTGTCCAATTTTGGGCACCACAGTTGAAGGGAGATGTTGACAAACTGGAAAGCGTCCAGAGGAGGGCGACTAAAATGATTAAGGGTCTGGAGAACAAGCCCTATGAGGAGCGGCTTAAAGAGCTGGGCATGTTTAGCCTGCAGAAGAGAAGGCTGAGAGGAGACATGATAGCCATGTACAAATACGTGAAGGGAAGTCATAGGGAAGAGGGAGCAAGCTTGTTTTCTGCTGCCCTGCAGACTAGGACACGGAACAATGGCTTCAAACTACAGGAAAGGAGATTCCACTTGAACATCAGGAAGAACTTCCTCACTGTGAGAGCTGTTCGACAGTGGAACTCTCTCCCCGGGGCCGTGGTGGAGGCTCCTTCCTTGGAGGCTTTTAAGCAGAGCCTGGATGGCCATCTGTCGGGGGTGCTTTGAATGCGATTTCCTGCTTCTTAGCAGGGGGTTGGACTAGATGGCCCATGTGGTCTCTTCCAACTCTACTATTCTATGATTCTATGATTCTATGATTCTATGTGCCACTTATGGAAAACGACAAAACCATGGTTTGCTTTTTGGATTTGAGGGGTGGGGTTCCAAGCCATGCATGGTTGAATCTATGGAAGTTTGGTTCTGAAGATATGGAAAGCCAATTCTACTGGGCTCCATTCAGACTAAGGCACCTAAGTTCTTACTGAGAATGAACAGAAGTGCTGCTGATAATAATAGTAGTCTAACATCAAAGAATTCTAGAATGGTTTCACTTTTTAGAAAAGAGGTAGATGAAGTCTGACCTTACATGTGCTCTTGGGCTGGAGCACCCTACATTCTTCGTCAATGACTAGGTTGGCTAGGGTTGCTGGCATATGCAGTTCAACAAATTCTGAGTATTTCATCTTGACATTCTTCAACAAAGCTCAACATATGTAAAATACCCAGACACTCTTCGATTCAGGCCCTGACCAGACCTAGGTCTTTGTTCAACAGGCTCTGCATTTTTCAGATCAAACTATATTATGCATTCAGAAACAAAGAATCCATTATATGCTCACAGTGCTTTGGAAAGATGTAGGTTTAGAATGCTTCCAGATGGGAAGTTTCCCAAGTGTCTTTGTGCATGAAACAATGCATGTAAGAGGTGATGGATATATGGGCATGTGCCAGGTCCCAGTTTTAATCCCAACTGGTTCATGTAGAAATCTGGGAACTATCAGGACAAGTGCGAGCAATACAGAACTTGTACAAGGCTCTCATGCTACATGAGGTATTACTCCTGTCCCTTCCTGCCATTTTCAACATAATACTAAACCAGACATGAAGACAGTTTTTTTTCTGGCCATCTCTTTGGTATCTGTCTTTACAATGATTCATTGGGTGAATGAGGCAAAACAAAAGAAATTCAGACTGCTGCTCAAATAAAACACATGGGATCACGATTTGAGAAAGAGGAGTAACGGCTGGAGTAGCTGCCCTAGGAAAACTTCAGAAAATAAGCACAATTGTGATTAAAAATATTAGTCCGGACATCACAGTTCAATAATAACACAATTCGTGGCTGAAAAACTTTATGCAGTTCTGAACTTACTTCATAGTTAAAGTATGAACCTTTAGGATTTCAGGATCCCATGAAATCTGCACATCATTGTCAAATCAAATATTACAAGAATCTGGGTACTATGCTTATGTATATCTATAATCCAGTTATCCCTTAAGTACCATTAAAAGACTAGAAATGAGATAAGAGTATCATATATAAATCCCACCCAGTTCTTTCCATTTGACTTTGTTTTTTAAAAAGTTAGCATCAACAATCATGGTTACTCTGATTATCAGAGCTGTGGTTAACTATCAGTAAAGCATGGCTGCTAACTATGGTTAATGACAGCAAAGGAAGTGGAAGAAGTACCATCTGAATTCTTTAACAAAGAGTGATGGCCACTACCATATTTGCAGTATTCCTTACTTTTGCAGACAAAAGTGTAAAACGTGTTCTAATGTCTGGAAGAAAAGGTTAAGAAGTGACGAGATTTACAGAGAACCACTTATCAAACAACGTAGTGAATTCCATGCTACACAGAGTTTCCAAAGAAAAATAAGAACTCTCCCTGAAAGATACACTTTAATCCAACCAGGATGAATTCCATCGCCTGTGTGCATGCGAGTCTGGCTAGATAATTGTAATGGTCCCCCCAATGGTCTTTAAAACATGTGAATTTAAATTGCTTCCACCTTTAATAGTCTAGAAGGAGCTAAAGAGTATCTATTCCTTTCAGAATATCCAAATTATGGTCAGAGGTTGAGACCACAGATAGGCTTAATACCAATTTGATTAGATAGTAAGAAAGCACATAACAAATTCTGATTCACAGAAGGTACTTGGAGCAGACAAGTATGTTTAAACCTTTTCAAACCCCAAGGAATTTCCTTGAGTTTTAAAACTGCCAGCTTAAACTTTCTTTTAAACTGAGCCTTTCCCCAACAAGCCCTTTAAACAAGAAAAAGGTGGGCTCTTTCTTAAAACAGAATTATTGATAATATAGAAGAGTGTTGCAAAGATGAAAGCAGCATTTCTGCAAACAGGAAAAACAATAAGCTAATCATTATCACTTGGAGGCCACAAATGTCTACTTTCTGCAATGACTGCTGTGATTTGTAGTAAATGAAAAGAAGTTTTATGAAGAATTCAACAAAATAAGAGAGAATATGGAAACCAAGCTGGATCAGACCAAAGACCTTTCTGGACTAGATTTTTGTGGAAACTCCTAAAAATGATACGACAGTATATTTCAACACATTTTATCTATAAAACAATAATGCCAGAAGTATTATCTCTGATAGCAGGTATAGATAAAGCTTTTCCCCTTGACATTAGGTCTAGTTGTGTCCAACTCTGGGGGTTGGTGCTCATCTCCATTTCTAAGCTGAAAAGCTGGGCATTGTCCATAGACACCTCCAAGGTCATGTGGCTGGCATGACTGCATGGCGTGCCGTTACCATCCCACCGAAGCAGTACCTATTGATCTACTAACATTTGCGTGTTTTTGAACTGCTAGGTTGGCAGAAGCTGGGGGGAAACAGCAGGAGCTCACCCCACTCCCCGGATTCGAACCGCCAACCTTTCAGTCAGCAAGTTCAGCAGCTCAGCAGTTTAACCCGCTGTGCCACCGTTGGAAATAGCCACCACAACTAGCAGCTATGAATGGCCTTCCTTTCCATTAATCCACTTTTTGACAAACACATTGTGGATGTCACTATACAGTATATTGTAGTAGTAACAAATTCAAAGTTAACTATGCACTATGGAAATAAATACTTTATCTATCCTAAATATCTCCTAAAACTGAGCTCCCTGGATCATCTCATGTTCTAATACAAATTGAATATCCCTTTATCCAAAATGCTTGAGACCAGAAGTGTTTCATATTTCAGATTTGTTTCAGATCCTGGAATACTTGCATGATATCTTGGCAATGATACCCAAATCTAAACCCAAAATTCATTTATATTTCATATACACACTATTTTCAGTAATTTCTCTATATAAAAGTTGAAGTATGTCTGTCTGTACCACAACAGCTGTTGCTAGGTGAAGTGGCCCTCTGTGATGTTACTGGATTAGATATTGCTATGTGAAGTGGTCATCTGTGATATCATTGGGAAAGAAAGGTGATATCTGTATGAGGAGAAGGGAGGAAAGAAGGAAAGAGTCACAAAGAGAGCCATATTGCCATGGAGGCATTGTGAGTTAGGCTCTCTCAGAATGGAGCAGGGATAAAGGGGAGGGAAAGAAATGGAAAAGGAAGGAAAGAAAAAAAGGAAGGAAGGACAAAGGAGGAAAGAAAGGGGAAAAGGTAATGGGGGAGAGAAAGAAGGGATAAAAGCAGGGGGACAGCGGTCCCTCCAACACCCGGGCAACATATACGGTAATTTTGTTCATGAGAAAAAGTTTGTGTACAATGAACCATCAGAAAGCAAAGGTCTCACTATCTCAGACACCCACATGGGGAATTTTCCAAACTGTGTGTCATGAAACATTAGTATGTTGATTGCAGTGTGTAGGTGTGTTGTATGAACATAATGGAAACCTCTGCATCTATGTGAAATAAACAATCTTATATGTAAATACATATATCAATTAAAGGTTTTCATGAGACATGCTGTGTCCCCATATAGTTAATCATTACAATTGATGTGATGTGTCCATTTTTTTATAAGGGGTTAATTTAACCTGTAGTTTGCTAGTAAAACTAAATTGCTGCATCGCTAAATGATTCATATCTAAAAAGGTATGTCACCAAGATGAAATGTTTGGAAAGCTCAGACTATAAATATTTCTGGACAAACTCTCATATCCTCTTTTTTCCACTTCATCAGAGCTGTAATTCCCTTACAACGGACTATGCTGGAGGGGCAGATGGAAGCTGAAGGTCAATAACATCTGGAGGGCCACATGATTCCTAACCCTGCTCCAGATACAACACAATTTATTGGCCATTAGTGGCCATATTCACAAAACCAGAGCTGTCCTTGCATTTTCCAGCCTTCGTTCCTAGCATGTGTGGTGAAATTATCACACTCAGAAGTGTAGCACAACAGTGCAATCAAAACGCAGCCAAACACAAAATCCACTTCTGATAAAAATGGGATTCATAATATATCTGATATAAAGAGTAACAAATGCATGGTGTTTTTTTAAGAAAAGAAAAGACGCAGGAATCTTTTAATCACTTACTTTAAAGATAGAAAGGTGGTATTTTTGTTTTGTTTTTACATAGCAACACATATATCACTTTTTGGACCAATAAAATAAATGCCTCAGGTTTTTTTCTCTTACCAGAAGAAGCTCATCCTGTAACTCCTTGTAATCTTTTTCATTATCCTGGAGTTTCTCTGAGAGATCTATAATTGCTTTCTTCTTTTCCTCAATCTCTTCATTGAGGTGCTTGTTTATGGAAAAGTACTCCCTTTCTAGCCTGAAAAGATGGAACAGGGTTTTTAGAAACACTTTAAATTAATAACAATTTATATTGACGAAACACTGTACATATTACATTGCCTTTCCACCATTGTTTATTTTTAAATCTAATGTTGATTAATTTAATTTAATCATGATTAGGAAACATCTGAAAAACTTACCAAGTGCTTAATATACTATAGTCACAAGTCATACTGTGGGTATGGCACACAAAATATAGATTATATGCAACATTATGTTGCATATAAATAATGAAACAATACTGAAATGTCAAGAGTGAAGAGCTTCATGCTGGAAATTATTTGAACTTGCTAAACATTGCCAAAAGCTAAGCCTTGACAGATTATACACTCCACAAATCATAATCCATGCTGTAAGTTCATATCCTCCATCCTACTTCTGTATCGTCCTCCCTTGTGTGCAACTCCATTACTGCCTTCTACGGTTTGTACTAATTGCCTCTTTATGTATGCGCTGAAACATGCTATGGTCAGATCTTCAGAAACTGCAAGTCCTTTAGAAGCTCATACTGTAAACTCAAGAAACACAGGACAGAACTTCCCAGACTGCATGCCTCACTGTATATCCTTGTGGCCTAATAAATCTAAAAAGAAGGACTTCTACACAGATTATATCTGCCTTGAGTCTCATTATCGGGAGAAAAGTGGGATGATCCAGTAATATTAATAACAATAAAAATAACAACAACAACAACAACAACAACAACAACAACAACAATAGGCTGAACTTGTCTCATATCTCTGTTCTATGTTTGGAATGTATTCCTTCCCCATACTTCATATGTTCTTGTGTTTAAGTCAACCTCATTTACAAATCAAAGTCGAGTTTTGAGGTCACAATCACGGATTTTAATATGACCCATGGATAAGTCAGTTATTTTACTATCATTTCTAGACTTATATACAAGTACAAATAGTGCATGCCTTTAGAAACTCTCACAATTGGCTGATTTGGAGAGTATTTTTCATCTGCACAGCAAAACATTTTCAGATCACATTGAAAATGAAATCAACAGAAAGATTATACAAATGGTAAAAACACTTTCAATCACACAAAATTCAGCATGTATCTGAATAAATATCTGAAGATAATAGCAAAGCTTGGAAACATTATCTTAGCATAAAACAATTCATTTTAAATGCATGCTCCTTGAATATGAGTGAAAAGTAAAATGTTACATTACTCATAAGTAACAGTACTTTTGGTGTTTTAAATGATTTTATGGGACCATGTTAGTACTTAATTGTGTAAAAGATGGCTGAAGGATTTTCCCCTCCAATGAGCAGAGACAGATGGGCTGTAGGAAGAATCGCCAGATTTAACCTCATGTCACGTCTCTTAGCCACTTCAGGAAGTATACTTATTTGTTAATGACAAAATAAGTAGAAATAATCAATCTGTTGGATATAAGGTGGAAGAAAAAATACTAAATGATGAGAAAATGAAAAAACGGAAGCAAAAAAATCTACTTTTAAAATCAATTTATGTATCTATGTTTGTAGTTTAGAGTTACGGTATATGTAATTACAGTAGAGATGTATGTTGCCTAGTTTGATATGTAATTTGATATGTAATTGTCATTCAAGTATGCTAATATTTATGTATGCATACATTTTATTGTTTTTCTTTGTGTTTTATTTCTGTTAAAAAATATTTTTAAAGGAAGTATACCGGCAAACCTTCCAGACTTCCTGCCTCACTTTTCTCTATTCATTATTGTGTCCTGGAACAAAGCAGCCACAGGAACTCTTGCTTAGAAGGTTTAAAAAGGGAATACCTCCAATCAAATTACATATAAAGTAAGAGATAATCTCTCTTTCAAGCAACATGTAAAAGAATTACTCAGTGTTTTACAAATCCAAAAGACATTGCTTATTCTAATAAAATCAGCACCACAGCCCTACATTACCACCCAAAGTCAATGTCGTACATTAATTACTATTGTAAATTATTTCCAAGCTTTGAAAAAAGAACACATAGTATAAATATTGGGGAGATGCAATGGTTGATCAAACCAAGGTATAGAATGGGGAACTATGACAGTAATAAAAACCAGGGCTGAATGGAAGTGTGACAGTTTTGAAAAATTAGACAAATTACATAAAAACTATCTGAAAGGCCATCACCCGTGAAAGATGATGCATCTATATCAGAGTGACTTGTAAGAAAACAAAAATCCAGTTATGAATTAAAATCAGCCACCCTCTGAACAAATCCTGTCAGAAAAATGCTGTAATAAGTTGGTCTTAAGGTGTTTCCAGATGGTTTGCAAATACATCTCTGAGTACATGTGATACATTCTACATACTGAGATTTTCTCATGTTTGTTTCCTCTGATGGATCACCTAGAAGTTTAAGGAAGGAGCAGGTGCTTCTCTCAACAAAGGAGAAAATAATGTAGTCATCTGAGGGCAAACTGTGAGCTAAAACTGCATCTTAAGGTCTTTTGGACTTTAAAATACAGTAAATCTCTCCCTGCAAAGAGAAAGAAAGACCTTCCTTTGGAATAGGAAATCCAAATTTGAAAAGCACACGGACTTCTCAGCATTGTGGAAATATTTAATATTCTATTAACACCAAAATATCATGCTCCAATAAAAAAGCATTTCCTAGAACACACTGAGAGCATGTCAAAAGAGACAATGGGTTGACGGGATTCACAAAAAATATATATAGACAACATACAACCAACAGATTCACATCAGACCTGAAATTGATATAGATTGCCTCCCTAATTTTTTTTTTAAAAATAAGCTGATCCATAAATGGGAGAAAAACTAGTAAAAACAACACTCCTCCTGCACATATGTTTTTTACCCACATAAGCCAGGCTTGGCTTGGAGATATTTGTCTCTTCCTAGATGAAAGCTCAAGCTGAACCACTGGTAGCCTTGCTCTGTTAAATTCTTTTATTGATATGGCATGGACTCTACACATACAGGCCAGAACATATATAAAAGAATTTTTATAAAGTGCTTTCTCAGTACTATTTTTTACTTGAAATAGTATGCTTGGTGACAAGAGGGCAATGTTGTGACCTCAACACAAATGCCATGTATATTTGATAGTATTGTAGCCTGGCTTACAACTTCTGTAACGAGACAGTGAAAACTCTGAAGGTGATAGCAGGTCATAATGTTCCTATCCCAGTAGAAAAATCTGTATAGAAAAATGAGGTGACATTTTAGTCAGAGCCTAGAAGTTGATGGGAAAAAACAAGAACTGTATGTTTTTTTTTAAAGAGTTGGTGTAAGACAACTGTTGTAGTTGAGTCAGTAAGTAATGTTGCAAGCAGAAGTAGCATTACCAGTAGGTGAAGAAGGGGTAATCGCGAGCAGGTGTCAGTTGAAGATCAGCAAAGGGAACGGATCCAGGATATACTTATGGCACCTACTGATGAAGACACATTCGAAGGGTTTTCAAGTGGCGGGGAGTCAATAAGTGAGGAAGGAAATGTGGTGGATGGGAAAAGAGGCACAAAAAGGGTTACTCAGGAGCAGGAATCAGATGAAGAACGGGAGAGGAAGAAGATCCGGGATATATTTACTGCTCCCACAGATGATGAATCGTTTATGGGTTTCTCTGGGAGTGATGGGTCTGGGAGTGATGAGGATGGGGAGAACACGATGGATTGGACTAGGGTACAAGAGATTGGGAACATATGTGCAGAACCAACTTCTAGCAACACGATGATGAGGTTTTCAGGACGGGAGGATTGGCAAACAGGAGGTACATCCGAGTCATGGGGAAACCTAAGTCTTGGCAGGAGATGGAGGAACTGGAGGGATGGAAACAGGGGATCGTGTGTGAAGACAAGGACAGCTGTTAGAGATGATGATGGGGTGGAGGCCAGCTCATCATCGGAAAATGATGTGTAAGTTAACAGTAGGCTCTGAAATGGGGAGTCTTTGTTGAAGGCAAAGTGTCGGTTTCGTATCGTGTCTATTCTGTCGCTGCCTGTTCTCGTGTTGGGTTTTGGGTTCGGGTTCTGCAGCCTGGAGTTCTGTTTCCTGAGAATTCTTGATGTTTGGACTGGCTTATCATAAGTGTGGCTTTCTCCCTTCCTGGACTCTTGGATTGTTTGAACAACGGCTGTGTTTGACCACCTTAGTGACGACGTTTGGACTGGCTTATCGTGAGTGTGGCTCTCTCCCTTCCTGGACCCTTGGATTACCTCAACTACGGCTCTGTTTGACCACCTTAGTGACGACGTTTGGCTTATCATGAGTGTGGCTCTCTCCCTTCCTGGACCCTTGGATTACCGCAACTATGGCTCTGTTTGACCACCTTAGTGACGACGTTTGGACTGGCTTATCGTGAGTGTGGCTCTCTCCCTTCCTGGACCCTTGGATTACCTCAACTACGGTTCTGTTTGTCCACCTGGGAAACGACGTTTGTTGAGATTCCTTTTACGGTGACTCTGGGACTTTGGCTGGCTTTGGCAACTCCTATTTGCAACTGACTCTTTGGGTGCAGCACTGTCTGTTGGAACCCTTTTGTTACAGCGCTGTTTGCTTGCTATTTATTTTGACTGAGTTTAAATCCGGGTTTTCTTTCTGTTTAATCTGGGTTATTTTCCGGTTGCTTTTTGAAGCCCAGTTTATTTATTTATTTATTTATTTACAACATTTATATCCCACCCTTCTCACCCGAAGGGACTCAGGGCGGCGTACAAATTGGCAACAATTCAATGCCTGCACATAATTAAAACAGCAATGAAAATCCAATAAAACAATTAAAACAATAGAAAAATATAAAACATATGATTAAAATCCATTCCTCCAAAATCCTCGTGCTGTAGCCGTAAATCAGTCCGGGGTCGTCTTTTATCATTTAATCTTTGAAAGCCTGGGCACATAGCCATGTTTTCAGGGCTTTTCTAAAACTCAGAAGGGTTGGGGCGTGCCGTATTTCTCTGGGGAGGGTGTTCCACAGCCGGGGAGCCACCACCGAGAAGGCCCTGTCCCTCGTCCCCACCAGCCGTGCCTGTGAGGCAGGCGGGACCGAGAGCAGGGCCTCACCAGATGACCTTAGGGATCTTTGGGCAAAACATTTGAGTTTTGGCTAGAGACACTGAAGTTAAGTGTCTCTGAGCATTTTTATTGCTTTATAATAAACCTTTTGTTGGACTAATTAGCGTGTGTGGCTCTTTAAGGCCTCTGTGTCTCGACAACAACACTATGCTGACATGAAATGTTTGGCATTATTATTTTGTAAAGGTTACAAAATTATTTTGTAACTATCAATTTGTGATGAGTCATGGGCCATGTAGTCCCGTTTCTGGCACTGTAGTGCCAGATGAAGAGGAGAACTTGGGTTTTTCACCGTCTCAGTCAGAATTGGAAACTTCCCAGCCAGATTTGGGAACCTTGCACCTGCAAGAGATTTGTCTTCCAGAAGTCTGTCAAACAAGCCCTGAGCCTAAATCTCCTGTGTTTTCTCGCCACGAGTTTTGTAAACAACAGAGGGGAGTTCAAGCAGCGTCTCGCAGGAGTGCTAGGATAGCTGCTAAGAATTCAGCTGATTAAGCCTGCTTTCCATGGGAAACTTTAAGGAGTCATGCATCTGGACTCAGAGATTAGCTTTCGTTTGTGGTTCCCCAGAGAACTGCTCTTTGGTGGGAAAACTAGACCCTATTTAGGTGTTTTGCCCACAAAGGGATCTTGCGGAGTCAATTCGTCAGCTACTGGAGCAAGTTGTGTGTGGACAGCGCGCTCCGTTTCCAAGCCTCGTTCCTGTTTCAAGCCTTGTTCCTGATTCCAAGCCTTCGCTCCTGTTTCCAAGCCTTCGTTCCCGTTTCCAGCCTTGTTTACCTCCACGGACCTTGCCTTGTTTTCCAGGACTCAGCCTTGCCTTGTTTTCCGGATTTTGCCAAGTAATTCCACGGATCTTGTTCTTGCTCCTCGTTCCTTGTTGCTCTGTATCAAGCCTTGTTTCAAGTTACTCCCTAGCCTCGCTCAAGTTTCATGGACTAAAGGACGTTGTCATCTCCCCTCACTTTGCCTGGCAAAGTGAGTGTTTCGGTTATTGGATTACAACTTTGGACCTTAATATTTCATATTGGACATTGTTTCTTTGGACTAATTTTGACCTTTCCTGAAAGGTCTACTTCTGGACTATTTCATACACTTGCTTTTATTAACTTTATATATTTCCTTAATAAAGATATTAGATAGATTCTGGCCTCTGTGTATGGTTATTGGTGCTCTGCAGCCTGGGTCGTGACACAATTTCAATGATAGTTGTGATATTGGTGCAGCAGGTTAAACTACTGAGCTGCTGAACTTGCTGACCGCAAGGTTGGCGGTTCAAATCCGGGGAGCGGGGTGAGCTCCTGCGGTTAGCCCCAGCTTCTGCCAACCTAGCAGTTCGAAAACATGCAAATGTGAGTAGATCAATAGGTACCACTCTGATGGGAAGGTAACAGTGCTTATGCAGTCATGCCGGCCACATGAGGTGTCAACAGTTCTTCAGCCTAGAATTGGAGATGAGCACCAACCCCTAGAGTCAGACATGATTAGACTTAATGTCTGGGGAAAACCTTTACCTTATATATTTTAAGAAGGGGGAAACTTCTAAGATGTACAGGTCAGGTATCCCTTATCCAAAATGCTTGAGACTAGAAGTACTGCAGATTTCAGATGCTTTTGGATTTTGACGTAAATAAAATGTCTAGGAGAATTCAATGTCTTTTACTTATAACAAAAGTGGGCTTAGGACTGCAGAAGAGGAAGGACCAAAGCACAGTCACATTGCTACTCTGTACACAGTATTTCAGCAACCTGTGAAATTCACATACATTATCAGTTCTATGATATGTATTTAAAGAAATGAATTCACAGTTAAAATAGCATTGTATTTATTTGATATTGTATTTATTTTTTGTAAGCTGACCTGAGATTTGTTGGAGAGGGGGCGGGATATAAATGAAGTTACTTATTATTATTATTATTATTATTATTATTATTATTATTATTATTATTATTATTGCAATACTCTGCACAGGTCTTCTAACAGAGTTCCACTAAGTTAAATGATGTCTACTGCCAGGGAATGAGTGAAGGATTATAACTCTCTTTTAAAGACCTCAAGGCACGTAAGTTTAAATAATAACCTTTCTCATCACCTGCTAAATGAACATTAATGAACAGCTCTATGACACATACTATTCAAGGTGTATTATTATTTTAGTTCTCAATACACATGAACACATACAAATGATACACACATTCCAAAATTAAGAAGCAAATAACTTACATGTTGAGCTTTTCAAATGCCTCATGAGCGTTATGCTTCTCTCTCTCATAGGCATTTTCTACCTCTTTAAATTTGGCTTTGATCATTCCCACTTCAGAAAGTGCTTCTGCTTGACTTGCCTTCTCCACTTGCAAAGCTCCTTCGAGATCTCTAATTCTTAACTGCAGATGAAAAAACAACAAGAAGAATCAAAATTGTTGTTGTTGCTCTATGGCAGACCACTTATTTGGCCAGTTAATGACCATTCAGGCACAAATAACCAGACCTTGTTTTGGACTAAAGCTTCCCAAATTCTCTAACAAATAAGGTTATTAACCATATTTGCAAAATGGGTGGACGGATACTAGTTCTGGGAGTCACAGGCCTCCCCAGCCCAAAAGTGAGACTTTTATACACCAAGACCAAGGTATTGCATTTTCATTTCTTAACTAGGATTGGTTAGCCTGCAATGTCACAAACACGGCCATATAAAATGTACACATCGTTATCATCAATTTTCTGACACAACCCCCAGAAGTATGTGTAGGCCTCTCTAGCTCTTCCAGTGTTATTCTATGGAATTATTCTAGCCCAAGTATAACATATAGTACCAATGGGCCAGAGAGATCCCCAAATAGAAGCATTTCTGGGGCTCTCTGCTATTCTGCAGAATGCTTTCACCCCATGATTAATCAAAATATAGGGTTCACTATTGTCTTCAGTTTCAAGTATCCGAAGAACATATCCCCTCACAGATATGGGAGTTATTATATTAAAAATGTGACTGATAACATTTAAAGATGCAATTAATATGAAATTAATCTTAATCGCGTCATAGGATCATATGCATTGCAAACACAGTTCCTATCCACTTTCATGTGACCCTTCCTGCCTCACTTAACAACAAGCAATGCTGAGCTGCTGTGAGTTTTCCAGGCTGTATGGCATTGTTTTAGAAGCATTCTCTCATGATGTTTCGCCCACATCTATGGCAGGCATCCTCAGAGGTTGTGAGGTCTGTTGGAAACTAGGCAAGTGGGGTTTATATATCTGTGGAAGGTCCAGGGTTGGAGAAATAACTCTTGTCTGTTTGAGGCAAATGTGATTGTTGCAATTGGCCACCTTGATTAGCATTGAATAGCCTTGCAGCTTCCTGTCTGGGGGAAATCCTTTGTTAAGAGGTGTTAGCTGGTCCTAATTGTTTCCTGTCTGGAATTCCCCTGTATAAACCCCACTTGCCTCGTTTTCAACAGACCTCACAACCTCTGAGGATGCCTGCCATAAATGTGGGTGAAACGTCAGGAAGGAATGCTTCCGGAACATGGCCATACAGCCCAGAAAACTCACAGCAACCCAGTGATTCCGGTCATGAAAGCCTTCGACAATAAGCGGTGCTGTTCCACTCTTGATCTAGGACTTGGGACTATAGTTGGGACCCCTTCGATAGAAACTACACTGTGAAGATCAGTAAACGAGAGACAGAAAGAACTGCGGGAGAGAAGAAAAAATCATGCTGGATAAAAGGAGAGGGATACGAGATAAGGGAAGGAAATCCTAAATGCCATTTTGATCCCTAAATCATGGCTATAAAAATGAGCTGATAAGTTAAGTGTTGTGCCATGGCAAAACTGTGGTGACATAGCAGTAGGGTTTGAGTGTTGGATTACAACTCTAGAGACTGGGGATGGAATCCCTGCTCAGCCATAGGTTACTGGGTGACCTTGGGCAAACCACATTCTCTCGGCCTCAAAAGAGAGCAATGTAAATCTCATCTAAACAATTTTGTCGAGAAAACCTCATGATAGGGTCATCTTAGGATAGCAAACAACACGAAGGGACAGAATAATCACAGCCTCAATATCAACCTGGTGCAACAGAGTAAGGCACCTCTATTATACTACTTGATTAAAATACTACCATATGCATTTGGATACCCATGAAACTTTATTTTGACAAAAGCTTATTATAATGTACATGTGCAAACCAATTGCAAAATATCCACATACAGTAGAGTCTCACTTATCCAACATAAATGGGCCGGCAGAACGTTGGATAAGCGAATATGTTGGATAATAAGGAGGGATTAAGGAAAAGCCTATTAAACATCAAATTAGGTTATGCTTTTACAAATTAAGCACCAAAACATCATGTTATACCACAAATTTGACAGAAAAAGTAGTTCAATACACAGTAATGCTATGTAGAAATTGCTGTATTTACAAACTTGGCACCAAAATATCACGATGTATTGAAAACATTAACTACAAAAAAGCATTGTATAATCCAGAACATTGGATAAGCGAGTGTTGGATAAGTGAGACTCTACTGTATATCATTGTTTCTACATATTTTGTATTGTATGAAACCCTATATCAATGTATCAATCAAACCATAACCTAATAAACATGTGCTAGTCATTCAGAGAAAAATTAGCCCTCGATGCATTTATCAGCTCCACATTACTTCCGCCACAAGGTTACCTGAATTATTTCAGAATTAAATTTTGATTCCAGATGTGCTGCTCTCTCTGCCTCTACATTTTCTTCCAGTTTCTTTATTCTCGCTGTAGCTACCTGAAAACAAGGGTTAACAACTAATTAAAAACACAAACACATCTTTAAAATCTCAGTCAGAGTTTCTGAGTCTCAGTTGAACAGAACTCTCTTCTCTAGTGTTGATAAAATGTGAGGGCACAAGAGAGAAAAGAAAAAGCATTTGAATAGCTTTGTAAACGAGATTTTCAAATGTGTCCACCTTCTTCCTCATGTATTTATAAATACTATATTGTAGAGTTTTCCAAACTGTGTGTCACGACACATTAGTGTATCAGTTGCAGTGTATAGTGTGTCACACAAATGTAATGAGAGACCTCTGAGTCTATGTGAAATAAGCAATAAATCATATATTTTTAACAAAATATTAATGAAAGTTTTCATGAAATATGTTGTTCCCCCATATACTTCATTATTGTTTATATACGTGTCTGTATCTCTTATAACGGGTTGGTTTAACCTCCAGCATACTTGTAAAATTAAATTACTGTTGATGCATGTCTAAAAAGTGTATCACCAATATGAAATATTTGGAAAACTCTGGTGTAAATGCAACTGACAATTTTTCTTAAATCCACCAGAGGGCACTAAAGGAACATCACAAATCTTAACCTAAAGCATGAAGAGTTTTGTATTGGTATCAAACATCTTAAGAAAAAGGCTATACAGTAAAGCTATACTGAGAATTATTTCAATTGCTTGCTAAAACACGATCTGTTATCCTTTATGTAACTTATCCATTCATATTATAAAGTTACTTAAGTATTTAGGAATTCCCTCCCTTGTTATATGCAAAACTTTTTTCCTACCATATCTATCACTCTGTATCCTTTTAGAAAACCATGTACCAAAGGAGGACATTGTGTTGGAAATTTATATTTCACCCTCAGGTATTTCCAAGTTATGTTAAATTATTAAGTTGTACATTTTCTTGGGAAGGGGGAATAAGGTAAACATAGCAATACCTTTATTAGTGATGGGGTAAATCTGTTTCTAGGCTTCATATGAACTAGCATACTAGCAAGTGGAAAAAAAAGACCTGTGATTAACTTTAAAGAAACGTTGGCTTTATAGGGATAGTCTGGAACCTAAGCCACCATATTTGCAAGATATGTCTGTAATATGTGATGCCAGGGTTAAAAAGACTCGGGTAGAAAGCCTAGATCATGAGATCTGTGGACACACACACAATTTTTATATGGGTTGTATGGCCATGTTCCAGAAGCATTCTCTCCTGACATTTCCTCTACATCTATGGCAGGCATCCTCAGAGGTGTGAGGTCTGTTGGAAACTAGGAAAGTGGGTTTATGTATCTGTAGAAAGTCCATGTTGAGAGAAAGAAGTCTTGTCTGTTTGAGGCAAGTATGAATGTTACAATTGATCGTCGTGATTAGCATTTAATGGCCTTGCAGCTTCAAAGCCTGGCTGCCAATTATTCCGGCCATGAAAGCCTTCGACAACAATTATATTTCCATATTCATGAAGTCTAACAAGAGAAAAACTTATTGAAAGCTAAAAGCCTCTCTTCTGGAACAGTTTGAAGGCACTGAACAAGATTTATTAATAACTTACTGCAATAGTTATGTATCTGAAAACAAAGAGTTTGTAACCTCAGTTTTACAGCAGAAAAAACTGGTTCTTCCCACTGTGTAGTTTGGCTGAAAGCTTGGCAAACATTGCACTACAACTTCCTAAAATTGGCTTCTAGCATTGCAAGTCACTATCTGGATGGAAAGTTCTGGAAATGGTTGTCCAAAGGAGTCATTTTTCCAGTTCTATTCTAATTATTCTAATTAGTGTATCAAAGATTTTTTTCCACACGCACCTTTTACTCACAAAAACATAGCAACCTTTCCTAGTTATTAACTGCTCCCTGAATAAGGAAGCTAAACGCAGTATTGCAATAACTACACCAATATAGGTAGCCACCCGTAAGCAACATACACAGATTTACGGGGTTGATGGACACGGGAGACCCTTACCTCAAGTTCTTTTTTAAGTCGAGCCTCTCTCTCAGCAATGAATTGAAGCTCACTGGTCTGCCGCCTCAGTGTGTCCGAACAGCTACTGTGCTCCAATTCCAATTCTTTCATTTTCTTGTGAACATTCTGCATTGCGCTGTTGCTTTCCTGGTGGAACAGATGGTGATCATAACAACAGTTAAAGACACACCACAGAGGTCCAAAAAAGATGATTTTTAAGAATAACAACAGAGGATATATTATATGGTATATTATATTATTAAAGATGTTCTAACCTCTCCACACATTGGGAAGTGGGCACACTCCTGGAAGGAGGATGACTGGCACAGCAAATAATCAGTGAAAGCTTTACAATAAGAACTAAAAGCAAAACACTTGTAATTTTGAGGCCCACATGTTCTCACTTCAACAGATTACAAACAATTTAGAAAATGGGATACTGTGCATTGGTTATTAGTCTGACTGCACACTCAGCATGCTCCTTTGCTATATCAGTAAAAACAAGCTCTGCGGGGCATGTATTTACCGCTGTTGTTAACTGCCCAATACAATGCTTTCTCCATCATTAATTCCTAAACACGTTGGTCTAGTTTTAGCACATATGTATATAGCTCCTCTGTGAGTAGAATAGAAATACATATAATTGCCTCAATTGCTTGATAAGAATCAAACCACAAGATCAGGGTATTTAAAGCAGAACTTACAACTACCAATTTAGTTCACCCTTCAGCACTGTTTTGTAATCTTAATCTCAGACACAAGACACCTGAAGGAAAGGTTACTGTAGGGTCACACTGTCAACAAAAATGCAATCTATTAAGAGATCACAAAATTAGCACTCTCCCTGCAGTGCCTCTGGTCCCAATCACAGTTTGATACACCAGATTGACTCCTGCTTCCTGTTCTAACAGAATTGCATCTTTTTCCTAGTGCCATTCTGACAGTACTCTGATAGTACTGTAACTCCCAGATTCTCCAACACATGGGGGATATAATCCAAAAGAATATGCTTTCCAAATTCGAAAGTATCATAAAGCACCATATTCCTCAAACTTCTGTATGGACCCAGTAAGCATCAATGTCTCGTCCCTTCCCCATAGCTGACCTGTGTCCCCATTCGTCACACTGCTTCACGCAGGGAGCAGCTACATTTGGACCATTAGATCCTATTTTACTAAACCAGGATATGTCTGGGTGCCATGGTCCTACTTTCTCCCTGAGCAGGAAAGCAAGCCCAATTAATGATACCACTGCTTCCTGTTACTCACAACCATCTTTCTCTGTTCCTATCTAGGACTAACTCACAAAGAGACTGCTAACTCCACCACACAAAAATTGGACAACACTTTGGACTTTCCTTGAATCTTTGCAATTCAAGAAAACTGAAAATCCATCTCATCTCATTCTCTTTGCACCAATAGTGCTTGGAATCCTATTCCCCTACTTCCCACTTTTACTTTCCATCCTCACCATTTAAGTACTATTCTTTCTTGAGCAACACTAAAAAAAATAGGGGAATTCCAGACAAGAAACAATCAGGGCCAGCTAACACCTCCCAACAAAGGAAGCCTCCAGGCAGGAAGCAGACAGACTTTGAAGCTGCAAGGCCATTCAATGCTAATCAAAGTGGAAATTTTTTAACAGTAGATGGACAGGCATCTTGCAGGACTACTTTAACGGACAGAGGCTTGGACTAGATGGTCCTTGTACTCCTTCCAATTCTATGAAGCTATAACATTATATCTGATATGTAAAAGAGTAAGGAAGGGGGAATGTAGAAAAAGAAAAATGGTAGCACCTTTAAGATTAATTGATTTTTAGTTTGCATAGGTTTCTGTGAGTATAAACACACTTATTTGAATGCGGCACAGAATGAAAAAAATGCTCAGGTATAAAACATATTTAGATAGTTGTGGAAGTGGGATGGAATGTAGGAAAATGATACAAATCATGACAAATTATATATGGACCCATCACATATTACATACAAAAGGGGGGGCTAAGAAAGAATATTAGCCATCCAGGAGACCTTGGAGAGCAACACACTCCACTACACACAAACATCAAAATTGCTTGGCCATGATTCCCCCACAACCACCATTTGAAGATGATGAGAGACCGAAATTGATTTCATGTTAGTTCATTTTCATTGGCTGATAACAAAAGGAGTACTGTATTTCATTGTGTAATAGTTGCACTACCACCCCTTTTGTTGTGGGAAGGGGGGGGGGGGGGAATTGGACTATTACACGATGAAATGTTTTTCCAGCTATGGGGCTCCATTTGGCTAGCAGTCAAGTGAAGCCCCATAGCTAGAAAGGGGGCATGCATGCATGGGAGTGAATTCAGATGGGGAGTCAAGCCCTATAGCACCACGGAGAGGGGGCAGGTGCACAGGGAGTGAATTTTCACTTCTGCACACATGTGCTCCATCTCATTGGTGTTATGGGACCTGACTCAGCTGGCAGTCAAGTCAAGCCCAGTAGCGCCAAAAGAGCAGCCACAACCTTCATTCACTCGCTCAGGTGAGTGAACCAAGAGTGCAACAATTATGTGGGAAATGGCAAAAAGTCCTATTTTGACACCACGAAAATCAGTGTGCAACCATTATGCGATGGCAACTATTATGCAATGAAATATGGGTAACTGTAAAGCAAAACTACTTTGCAAATCATAGGAGATAGTTCAGAAGGTACTCCAGTACAGTGAATGCTAAAAGGTAAAATCTTGAGTAACACTTAAGTCTGGTGTTAACACAAAGACAGATTGCCATAAGACTGCTTACTATAAGAAACACAAAGTCACAATTTTCCAAATTGGAAGAAATATGACATAGAAGTACCTACCCTCTGGGCTGCCTCTAAAGATCGAGAGACATTTTCTCAAAATTAAAAAAAATCTTACACCTTTTTTATATGTATCACACAGCTGATTTACCCTGCCACCCAGAAATTAGAAATATGTCTCTCAAGGACAACAAACAAATCTTATGCTAAAACAAGACTGAAATAATATGGCAGATCAGGCATATTGAGGATGGAAGTTGTGCCACTTTCCAGAAAACTGCTGAACTGCAATTCTCAGTATGCCTCAACTTCATCTATAATTGTCTAGAACTGATAGAAATTGCAATACAGCAACATCTGGATGTGTGCACAACTCCTTCCCCAAAATAGAAAATCCTTTAGTGACCCTCAACCTGTTGCATCTACTCAAGGCACACGTGCAATCTGCAATTATTCCCTAAATAGCTCCCATGTGGAGTGTGCCTCAAAATAACTGAAACAAAAAGGAAAGGGATAATATTTAAGCTATAAGCTGCTCTTCTGATTTTTATGCATGTTGTAGGCAGTTTTAGACAGTTTCCATCTCTTCCATCCATCCTGATCACAATGACTAGACCTCTAAGGTAAAGAAAAGGTTTTCCCCTGACGTTAAGTCCAGTCATGACCGACTCTGGGGGTTGGTGCTCATCTCCATTTCTAAGCCGAAGAGCCGGCGTTGTCCGTAGACACCTCCAAGGTCATGTGGCCAGCATGACTGCATGGAGCGCCGTTACCTTCCTGCCAGAGCGGTACCTATTGATCTACTCACATTTGCATGTTTTCGAACTGCTAGGTTGGCAGGAGCTGGGGCTAACAGCGGGCGCTCATTCTGCTCCCGGGATTCGAACCTGTGACCTTTTGGTCTGCAAGTTCAGCAGCTCAGTGCTTTAAGACACTGTGCCACCAGGGGCCCCATACATAATATTAAGTTTTTCTTTTTACACCAGTCACAAACGAGGTAGTATTTTCAAAGAGACATAAAGTAATGCCATGGAGGAAGGAATGTGCTAGAAGATGGTACTTTCACTTTATAGGATCTAACGTATTGTTACCTTTGATTGGCATACTATGTTTATTCATTTTTATTGATGTAAATATTTATTATTTCCTGACTGCTTTCACAGCAGTCAGACGGTTACATACTTTAGTGGTGGTGTAATGATGTAAACAAGCAGACAAAACAATGATTTGCTTGTCAAAGTTGAACCATCCCAACCTAGAAAAAAAATAATTCTGGGACTCCTGCTCAAGAGAATTGCAAACCTAGCTGTTACAAATCTTTGAACTCTACATGTAATGCTATGTTATTGGCCACTAGATGATGCTGTTGTATTTGCCACAGAACTCCCCATCTTCCATTAATAGAAAAGTACAGGTACTGTAGATGCCTTTCAGAGAGAGACTCATGCTGTGGCATCTGTTCCAAACAATGCCAGATTAGTGCTCCTTCTTAATATTATGTGCTGGCGACTGATGGCAATGCTCTCCAAATGGTTCAAAATTACATTCCTGTCTTCCATAGACAGTAGTTTTAGTTCCAATTGCTAAAATTTTTCTGACTAAGATTGGAATGTCATGGTTCTTGTCTTTTCAAAAAGAGTATGAATAAGATTGTTTGTTTGAAGCTTGTGACTTGACTACTTACATGTAACAGAAGTCAAATATATTCAGACGAATTTTTGAACACACAGCACATTTTACAATGCATAACAGAAGCTCTGAAACCTAACAAGTCTACAACTCTTATATTTTAAATATGTAGCTAGACATCACTACCAAAGAACTGAGCATTCATATTTGCAGAACAGGAAATGATCAAGATAAACAAGATGGAGAAACCCAAGCTTGTTTAATGTAGTTTCAATCATACTGGCATCTAGATCAGAAAGGAATTCCAAGAAAACAAGGAGAAGGGAGTCTGACAGTGTGGACCGACATACATTTTGGGCCCGAATGTGCAGTAGCTGAAGTCAGCACAGCCAACAGTTAAGGATTATGGAGACATAATTCAGAAACACTGAAGGCCAAAAAATCTGCCCATGATTTATACAAGCTTACACCCAAAGAAAAATATAGTTTTACTTCGAGATGGAAGATGACAGCAACCATTAAGAATGATCCCATTTTAAAACTAAAAAAAAAAAATCAGCTTCCAGTTTCAATTTCTAAATAAATGATTTTAATGGGCCCTCAATTGCAGTCTCACATTAATAATATGATAATTAAAGAAGGGGGCCAATTTGACAACATGCATTCATCTGTCATGTCCACATTGAAGCCTCAGGTCCCTCTCTGATCAGCTCATAGCATATGCATGTGACTAATAGTAATCAGGTCACTCTAGGATGCAAAGCTGGGCATTCTGTCTGTTGTTCTTTTGTTTTTGTTTTTCAAAAATGAAAATGACCATTATTTTGCAGGAAAGGCCCACATTGACCTCCTAAACAGGTCAGGGGTTGGGGCAAGACAGACTCTCTTGCTCCCTAGAAAGCATATTTGGCTGTTGGGAGAGGGGTCCTGGATTATGGGGACACTTCAAGTTAAGTATGGTGTTTGGTGATACATAAGGCAAAATAGGCCCTGAAAGCTTCCCACACCTGAGCTATTATCTTCATTGAAAGAATTAAACAAATATTATGGGTGCCCTATAATACAGATATAGTTGTGTTTAGTTATCAGTACTATTGTTTAACATGCTAAGAATACCTGTAACAGTAATTGGAATTCATTTCTTTCTCCTTTCCACAGCTCTGCCTGACACCTAAATTCCTCTGCTGCCACTTCCCTGATCTCTGACTCTATCATGCTCTTCTCCTTCTTCTGACGTTCCAGGGTCTCCTTTATATGGATACAGTTGAACTTCAGTTTAACAAAAACCATAATAAATTCTTGAAATTTAAAGTACCAGTTTTCTAAACATTTGATTCTGCCCTTTGCTGCTTTCCTTGCTGGTTCAGCTCTATGTGGAGAGTATGTCAATCCTCTGGCAATACTCAATAGCTTGCCAGTGGGATAAAATTGCTTCTTTTTATGGAGTAGAACCCTTTGTTTGCATAAAAATGCCTTATCCTATAGCAGGCATTTTCCAAAGACTGTGGACACAAAGGCACCATATAGTACTATGGCAGTGATTCTCAGCCTGTGGGTCCCCAGATGGTTTTGGCCTTCAACTCCCAGAAATCCTAACAGCTGGTAAACTGGCTGGGATTTCTGGGAGTTGTAGGCCAAAACACCTGGAAACCCACAGGTTGAGAACCACTGTACTATGGTTTGATATGTCCCCCATCCAGCCACCAATTTTGCAAAAGCAATAGCAGCAAGAGAACAGGAAGAACCAGAATGTTATTGTTCTGGACAAGTCACCTGAGATTCTTAAGATTTAATAAAATGAGTTATAAAAAATCATCGCAATAATAGCCTATGGGTATATCTTAGAACTATAGCAACAAGATCGGGAAATCTAGACACTTGAACCTTGACATGTCTACAAATGAAACCTTAAGCTTATGCCTTAGATTACATTAGCCAACACACATTTTGGTGCCTCAAATGTTAGCCCTGTTTCTAGGTATATTTGACCTGAGGATGCCAAAATGGCACAAGTTTCCCCCATCAGCTATAGTTTTTTTTAGATACAGAACATATGACATCTACCACCCTGAGTCCCCTCGGGGAGATAGGGTGTGTTATAAATAAAGTATTGCTGTTATTATCAGTTGCCATCTGCTTGCCCACAGAAAACAATATTAATGTTATCTAAGAAACCAGAGCTAATACGGTCTAGTCAATGACATTTTCTGAATCAGCATTCTAAATCACCCCAGGAACACGTCTAAGCATCAAGACACAAAGATTTTAGAGCATACCATCTTACTGACCATATACTGTAATGTAATAAGTGCATAATGCTTATATATAATGGAATGGAATGAAAGCAATGTGCCTTGTGATTTAACATGCCTATGCTGTTCCCTCAAGGGGTGTGTATGTTTAGATAGTCATGCCAATCTATAAATAAAATAGGCTAAAAGACTAACAGGGGTCTTGCTCATTCTCCCATATAAATATCCTGGGATTTCAATACTTAAGAATACTTAAATTGTTTGTTTTCCCAGGATTACAAGATAGGTGACCAGGTGGTTAGTTAGAAAAAGATAAAAAGGACCTCAGTCAGATACAGATTAGCTGACATGTAGCAAAGGACTTTCATGCTCTCAGTCTAAAGAAAAAGGGTGGGGAACCATGCCTGTTTCACCTCTTCTGAGTTAGCTGTGAGGGTAAAAGGGGAGACTTCGGAGAAGGCCATGTAGAGGGTAAAAGGGGAGACTTCGGAGAAGGCTCATTATAATCTGAGCGACATAGAGAAAGTATGGTATGTTAATAGGAGCTGACAGCCACCACATACAGGCCTTATCCATTTGTCAGGAAATCAAAGCAAACCTGCCCCATAGGATGAACATCACAGCAAAGGAAAGATCAGCATGGCCCTATGTGTTAGCTAAAGTTGCGGGGAGTTTGCTTCCTTTCTCTGTACCAAGACTTGTTTTTCCCCCCTCAAGCTTTCCAATCCCTTTTCCTTTTGTGTCATGTCTTTCAGAACTTTGTAGCAAAGGCAAGGCAGAAGGCACAGTTTTGTTTCTGATCTTTCTAAAACATTCTGGATGCCTTTTTCAGTTGTATAACTGATTAATAATAAAAAAATAGTATAAATACTCTGAAGAAGAAAACAGGAGAATGGGGAGGAAATCAAGGCTAGATATGATTTTATATTCCCTTCACAACTTGAAAAGAGCCACACCTTCAAGATGTTGTCCAGTTTAGTCCTCTCCTTCAAAAGTGTCTCATATTCACTATTGCAGGTATTGATTATGTGCTCCTTTTCTGATATGTCACTCATAAGTCTCTGCTGTTTTTCATCCCAGTGCTGCTTAGCAATGTGATAGCTTCTCTCTGTCTCATTCAGCTTCTGTTGGTAAGCCCGGATGGTTGCTGTCAAGAAAAGGAAAAAGGCAAAGGTTTAGTTGAAAAGAAAGCACTGTTGAAATATTAAAAGCCTCCCAGGTTCTTCTATGATTTGAAACCACAAGAAAGGAACAGCAATACTCTGGGGCTGTAGGTGTTCATTAGAAATTAAGAGATTTATACAAAAATCTACCTCATGTTTTGTTTGTTATGCTGTAACTGGGTATACAGGCAAAAATATGTTCATGTCAAGGTCTCATTGGCAAAATAGCATATTGAATGACATGGCAAATCAATAGATAATCTAATAGAAATTAGATAAAGATTTAAAAGAAATAATCTGACAAGAATAATCAATAAAATTTTGGAAAGGCAGGATCTTTTCAGAGATCATAACATTTTGAAAAACCAGAATCTCCATAACCTTTTGGAGAAAAATGGAATTCACAATCATAACCTTTTGTCGAAGTATGATCTTCCAGAGAAGAGCCAAAAACCCGTTTGAGTAAAATCTTCTTTTCAATTGTATATATCCTCATGTACTTATGCAAGGCAATTTGGCTTTCAGTTGTTAGACTCATAGCCTGGTTGTCTCTGATCTGTTAGGAACAGAGATTATGCCAACGCACAAACAGCAGTTCTTCAGAAGTTTTCAGTGCCCAAAAACATCTCTCATAAAATATCTTGTTTCCATATTATGCTCTCAAGAGACAAAAAATAAAATAGACTTCGCAAAAAGTAACATATTTGGTTTACTCAGTATTGTATCAGGTTGTATTCAGTATATAGGTACATAACTCGTCAACCTAGTTACAGATAGGTTTGAAGTAGTTTCTCTATGCAGATAACACAGGGCATCTTTCCTACAATCAAGAGCAACACGAGTTTGCTCTGAACTGTCCATAGTCTACATTTGTCTGATGTAGTCTATACTATAAGAAGTCTGAAGTCTAAGGTCTAAAGCTGTGTTCTAAAATGGAGTCTCAGATCTCAGCAGTCCCAGATCTGATCATGCGGTCTGCAGTCCCTCTCATAACTTAGAATCATAGAATCATAGAATCATGGAATAGTAGAGTTGGAAGAGACCTCATGGGCCATCTAGTCCAACCCCCTGCCAAGAAGCAGGAAATTGCATTCAAAGCACCCCTGACAGATGGCCATCCAGCCTTTGCTTAAAAGCCTCCAAAGAAGGAGCCTCCACCACAGTCCGGGGGAGAGAGTTCCACTGTCGAACAGCCCTCACTGTGAGGAAGTTCTTCCTAATGTTCAGGTGGAATCTCCTTTCCTGTAGTTTGAAGCCATTGTTCCGTGTCCTAGTCTGCAGGGCAGCAGAAAATAAGCTTGCTCCCTCCTCCCTATGACTTCCCTTCACATATTTGTACATGGCTATCATGTCTCCTCTCAGCCTTCTCTTCTGCAGGCTAAACATGCCAAGGTCTTTAAGCCGCTCCTCATAGGGCTTGTTCTCCAGACCCTTAATCATTTTAGAAGAACATGAGATAATACAAGATGATATGACTATTAGGTTAAAAATTAGTTGGCAATAACACTTGTCTCTTTGTTATAGAGGGAATATGGAAATGTATCGTATGTAAGTGTAATAGAGATGAATAATAGATTATAACTTTGTACACTGCGTCTTTCTCTGGCCCCTCAACCCCTCCCCCTCCTCTGTGACATGTTAGATATTAGTAAAGATTTAAATTACTGACAATAACTCCATTATTCCCATTCTCCCCTTCAATTTTTTCTCTATTTTCCTTTTCTTTTGTATCCAGCTTTCCCATTTTCCCTCTTTGTGTGTGAAAAAAATGTAAATATTTAATAAACATCATTGTCTGACTAAAAAAAATCATCAGGTTTGTAAATGATAATAAAAATTACTAAACTCTAACAGTGACAGTAGTCTTTAGATCATCTATGATCATAAAGAAAAACAAAAGCCCAGATTTGCACTACAGCCCCGAATGAGTTCTCAGAATGCCCCCTTATAAAATCCTGCTTATCTCACAGCACTTAAAATATACACCCTCTAAATGTTGGGGGTGTCAGAAATATTAACTAGGTATTTTTAATTACAAAAGTGTGAGTAAAACACTGAAAGGGTTCAATGGATGCAATGACTCAGCAAAAGCTGCAATTCTATATAAAGCAGGTGTGTCTGTCTGCAGATTAGTAGGCCTCACTGTGAGAATGCCTCATTATGAGAAGGCCTGGTATGAGAAGCTTCGATGAGAAAAGCTCCAGGTTGAAGGCCTCGTGTGAAGGCTGCTGTGTGTAAAGCTGTGTAAAACTCCTGTGTAAGTTTGGTGTGAGAGAAAGCTCTATGAGAACAAAGCTGTTTATCTCTGTATGAGAAAGAAGCCCAGCGTTGAAGCAAAGAAGGCAGTATAAAGAACTTTATTTGTGTTATGGAAACCTTGTTTTTGTAAATAGTGCAACCATATTATTTTTCTATAAAGAAAAGCCTCCTAAGGAAGACATAACATTGGTCTGTGTTTTTGTTCTTTTTATCACTTTTGGCTACTTGTGCTGGGTCACGCTGCTGCTAATAATTTGCTATATGCTTATAAGAAGGGTCTTTTGTTAATAAGCCCACTCACCCAATGGGGGGAAGGTCTCTGAATAACAAATGCATCTCCAAATATTAAAGGTGGACAGGAAAAGATGTTATCATCTTCTCCTACATAGAAGCTTTCCCCCTTTTTCCTCTATGAAGTAGGGAGGAGTAATATACAGCAACCTGTCCAAACTTGCTAAACTCCAGATATATTGGACTATCACTCTCACCCTCCCAGCCAAAACAGTTAAGTAATCTTGGCTAGGGAAGGTGGGTGCTGTAGTTCAACAAATCTGGAATGTGCTGGTGCTTGGAGGAAGCTGGCTTACATTAAGCAAATGTATTGCACACTTTGAAACACACCTAATGGGAAATTTTTAAAATACTATAATTTTAAAATTAGCAATAACTGGCCCAAAAGAGTGACATCTTGTCCAAAGTAGAATTACTGAAAATAAGATAAATGTATGTGTGTAATGCCAGCAATACTGGTGTATGCACATCTTTAAAAAGTTTTGCCAGCAAAGAAACACAAGCCTTGCACCAAAGTACCCAGTCCTACTTACGTGCCATCCTTAAGTCACCCCCAGTACTTGGGAATGAAAATGCGTTGTAGATAAAATACTAAATCAAATGGGATTCTACTTTTGCCTCCATACTAGATGGTAAAGGAGAGTGAGAAAACAGATTAGTAAAAGACTGTGGCAGAATGCACAATCACTGCAATCTTTCTCACAGCTTTAAAAGGTATATGCCATGTCTGCAGTTGAAATATGACTCCTAGATGTCTTGTCATTTTATGTGGGATATGGGATGTCTACATTGTGAAGCAAGAAATTGGAGACACAAAACAGATTGTGTCTTCTTATGTCGCCCACTCTGTGTTCGGCCATTCTTCCTTGTTAGTATGCATTTTGAATCTTACCTTGAAGGTGCTCAATGTGTGTGTTTGCTTCCCCTAATTTGTCTTCTGATGTATACCGTTCAATGCCAACTTCCTTCCTTGCAACAGCAAGTTCATACTCCAAGCTTTGTCTAATTGCTTCACCTTTCTCAACTTCTGCTCGCAACCTGGCAATCTGGCTTTCGTAGTTTGATAGCTGTAAAAGGAATTGGTAGGCCAAGCAACAGGTTACCATTATCAATATTCAATGAACATATTATTTAAGAAAATGTAATTTTAAAACCATTTTACAGTCAAAACAGTGGCGGTTTTCCAGATATCGCAAAACATCAATTTCTGTCCTCACCATTGGCTATGCTAACTGCAACGGATGGGAGCTGCAGTTCAAGAAATTGAGAGCCACCAGTTGATCACTTCAAAGTAGAGGACATGTCAAAAACAATGAGGTAACTCAAAACTGGATTTAAATTAAGAATAAAAATAATGCGGACTTCCAGATATTGTTGAGTGCAACCTCCAGAAGCCAGCAGAGCCAATAAAGAGTTGTGGGACCAGGCTTTTGGCCAGTAATTCAGTGCAAAGAATAATTAATACTGTTTTGGGCTTGTCCCAGTGTAAGCCACCCCGAGTCCTTTGGGAGATGGAGCGGGGTATAAATAATTATTATTAGTATTATTATTAATTAGGAAATATGTGCAATGGCAATTGGAATGGCCATGGTGTACAATTTCTGGATCATGTGATTTTAATATTATTAGGATGTTTGTCAAGGACAGAACGCCACAAGATTCAAAGTAACAGAGTTTATTAGATTACAGAACTCAAAAAATGCCCGTAAAACACAAGGGCCAGGCAGTTTTTGCCTTTAGGAGCAAAAAAGGGGCAAAAGTAAATGTTCAAAAGATAAACCGGATTAAACCGGAGTTTAATCCGGGTAAAAACAAACTGCTTACTTCAGCCTGGGTATAAACGAAACGAAAGCCAAGGAACAAAAGATACAAAGAATGCAACTAATTGGCAGCAGATTCCTCTCTGCTGCCAACACTGTGCTTAGAGTAACTTGCGTCGCTCCCACACACACACACAGCAGACAGGATCTTCAACACGAGTAAAACAGCCAAGGATTGTAGCAGTTGAGTAGACCAGTTCCGTTCCGTAGATCAAAGCCAGAAGCAGACGTTTGTAGTTTTTCCAAGTCCAAGAAGGGGGGAAGACAAGCCGTGGTCAGTTCAGTCCGAGTTCTCAAAGCAGGAGATGGCGTCCGTCAAGAAGACGACGGAGGGTCAAGCTAATAAGAGTAAGCACAGGTTTGCACAAACAAATGCCCACACAATCCCTCCCGCCGTCTGACCCTGGATTCCAATCAACTTACGTCACAGCACAGGAAAGCACACAAGTCTTCAGGGAAGCGTCCCACACACACACGGATCCCAAGCGTTTGCCCAGATTACCTTGCCCAACGCAATTTGCAATTGCTCCCAAGCCCCATTTTATGCCAGTTACAAATCTTCATCACTGTCAGCTGTCCTCCTTAACCCGGGCGTTTCCTCATCACTTTCCTCGTCAGAGCTGGAACACCTCTGACTACGCCCAACAGCATCTCCAGCTGTGGATCCCGTCCCATCCCTCCAGCTAAACCATGGGTCTAATCCTGAAGGTCCCCATTCATCTTCTGTCCCATCATGGCCAGTGGCACCCACTTCCTCCCTTACCCGAGTCCAATCCATCTCATCCTCCTCTGAGCTAACCAGCCCCTCCTCCATTCTCTCCGTAAACCCTTCGAAAGACTCCTCGTCAGAAGGTGCTGCAAATATGTCTCGCAGTCTTTTTCTCTCTCGCTCCTCGAGAGTATCTGACTCTCGAGGAGTCTTACGCCCACGTCTGTCAGTAACAGAGCCATGAGGCTCAATCATAACACTATCCCCTCTCACAAAGGCCTCCTCCCCCGATGGCGGAGAAGTGGCAGTGATACCCTCCGCTATAGCACCACGACGACTAGAGGTATCAAGTTTCAACAGCGAACGATGAAAGACTGGATGGACCTTTAAACTAGACGGTAAACGCAAACGAAACGCAACAGAAGAAATCTTTTTAACGATAGGAAAGGGACCCAAATACCGAGGCGCAAACTTTCCCCCAGCCTGTTTAATATGTTTGGAAGATAACCACACCAAATCCCCTTCTTCCAACTCCTCCCCTGCCTGCCTGTGGCGGTCAGCCTGAGTCTTCTGCGTTGCCTTAGCTTCCAACAGTAAGCGACGGGCAACATCATGCAATGCAGCCATTTCCGAAGAGCGGTACACAGGGTCCGAAGAGACCACATTGGTCGACGGCGCCACACCTCCCCGTGGGTGAAAACCATACGTTAGCTCAAATGGCGTATGCTGACTAGACGTGTGCACCGCATTGTTGTAAGCAAATTCCGCCACCGGTAACCACTTTACCCAAGCCGTGGGTTGATCTAAACAAAAACAACGCAGATACTGCTCTAAGAGCCCATTAACCCGTTCCGACTGTCCATCCGTTTGCGGATGGAAAGCTGAAGACACGTTTAACTTAGTCCCCAAACACTCATGGAAGTGTTTCCAAAAGCGTGACACAAATTGCGGAGCCCTATCTGAAATAATCACCTCGGGTGCTCCGTGCAAACGATAGATGTGCTTTGTAAATAGTAAGGCCAACGTAGGGGCCGCCGGAATGGTTGAACAAGGAATAAAATGAGCCAGTTTACTAAATAAATCCACCACCACCCAAATACAAGTATAACCCCCAGACTTAGGCAAATCTGAAATAAAATCCATGGAAATGATTTGCCATGGCCTCTCCGGAACAGGTAAAGACGATAACAACCCTCTAGGGCGCCCAACAGGCGTCTTACTCTGCTGACAAACGGCGCAGCTGTCACAAAAGCGCAGAATGTCTTGCCGCATCTTTGGCCACCAGTAGCTCCTGGTGATAAGCTGTACGGTCTTGAACCTGCCAAAGTGCCCAGCCATGGGTTCGTCATGGTGGGCTCTAATCACCTCCAACCTGAGGGTCCCTACTGGTACGTAAACCTGCCCCCTACGCACCAATACCCCGTCTTGATCCTGGAGATGCGGCAGTATGGTACGGTTACCTGCAGAGAGCAGCATCAGTTGCTCCTGAGTCCACACATCATCCTTCTGAGCCTCAAGGATCTGGTCATGTAACCCAAGCTCATTATCTACAACACACAGAGAGGCAGTAGGCAAGATGGTCTGACATATTACCTGCTCATTGGTCTTAAATTCCGGCTTGCGGGATAAAGCATCGGCCCGCAAGTTTGCCTTCCCCTCCACGAACTGCACCTTGAAGTTAAACCTGGAGAAAAACAAAGCCCAGCGGATTTGACGCTGGTTTAACTTCTTTGCTGTTTGCAAGTGCTCTAAGTTCTTGTGATCAGATCTGACCACGATCTGGTGCCGTGCCCCTTCAAGCCAGTGCCGCCACACCTCAAACGCCACCTTAATCGCCAACAACTCCTTCTCCCATATGGTATAGTTCTGCTCGAAGGGTGTTAGTTGCCGCGAGTAAAATCCACAGGGACGCAAGGTCCCTGAGGAATCCTTCTGAGACAATACAGCCCCCAACGCGTAGCTAGAAGCGTCCGCTTCTACCACGAACGGTCTGTCAACATCAGGATGGGTTAGTATGTTGTCCGATTGAAAACTAGACTTTAATTGTAGAAACGCCTCGTGAGCTTCCCGCCCCCACACAAATGGCTGTTTCTTGCGCAGAAGCTGCGTCAAAGGTACCGTGAGCTTTGCAAAATTCGGAATAAACTCCCGGTAGTAATTAGCGAAACCCAAGAACCTTTGTACATCCTTCTTAGTCTTCAGCTCCTGCCATGAGTTGACGGCGTCAACCTTATGTGGGTCCATTTTAAGTTCCCTACCTGACACTACATGACCTAGGAACTCCACTTCAGGCACATGAAAGACGCACTTGGAAGCCTTGGCGAAAAGCCCATTAGCCCGCAGTCGGTGCAGAACCTGCTTGACATGTTGACGATGTTCTTTCTCGTCCTTAGAAAAAATCAAGATATCATCCAAATAAATCACTAAAAATTGATCAATTAGGTCCCTGAACACATCGTTCATGAACCTCTGGAATACCGCAGGAGCATTACAAAGCCCAAAAGGCATGACTCGGAACTCGTGGCATCCGAAACACGTGTTAAATGCCGTCTTCCATTCATCCCCTTCCCGTATACGGATTAAGTTATAGGCCCCCCGCAGGTCAAGCTTGGTAAAGACCTTAGCCCCTTGCACCCTTGATAACAGTTCCGAGATTAAAGGGAGCGGGTACCTATCCCGAATGGTGTATTTGTTTAGGATCCGATAGTCACAGACCAGCCTAAGTTCCCCAGTCTTTTTGGCTACAAAGAATACTGGTGCCGCAGTTGGAGAACTAGATGGGCGAATAAACCCCTTGGCTAAATTTTCATCTAGAAACTCCCGCAAAGCTTGCCTTTCCGGTACAGTCAAGGCATACAGCCTCCCTGCTGGCAGTTTCGCACCTTCTGCCAACTTGATGGCGCAATCATATGGCCTGTGCGGTGGTAATTTGTCCGCTTCTCTTTTACAAAATACATCAGAGAACTCCCCATACTCAGCAGGCACTCCCTCCATATCAGAATGAGTAACATTTAGAGTGCAACAGTCCTGCCTCTTTAAGATCACTTTACGTGTTGCCCAATCTACTTGTGGGTTTACTACAGCTAGCCAATCCATCCCCAGGATCACATCATATCTAGGCAAGCTCGTAATATCCCACACAAACGTTCCCGTTACTCCCTGCACCTCCCACGTTACTGCTGAGGTTTCATGGTTAACCACCCCAGTCTCCAGCAGTCTCCCATCTGCTCCTTCCACCCACACGTCGCATGCCTTGCGCACTCTAGGAATGCCATGCTTCTTAGCAAACTCAATATCTACATAGGAGACCGTAGCTCCTGAGTCCAGCAGTGCCAAAGTAGAAACAAGTTCCCTTCCCCCAACAGATAATGTAATGGGTACGAAAACATGCTTCCTCCCCTCAGTTGACTGCTTGAGGAGCCCTAGTGCGTTGGACTCACGTCGCACTAGGGCTGGCCTTTTCCCGAAAGCTGGGAAGGTTTCACATTACAATTTTTGGCAAAATGCCCAGCATTCCCACAGTACAAACACAAGCCCAGCTGCCTCCTACGGCTCTTTTCCTCTGTAGGCAGCTTTTTAAAGACCCCAAGCTCCATGGGCTCTTCCCCCATCACCACAGGTGCCCTAGTTACATGCATGGGTGGCGCACACATTGCTTTTGAGTTTTTACGAGCCTCGAACCTTGCGTCTAAACGCAGCACCTTAGCTACTAAGGCGTCCCAGCTTTCAGCCGGCTCCAAGCGTGCTAATTCATCCTGGAGCATATCACTTAACCCGGCAGTAAATAAAAGCATGAATGCATTTTCCCCCCAATCCAGCTGGTGGCGATACAGGTTAAACTTATTTAAGTAATCCAAAACAGTCCCCTTTCCCTGTTTCAACCGATACAGAGCCCACCCAGCGTTCTCCGTGCGGAGAGGATCCCCAAAAGTATCAGTTAACAACTTTTTGAAATTATTCAAATTGTCCTTGACTGGGTCATTTCCCAAAATTAAATTAGTGGCCCATTGTCCTGCGGGACCGGTCAACAAACTCAAAATAAAGGCCACCTTGCTAGTGTCTGTAGGAAAAGCATGAGCACTGAGCTGAGAAAAATAAAGCTCCACTTGTGCCAAAAAGGTTGGCAACTTGCACCTGGTTCCGTCAAAGCGTTCAGGAGTCAAAACATGTCCTTTCACAGCCTGAGCTGTTTGGCTAACGGTAAAAGCCGTTTGCAATTGGTCTACTTTGGCCCGTAACTCATCCATCGTCTTCCTGACGGGTTTATTGCTGCAATAAACTTTTTATGGGCGTTGGGCAATCTGTCAAGGACAGAACGCCACAAGATTCAAAGTAACAGAGTTTATTAGATTACAGAACTCAAAAAATGCCCGTAAAACACAAGGGCCAGGCAGTTTTTGCCTTTAGGAGCAAAAAAGGGGCAAAAGTAAATGTTCAAAAGATAAACCGGATTAAACCGGAGTTTAATCCGGGTAAAAACAAACTGCTTACTTCAGCCTGGGTATAAACGAAACGAAAGCCAAGGAACAAAAGATACAAAGAATGCAACTAATTGGCAGCAGATTCCTCTCTGCTGCCAACACTGTGCTTAGAGTAACTTGCGTCGCTCCCACACACACACACAGCAGACAGGATCTTCAACACGAGTAAAACAGCCAAGGATTGTAGCAGTTGAGTAGACCAGTTCCGTTCCGTAGATCAAAGCCAGAAGCAGACGTTTGTAGTTTTTCCAAGTCCAAGAAGGGGGGAAGACAAGCCGTGGTCAGTTCAGTCCGAGTTCTCAAAGCAGGAGATGGCGTCCGTCAAGAAGACGACGGAGGGTCAAGCTAATAAGAGTAAGCACAGGTTTGCACAAACAAATGCCCACACAATCCCTCCCGCCGTCTGACCCTGGATTCCAATCAACTTACGTCACAGCACAGGAAAGCACACAAGTCTTCAGGGAAGCGTCCCACACACACACGGATCCCAAGCGTTTGCCCAGATTACCTTGCCCAACGCAATTTGCAATTGCTCCCAAGCCCCATTTTATGCCAGTTACAAATCTTCATCACTGTCAGCTGTCCTCCTTAACCCGGGCGTTTCCTCATCACTTTCCTCGTCAGAGCTGGAACACCTCTGACTACGCCCAACAGCATCTCCAGCTGTGGATCCCGTCCCATCCCTCCAGCTAAACCATGGGTCTAATCCTGAAGGTCCCCATTCATCTTCTGTCCCATCATGGCCAGTGGCACCCACTTCCTCCCTTACCCGAGTCCAATCCATCTCATCCTCCTCTGAGCTAACCAGCCCCTCCTCCATTCTCTCCGTAAACCCTTCGAAAGACTCCTCGTCAGAAGGTGCTGCAAATATGTCTCGCAGTCTTTTTCTCTCTCGCTCCTCGAGAGTATCTGACTCTCGAGGAGTCTTACGCCCACGTCTGTCAGTAACAGAGCCATGAGGCTCAATCATAACAATGTTTGTAATACTTTGTCTTCGTATTTAAATGTTGTATATGCCTATGCTTAATGGTTTTAATGATTTTAATTTATAGTTATATGTCAGTGTTTAGTTATTAAATTTTTTATTATATGTACGTTGGCTTTGAATTCTTGCTATTAATATGTTGTAAACCGCCTTGAGTCCACTCAGGGGAGGGGGGGGGGAGAAAGGCGGTATATAAATATACTAAATAAATAAATAATGTTGAGAATTGCAGTCTAATAACATTGACAAGACAGCATAAATCCGACATTGATTTAGACCACTAAGATGGAAAAACTTTCCATTCCAGCTGTAGTATTGCAAAAAATCCACTGTCTTCAGCTACTTTCTGCATTGGAAGGAAATTCTTCACTGGTACACGATTCTGAGCTGTAGTTCTTTCTCCCGTAATGCCACATAATGGGACATAAGAACAGGAGTAACACAAAAGAAAATGCTACATTCTTGAGTACAACTTTCTACAACTCAGAGGAAACATGTCCCCTCTGCTCCCTGCCCCCTCCAACATCCAAGAAGAGCTAATGAGCAAGCTGAAAATTCATAATAATTCATGAGGCCTTGAGAACTGTAGGATTGTTCTTATTAAAAAGCATCCTGCTACACCACACTACAAATTACCTTTGAAGTGTTTTTCAAAAATCAGGCAGTGACGTCTGAGCCACCTGCCCAAGGATGAAGCATCCAAAGAAGTTGTAGAAATATGATGACAGGTGTTTGTGTCAACAACAACACTGCCAAATCACACAACAAGGTAAACAGTTTGTATAGCAGCATTCTGCATGCACATGGGAGTACTTACTTCTGCATTATGTTTAGCGGTGATATCCAGTTTCTCTTTCTTGGCTTGATGAAGTTTTCTTCTCAAATCTTCCTTCGTTTCCATGTCTGGCTCGCTGCAATTGCGTTGGGATGCCTTTACAGGCTGCCTGATTCATAATGCAAAAGACATTTAACTGTAGCACTTTCAACCGTAACAGCTTTGATCTTTCAAGAAACCAAGATAGCAAAACTTACTCAGAAATAAGCCAAAATATGTAAGATTTACTTCAAAAGAAAATATTTAGGTCTCAGCTTTATATAACCTCACAAACATATTAATAGTATTCTAGATGAGATTATAGACCATTGATGGAGCGCACTCTCCAGACAATGGAAACACCATACAACAAAAATCATCAAAGGGGATGCTCGGTAATAATCATGTTATAAATTAGGGATGGGAATTATGAAGCCCTTCAAATAATATTGCACTAGAAGTCTCAGCATCCTGTGAGAAACATAGTTTCTGCCCTGCTGTGCCACTTAAATGATGGGTTTTGTCTCCTGTCACTGCAAGCAGGGTGGCCGATACAAACTAAATAGCTGCACAGGAAGACCATGCTTGTAATAGGTATTTCAGTGTAAGGCAATGATTTAAATATTGCCCTAGGAATCAGGGAGAACAGTCATAGAAACCCGCTGAATGACCTCAGCAAGTCACTATCTCTCAGCAATGGAAAATTTCCTCTGAATAAAGATTGCTATGAAAACCCAAGGCAAGTGGTAATCATAAGTCAGGGTTGATCTGAAGGCACATATGTGGTGGTGGTGGTTGTGCATCTTCAAATTGATCCCAACTTATGGCAACCCTAAGACTTTGAGGCTTCTAGTCCAACACTCAAACCAAGCTGACATGGGAATCACATGTGGTTCAATACAAATCGCTAAAGGTGCAGGAGCCCTGGTCTCCATTCCATCTAGTCATTCCAACAAGGAATAGTCCCAGCTGGCCATGGATGGATTATCTCAAATTTCTAGCTAATGAGAAACAGAAGGCATAGCTGATTAGTTTGACATGTATCAAGGGAAAACAAGTTTACACCAGATAATTACAGCCTGCAAGTTAATCACTATGATCTTATTACTACTGTGAGACAAATAAAACTTATAATTGAATGTATCGGAAATATAAGTTTTTAGAAGTCAGATATTATTCTTTGCTCACAAATGCTCATCCAGTATTCAGTATTTGAAATAAATATGGAAGGGCTTTTTTTAAAGCATAGGTTGGTATCTGTTGGGGTCTGGTTCCAGGAAACCCTGAGATTACTAAAATCAATGGACGCTTTGGTGCCATTATATATAATGGCATAGTAAAATGGTGTCGCTTACATAAAATAGCAAAATCAAGGTTTGTTTTAAGGTGGATAGATAGATAGATATTCCAAGTCATGAATGGTTGAATTCATGGATACACAATTCATGAACAACTGTACAGAGTTGCACCTTGACCTTTTGCAACTACAGTATTTAAAAACAGGGTACTGTTTCATTATCTGGGCGGAGGCCACTAGGGGGCACTAGAGAGAGAAGGATAGTCCATTTTACAGGGAGGGAGTTGAAGGAGGAAAACCATTTTCCCTGTTTTCGCTGGTTATTCTCCCTCACCACTTCCGATATCATAAACAAGGGCTGTTTCCAACATGGAGACATGGGTGCGGGGAATAACAGGAAAACAGGGGAAATGGTTTTACTCCTTCAACTCACCCTCCACCCCTGTAAAATGGACTATCCTTCTCTCTCTAGCTCTCCCTAGTGGCTTCCACCAGGACCAAAAACAGTAACAGGGTGATACCAAACACAATGCATTAAAATCTGTTTTATATAGAAGACAAGGGAGCATAAAAAATAGCTTCATTCCTGGTAGGTTGCATAAATTTTCTCTCATATGTCCAGACATTGGTCTAAAAGTCCCAAAAGGCCTAGACAGCATAGTGAAGAATGCAGAGAACTGCAGTTCAACAACATCTGGAAAACTGCTTGCGCTATATATTTTTATCATTACCAGATATGGTAGAAATTGCTTCCAATTGCACCATTAAGCCCTCTAAAATCAATGGGCTGAAGATTGTGCTGGTTAGTGGCCATCACATTATATCCTATGCATTTTTGTTAGTAGTTTATTTTAATAGTAATACTGTGTCTTTCAGGAACGCACTAAAATTCTAGGAGAGGGACTTAGACTACTCACAACCTGCACAATCCGATTGTGTGAAAAATATGAACATGGATAACCTAATGTACAAATGTTTGTGAGAGCAAATGGGTAAGGAGTGTAAAGTACTCATTGGCTAAAGTAAAGGTAAAGGTTTCTCCCTGACATTAAGTCTAGTCGTGTCCAACTCTTGGGGGGGGGGGGGGGGGGGCTCATCTCAATTTCTAAGCCAAAGAGCCGGCATCATCCGTAGACACCTCCAAGGTCATGTGGCCGGCATGACTGCATGGAGTGCCGTTACCTACCTACCAATAGGAGAAGTACCTATTGATCTACTCACATTTGCATGTTTTTGAATTGCTTGGTTGGCAGAAGCTGAGGCTACCAGCAGGAGCTCACCCTGCTCCTCGGATTCAAACTGCCAACCTTTCAGTCAGCATGTTCAGCAACTCAGTGGTTTAACCCGCTGTGCCCCCAGGGGCTCCAGTCACTGGTTGGTACTGATAAAAAGTGTTTCAGTTCTAGAAATCCAAATTTCCCCCACAGCTGGCCAAAAAAATCAGTCAAAGATATCCTGCCTATAATCAAACACTTAAATTCGATTGCTAGTCTCAGCTGGATGACAGCAACTGAATAATTTGGTTAATAGTAAGCCACAGAACACAGGGATACACCATGGATTCAGTTGGTTTCTATGCGTTGGGAGTAACAGATTTAAGCTAAAAAACTAAGTGCGGGTTTATTTCTCAGATCCACCACGTGGACAAATTCTCAACAGACCAGAACAATTAACAGGACGGACACACAACTGGATTTTATTTTATATAAGAAATGCAACTCACCGTTTTGTTTCAGGGACCGTATAACTGATTTGGCAATTCATGACAGCTAATTTTCTTCCTTTTATTCTAAATCCTCTGAACAATAGTAATCTTCATGATTAATATTCTTTGAAGCAAAAGGGAGACTAATTGTTCCTACACATCTTGTGGTCGCATTAAACCCTATGATACAGATATTTAAATTGACACTTTAATGATATTATTATCCGAATGAAGTGATAAATAGTAAGCTATTGCGTAGCATTGAGTCATCTATCATTAAAACAGTACAGAATCCATTTCTATTGGACAATGTATTGCTGAAACCTATAGGCCGCAGTTTGAGGATGCCTGACCTAAATAAATCATTCTACCAATGGCAATAATATCAGTTTTTGAATTTTATATCTAGTAAACTAATGGCACCCTAGATGCATTGTTGGCATTTATTTCCTTTTCACCATAACATGAAAGCGGGGTTCAAAAAGCTACTCAGATCAAAATAATAACAATAACAACAACAACAACTTTATTTTTCTATCCCGCCACCATCTCCCCGAAGAAACTCGGGGCAGCTAACATAGGGCTAGGCCCAGAACAAAAACATATAGAATTAAAACATAAGTAAGCTATATCAACAAAGCAAAACAAGTCAGATAAAACAGGTTACAAAACACAATAATACACTATGACACCATAATAACAAATAAAATGATAAAATATAAAATGAACATCACCACTAATGGATAAAATGGGGGCGGTCAGGTCATAAAGATAAAAGTATATAGATACAAAACTTTTGTAGGTAGTGTAGATAACCTGTTGTCAACATAGTTCATGCAATTTTTGAAGCAACTCCAAAGAGATTCAGTTTCCCACACTGTGGAATAATCTCCTGGTAGAAAAACAGTTGGTTAGTTTCTCCATGCCTCACAACCTCTGAGGATGCCTGCCATAGATGTGGGCAAAAAGTCAGGAGAGAATGCTTCTGGAACATGGCCATACAGCCTGGAATACATACAACAACCCTGTGATCCCGGCCATGAAGCCTTGGACAACACAGTTTCCCATTTCATTGATCTTTCTATAAAAGTAATGATTCCAGCATTTAGCAAAGTGATGTTATTAATATTTATGTTCGCTCTCAGATTTATCAATGCTTCTTGTTGTTGCTGATGTTGAGTGCCTTGAAGATGCTTACAACTTACGGGTACACCATAACAATCCTATCACAAGGTTTTTTTTGGCAAGATTTATCCAAAGGGGATTTGCTATTACCTTCCTATAAGGGTATTATTATTATATTTCAGAAGTAACATTTCCAAAACCACATAACATTTCAATATTAGGAAGGATTAGACAAATTCGTTACCATCCATCCTGCAAAAAAGTTTCAGATATTTTCCATTTGGGGAAAAAGGAGCGATCTGTTCTCCTTCTATCTCTCAGTGAATCAGTTGATCCTCATTGCCTTTGACAACCAAAGCTGGCGTGCATGACAACCGCACAGAGTCCATGCCAGTGCATCCACATTGTAGAATGAATGCAGTTCGAGACCACTTTAATGCTTCGATGCTAAGGGCATCTGGGAGTTGGGAGTTTTACCAGGTCTTTACAGCCTTCTCTGCAACAGAATGCTGGTGCCTCAACAGACTGCAAATCTCACGGCAATTAAAGTGGTATCAAACCGCAATAATTCTACAGTGTAGATGCACCCCTCACCCTATCATCTCGCCAACTCGACCCAAACCAAAGAGCTTGAAGGCTTAGAGCCACCTCCAATCCCCTGCTAATCCCCACGAGTCAAGCAAATCACTGCCTGGACACTCAAGAGATATCTCATTGCCCATCATCCCCATTGCCCTTCCTTACCTGGCTCTTTTGGCTTTACTTAAGAGGAGAAGCAAGCCACAGGGTCAAAGCAGCAGCAGGGCACTGTACCGCCGGGCGCTAGGACCCGGAGGCTAACTGGAAACCCAAGCCACTCCCACTACTCCCCGAAAGCGATCCTGCAACGGCTACTTCCGGTAACGGAGAAGAGGAAAGCGGCAACCAACCCGGAGAGGATAACATCCCGCCTTCCGGCTTCAGAACGCCGCTCCTCATTGGAAGAGACAGGCATTGTGACGTCACGCGCCCCAAATGGGCGGGGACAAGCCGATCCCGCTTATCCTGGCGCTTTAATACAGAAGCCGTTGAAGCCCAGCTGTTGATGGTCGCTGGCCCTTTAATTGAAGGTGCCTCTCCACTGTAGAATCAGTGCAGTTTGACGCCACTTTAATTGTCATGGCTCCATGCTGTGGGATTATGGGAAGCTGTAGTTTTCCAAGGACTTCTCTACCAAGGAGTAGTGCAGGCATGGGCAAACTTGGGCCCTCCAGGTGTTTTGGACTTATCGGCTGTTAGGAATCGTGGGAATTGAAGTCCAAAACACCTGGAGGGCCCAAGTTTGCCCATGCCTGGAGTAGTGAATCAGCAAACTACAAATCCCAGGATTCCCTAGCATAAAGCCATGGCAGTTCAATGCGGTCAAACTGCATTCTGAGCAAATCTCATCCAGAAAACTGTGATAGCTTCGCCCTGGAGTTGCTAGCAACTTGGAAGGACTTGAAGGCATGCAACAACAAGGCATAACAGTTCTTTTTACGACTCTAATCGAGATTAATTTCACTACTTTTACAATGTAAAGCTTTTTGATTGCATTAGAGTCTCGCTTATCCAACCTTCGGTTATCCAACGTTCTGTATTATCCAACACAGTCTGCCTTTTAGTGGTCAGTGTTTTTGTAGTCAGTGTTTTCAATACGTTACGTTGTTTTGGTACTAATTTCGTAAATACAATAATTACTAGATAACGTCACCATATATTGAACTGCTTTTTCTGTCGATTTGTTGTAAAACATGATGTTTTGGTGCTTAATTTGTAAAATCATAATGTAATTTGACCTTTAATAGGCTTTTCCTTAATCCCTCCTTATTGTCCAACATTTTAGCTTATCAAACATTCTGCCGGCCCGTTTGTGTTGGATAAAGCAAGGTTGTATGTATATAGCTGCAGTGGGCTATGGGCTCAATAGTTTGTTTTGTACCAGAGTTCACTGGCTTCCCCTGGTGGCGCAGCATGTTAAAGCACTGAGCTGCTGAACTTGCAGACTGAAAGTTCAAATTTGGGGAGCGGAGTGAGCGCTTGCTGTTAGCCCCAGCTTCTGCCAACCTAGCAATTCAAAAACAGGCAAATGTAAGTAGATCAATAGGTACCGCTCCGGCAGGAAGGTAACGGCGCCCCATGCAGTCATGCTGGCCGCATGACCTTGGGGGTGTCTACCGACAACACCGGCTCTTCGGCTTAGAAATGGAGATGAGCACCAACCCCCAGAGTCGGACACGACTGGACTTAACGTCAGGGGAAATCTTTACCTTTTCCTCACTGGCTTATATCCCATTATTGTGTGTACATTTTAAAAGGTTTCTTGTTGGTACCTTCAATAAAATCCTAACCCTATCTCAGGGTTTGCTTAGCAAGAGTTACTCAAAAGCTGAAGCCCCTTCTATGCTGCCATATATGAATAGAAAGATGGAGTACCATGGGGAGCCCTCTTAGTCCTGTCATAGCAAATTTCTACATGGAACACTTTGAGAAACAATCCATAGAAACCGCACCAAACGGCCCACTATATGGTTCTGATGTCTGAATGACACTTTCACCATTTTGAGCCATGGAGAAGAACTAAAATGGAAAAAGAAAAGGAAAACTAAAATTTCTAGATGTCCTAGTCATCCGCCAAATAAATCAACAATTGGACCACACAGTTTACAGAAAACCTACACACCTTGATAGATACCTAGATAAAAACTCCAACCATCACACAGGTAAAAAAAAAAAAAAAAGCACAATAAAACCCCTGGCAGACTGTGCAAAATGAATCTGCAAACCCCCTCCTCCAAGGTGAACTGAACCACCTAAACTGGGCTCTACAGGCTAACGGATACTCCACCACAGACATCAGAAGAGTACAATCAGGACAGTAAATAAAGAACATCACTCAGAAAACAGAGGAATTCCAGACATGAATCAAACAGGGATGGCTAAAACCTCACAACAAAGGATTCCCCCAGGCAGTAAACAGCCAGACCTTGAAACTTGAAGGCTACTCAATTCTAATCAAAAGGGCCAATTGAAACATTCACACCTGCCTCTAACAGACAAGAGCTTTTTCTCCCACCCTGGACATTCCACAGATATATTCCCCACTTACATAGTTTTCAACAGACCTCAAAACCTCTGAGGATGCCTGCCATAGATGCAGGCGAAAGGTCAGGAGAGAATGCTTATAGATTATGGCCATACAGCCCAGAAAACACAGTAACCCAGTGATTCCAGCCATGAAAGCCTTCGACAACACAAGGTAAAGCTTTTTGGTTATGCATGTAGCTGCAGGGGGTTATTGGCTCATTACTTTGTTTTGTACCAGAGTTCAATGGCTTATATCTCATTCTTTTGTGTGCATTTTAAAACATTTCTTGCTTGTACCTTCAATGCAATCCTATCCCTTTCCCAGGGTTTTCTTAGCAAGAGTTACTCAAAGGAGGTTGGCATAAACTGGGCTCTACGGGCCAATGGAGACTCCACCACAGACATCAGAAGAGCTGTAAGGTCAAGAACTTGCCATGAGAGTAAAGACAAAGATCCACCCAGATGAAAAGGGTTCTTACCATACATCAAGGGAACCACTAACCACATAGGCAAGCTGATGAAGAAACACAGCCTACAAACTATCTACAGATGCACTAAAAAAATCCAACAAATGCTACGTTCAGCGAAGGACAAGAGGGATCCTCTCACCTCTACAGGAGTCTACCGTATACCATGCAGCTGTGGACAAGTCTACATAGGGACCACCAAACGCAGCATTGCCCAGACACAAATCAAGGAACATGAAAGGCACTGCAGACTAACTCAGCCAGAGAAGTCAGCCATAGCAGAGCATGTGATGAACCAACCTGGACACAGCATATTATTTGAAAACACAGAGATGTTGAGCCACTCTAACAACCACCATGTTAGACTACACAGAGAAGCTATCAAAATCCACAAACATGGACAATTTCAACAGAAAGGAGGAAACTATGAAAATGAACAAAATCTGGCTACCAGTATTAAAAAAACTCTAAAATAAAGGACAGTAAATAAAGAACAACATTCAGAAGATGGGAAATCCAGACATGAAACAATCAGGGCCAGCTAACACCTACCAGCAAAGGATTCCTCCAGGTTCGAATCAGCCAGGCTTTGAAGCTGTAAGGCCATCCAATGCCAATCAAGCTGGCCAATTGCAACATTCACACTTGCCTCAAACAGACAAGAGTTCTTTCCCCCTCCCTGTACCTTCCACGGATATATAAACCGCCCTTGACTAGTTTCCAGCAGACCTCACAACCTCTGAGGATGCCTGCCATAGATGTGGGTGAATAGTCAGGAGATAATGCTTCAGGAACATAGCCATACAGCCAGAAAAACTCACAGCAACCCAGGGGTTGGAATTGCCTTTCTCTTAGACTGAGGCCCCTTCTACACTGCCATATAAAATGCAGATTATCTGCTTTGAACTGGATTATCTGGCAGTATAAACATATAATCAAGTTCAAAGCAGATAAGGTGGAACATCTGCATTGATTATCTGGCTTATATGGCAGTGTAGAAGTGGCCTGAGAGAGCACGGCCACTCAAATCAGTTATTTTTTTAATATGAAAAAAGAAAAATACTTTTTAAAATACAAGGAGCAGTGAACAAATCCTTTCTCATCTCCATAATAGTAACTGTAACAACTGGTTTTAAAAGTAACATTCCAGTCTTACATATTTAATGTTTATTCGGTTCTATTTTGGAGGCCGTGAAGTTGCATCAGATGGAAGAAATATTCCAGATTCAGCTTAGAAAAAAGACATGAGATCTTGTAACTTGTAACTATTTCTTGTATAATCACCATTGCTGATATATAACCCAGAATATGTTATTTTAAAACATATTTAAATCCTAGGATTGTCATTTGAAGCCATATTTACAGTTTTCTGCTACCAGTGTGGGAAACATTTATAAATGAATTATATGGTTTGTCTCCCCCACTTTTGGGAAAGTGGCAGTGAGGCGGGGGGGGGTTAAGGAACCCCAGGAAATACCATATATGGGCAGAGATGGCGACAGCTAGCGACCCGGGTGCATAAACTCACAGAAACATGTGACTTCTGGGAAATCATGTGTTTCTGAAGAAATGAAAGCTAAAGAAAAACAAACAGAGCATGCGTACGCAGGCGCTCTGAAAGATTTGTGAGCACGGCACAAAAAGGGTGCAGCCGGCCTGCTAGTCAGCACCGATTGGGCAGCGTCACAACTCTAAGCCAATGAATTTGCTTGTGGGCGGGCATAACCCGAACCCTGTAGTGTGTATAAATGTTCACTCAGCATGCCACTGGGCGGTTCCCCTGGAGAAGCACTTACTTTGTGCTAGGGGGACCCCTAGTGGCCATTAGCGAAATAAAACTGCTTTCTGGGAAATTCCTTCAGTTGTCCGTCTTCAAATTCCTCCACTGCGCCAACAAGAACCGTAGCACGAAGGTTCCGCTACATTTTCTGGTGACCCCGACGTGATTTTTTCCTATAAGACGGGCCAGGAGATTTGGAGACGGATCCCGTTGGCGGGACGGCCTCAACTCAGCGGTGGGGGCCTGAGGCAACTACCGTGAGACGAGAAGGGGCCCCTGAATACTACACGACCGGCTGCGGTGCTTGCCTCTGAATGCCAACGCCGACTGACGGTGAGAGCTGCAACATCAGCGAGGTTCCACAGAAACCGGCTAGGAGGAAAAGGATCCAGGGGAAAAAGCCCAGGGGCGAAGGTTGGTCCGACGTCTACAGAAATCTGGCAAGTATAGGGGTTTGCATGAGATATTAAGGGAACGCCAGCGCTGGGAGGGACAAAAAAAAGTTCCCAGGGAGGTAGAAAGGGGTTCTGTCTTGTGTTTCCTGACGCATGCCGTGAGTGGCCGGGTGCCCAGGCCAGGACAGTCCCCTCTATTAGGCAGGATGGGAGGGAAAAATTCAAAGAGCTCCACTCCCTTACAATGCATCTTAGATAATTTTGGCTCTTTTGCTAGCAGAGCCGTAGCAGGGAATCCAAGGGACCTAAGAGATTATAGGCTGAGAAATTTGTGTCAGGGAGAATGGCCAGATTTTGGTTTAGGTTGGCAAGTAGAAGGAACGTGGGATCTGAAACTGATCCGAACAGTGGAAGAATATTGTGCTGTGAATCATCCGAACCAGTGGGTCTATATTGCTACGTGGGAACGGGTAGTTAGAGAAGATCCAGGTTGGGTTCGACAGTGCAGGAATGGCAAATGTATGGTGGTGAAGAAGGAGGGGAAAAAGAAGGAAGTTTTCCAATCCAATGAGGAGGACTACCCAGATTTACAGTTGAGTGTACAGGCTAGACAACAGGAATTATTGCCGCCACCCTTGCCACCGCCCCCCCCCACCCCAGGGAACAGCCCCCGGTGCACCTACACTAGGAACGAGACCCCCACCCTACTCTTCGGAGTCAACCGAAGCGGCCAAGAAACACTATCCTAGCCTAGAAAAATATCAGGAGGAAACAAAGGAAAAGAAGAAGTCACAACGGATGCCCAGTGATGCTTCTCCGGCACAAACTCGGAGACATGGAGCTCCGGTGTGGTCTGGTGATTCACCGACCGGACCGGCCCTCCAGATGCCCTTGAGAACGGTGCCTGTGATAAACAACAGGAATGAGATAGTTCAAGCATACCAGGTAGTGCCTTTTAGTAGTAGTGACATTTTGAATTGGAAAAATAATACTCCACCTTATAGTGAAGAACCCCAAGCTATGGCTAGGCTATTGGAAGGGATTATGGCAACCCATAATCCCACCTGGCAAGATTGCAGACAATTGTTGAATATGTTGTTCACATCAGAGGAGAGAAGAGCAGTGTTGAATAATGGGGTAGCCATAGCCCAGGTTGGTGCCCCACAAGATGGTGATGCAGCCGAGTGGGGAGCACAGAGGTTTCCTGTGGAAATAGATCCCCAATGGGACACCGCAGAAGAAGGACATTTGCAGAGACTGAAAGGATTCCAGCGTATATTGGTAGAAGCGGTAAAGAGGGGCCCGCCGCGACCCGTCAACATTGTAAAAATTCAGGGAGTGGTACAGGAAAAATCTGAGTCACCAACAGCCTTTTTGGAAAGGCTGGAGGCAGCATATAGAAAGTATAGCCCGTATAATTTGGAGGATGAAAACGGTAGGAGGGCGATTCAACAGTCTTTTATCAGTCAAGCGGCTCCTGACATCCGGAGAAAGATTCAAAAGCAACCAGGATTTCTAGGAAAGACTATGAATGAATTGTTGGCACTCGCAGATCAAGTTTATATGGCGAGGGACCAGGTAGAAGAAGAGAAGAAGGACAGGAAGAAGAAGCAGGAATACCAAGCATTAGTTACCATGATGGAACAAAGTGCAAGTGGACAGAGAGGAAGAGGAGGATATGCCAGAGGGGGACAAGGAGGAAGAAGGGGCCCCCCTCGGAGGTTAGGTCGAGACCAATGTGCTAAATGTAAGAAGTTTGGACACTGGAAAGGTGAATGCCCAGAAGGAAGAGAAGGAAGTCAGGAAGGACCGAGAGAAAGAGGAAGGCCTGAGAGAGGAAGAAACCCAGGAAGGGGAAGAGGGCGTGGGAACTACGTACCTTTTCCTGCAAGAGAGGTGATAGCTGCAGCAGCTGTGATGGAAGAAGAATGGGAAGATATGGATGGAGGAGAGGAATGAGGAAGCCAGGCTCTTGTTTTGTTGGACCCCGGGGAGCCGATGGTCACACTTGAAATCGGGGACCAACAATTGGACTTTTTAGTGGACACAGGTGCCGAAAAATCAGTAGTAAATACAAAAATTAGTCCACCAACTCGGGAAACTACGAAAGTAATAGGGGTGTCTGGGAAGACCCAGAAGTGCCCCTTCCTTAAGGAACGCACCTGCAATCTGGCCGGACATCAGGTCAAGCATAAGATGTTATATCTCCCAGACTGCCCAGTCCCTTTATTGGGAAGGGACATTTTATCAAAATTACAAGCACAACTCCAGTTCATGAAGAATGGACAAGTGGAGCTATCATTTCCCATGGAAGAGGAATGGAGACTGTTTCAAGTTAGGATTTTTACTGAAGAAATACAATGGCCATGGCATGAGACTCCTTTAGTGTGGGCAGAAGATAATCCTCCAGGATTAGCTAAATATGTTCCACCGGTGGTGGTGGAAGTGAAAAGAGGAATGGGGCCCATATGCAAGCCACAGTATCCCGTCAGTCGAGAGGCAGTGCAGGGGATCAGAAAGCATCTAGAGCGACTTCTGCAGCATGGGATATTGGTACCATGCAGTTCCCCATGGAACACGCCCCTGCTCCCAGTCAAGAAACCAGGAGGACAAGGAGAATATCGCCCAGTCCAAGATTTGCGGGCTGTAAATCAAGTCACCGTTCCCCTAACCCCGGTAGTGCCAAATCCATACATCATGATGAGTCTAGTACCAGCATTTGCCAAATGGTTTACTGTATTGGATTTAAAGGATGCATTCTTTTGCATTCGATTGGCCCCTGTATCCCAACCGATCTTTGCTTTCCAGTGGGAATCTCAGCAGTCAGGGCAAAGGACCCAGTATGTTTGGACACGCCTTCCTCAGGGGTTCCGGGACAGCCCGACCATTTTTGGTCAAGCCCTGGCCAAAGACTTACAGGATTTTGTAATACCTAAGGAAGAGGGAATTTGGCTTCAATATGCAGATGACCTGCTTATCGCTTGCCGGACACTAGGGGGCTGTAAAGAGCATACTTTGAGATTTCTCAAGACATTGGAAGAAAAGGGTTACAAAGTGTCAAAGAAAAAGGCCCAGTTGTGCTGTCCCACGGTGAAATATTTGGGGTTCCATCTGACCGAAGGAAAGAAGATGTTAGGAGCTGAAAGAAAGGAAGTTGTTTGTGCCATCCCCACTCCCAGTACCCGGCGACAGGTGCGGGAATTTTTGGGATCAGCAGGATATTGTAGACAGTGGATCCCCAACTACGCCGTGTTGGCTAAGCCACTGTACCAGGCTACGAGAGGTGGAAGAGAAGATCCATTTGAGTGGACAGAAGAATGTCAACAGGCATTTAAGGCATTAAAAGAAGCATTGATGTCATCTCCAGCATTAGGACTGCCCGATTTGGAAAAACCATTCACTCTGTTCGCTGCAGAGCGGGAAGGAACAGCGGTTGGAGTATTGACCCAACCACTAGGTTCATGGCAAAGGCCGATTGCCTACTTGTCAAAGCAATTGGACACAGTGGCTCGTGGATTGCCACCTTGCCTGAGGGCTGTGGCAGCATCAGTAGATTTAATCAAAGAAGCGAATAAATTGACCCTAGGACAGCCACTGACAGTTAAGGTGCCCCATAGCGTTAAGGCACTGTTAGACATTAAGGGACCGCGCTGGCTCACAAGTGAGAGGTTAATGAAATATGAGGGATTGTTGTGTGACAACCCACTGGTGACCCTGGAGACTTGCTCCACTCTGAATCCGGCCACCTTGCTCCCGACTCCAGGAGACACCACGATCCATCAGTGTGCCCAGGTGATGGATGAGGTATTCTCCAGTCGACCGGATTTGAAGGATGTGCCACTAACTAAGGTGGACGACACTCTGTTCACAGATGGAAGCTCCTTTATGGAAAATAATCAAAGACACTCAGGTTATGCGGTTGTTCGGTGGGGGGGAGAGACGCTGGAAGCAGAGTCACTGCCCCCGGGGACGTCTGCCCAGAAGGCCGAATTGATTGCCCTGACCCGAGCGTTGGAATTGTCAAGCGGAAAGCGGGTTAACGTCTACACAGACTCAAAATATGCCTTCACCACCCTCCACGCACATGGAGCACTGTACAAGGAGCGCGGGCTCCTCACGTCTGGAGGAAAGTGCGTGAAACATGCTGGAGAGATTGTGGATCTCCTGGAGGCGGTTTGGAAGCCAAGGCAGGTGGCTGTGATGCATTGTAAAGGGCACCAACGTGGAGACGATCCCGTAGTGCAAGGAAATAGGCAGGCTGATCTGGCAGCCAAAGAGGCAGCTAGGCTGCCCTATATTGAACATCAGGTAATGGCCCTACAGGTAGAATTAACTGAACATAACATTACATATACACCAGAGGAAGAAGAATGGGCCTTAAAGGAGAAGGGTCAGTGGTCAGGAAAACTCATAGTGATGCCAGACGCCCGTGTCTACGTCCCTAAGGACTTGGCATGGCACTTAGTCCAACACATGCACCAAAACACACATTTAGGAAAAATGGCATTGGCAAATCTGCTAGGACGACAGTTGTATATCGATGGATTACATAGCCTAACGGCAGCAGCAGCCCGAAGATGCTGGACATGTATCAAAAATAACCCCAGAGAAGGACCCCTCAAGCCACCAGGAGTCCAACATGTGGGTGGGGTACCCTTTGAAGCTTTAGTCACTGATTTTACAGAAATGCCCCCATACAAAGGATACAAATATTTACTGGTGTTCGTGGACACATACACAGGATGGGTGGAAGCTTACCCTACAAGAACTGAGAAGGCTGTAGAGGTGTCAAGAGCTCTAATGAAAGATGTTATTCCCAGATTTGGCATACCCTTAGAAATTGGATCAGATAATGGCCCCGCATATATTCAACAGGCTGTGCAAGGATTATGTAGAATTTTGGGCATAAAATGGAAGTTACATTGTGCATATAGACCCCAATCTTCTGGAAAAGTGGAAAGAATGAATAGGACATTAAAGGCTCAGCTTGGGAAACTTTGCCAAGAGACAGGATTGCCGTGGACGGTGGTTTTGCCCATGGCATTATTAGGAATCAGATGTACACCACACAAACGGACAGGACTCTCCCCTTTTGAAAGACTCTATGGACGACCCCCTTTGAACTTGAAGGGAGCTTTAGAGACAGGAGCTGAGCAGCACCTCATAGGAGAGAAACAGACATTGGCCCAGGTTCAGGCTTTGGGCAGACAAATGCAGCAGTTAGAAAAATACATTTCTGAATTGAACCCACCATTCCCTACCACACCTCTACATTGTTTTTCACCAGGTGACGAGGTTCTGGTCAAGGATTGGAAGATTGAGCCATTGGGACCCAAGTGGCGAGGACCCTATGTTGTGCTCCTGTCTACCCCCACTGCAGTGAAGGTGAAGGAGATTAAGCCGTGGATACATTACACCCGTGTAAAACTAGCACCTGAGGAGTGGCGGACGGAGCGAGTTCCTGGTGAGGACCTGAGACTCAGGATCATCCGGCAACTCCCTAAGGGGTCAACAAGGCCATGAAGCTGATCCCTTCGGGTGCAACGGAGCGTCGGTGGTCAAGTATGTCGCAGCATGGCCCAACAAAGGCGCTCTCCGGGAGATGGTGGCTAGACATTTTGAGAGGAAAAAGTGGGAGACAAGCTATGAGGAGGGGAGGAAAGCGCACTGTGCTTGGTATATTATTTGTGCTGAGTTTTATTCTCTCTTTTGGAAAAAGAGCACATGGGAATTGGATAAAAGAACATGCCAATTATATGTTTGAGCAGCACGGGAAAGAGGTAGCATTAATATATGAACACCCCCTCACCGTAGGAGATTTTTCATTTCTTCCCGATTTAATTGATGAACCACAGATTGTGTTGGAGGGATTGTCCAAGGCTCAGGAGGGTCCACCTACCGTGTTTTCTAGCATACCGCAAAGGATAAATAAAACTCGGTTTCGACGGTTTAGATACCATACCTCCACCAGGGGTTTGTGCTTCTGTTGTGGAGGATCGGGAATATGGAATTCTGAGTGGAAACACTGGGGAACTAGGCAGGCGTTCTTTTCCCGATTAGGCAATTATTCCCATTGTCGAGACCGGTTCTATCTACATGGACGATTTAATACATCTTATGTCTCACGATTAAATCTAACCGCAACCGAGTGGGCTAGCATGTATCCAGATTATCCCACATTTAGTGTGAATGATTCTATTGAGGGCCTAAAATCTTATATGAACATACTGCAACAATTAACCCAACTGAGCCTAGGTAAAAGCCTCTGTCCGTTATGGCAAATTAGGGATCCAAATCTATGGTTTTTCTTTGATAAATGGGCCACAAATTATCACCCCGGCAACTACCAGTGTGTCGGTGTGGGTTATTTGACATTCCCAGTTCAGGTCTTACACAAAGGGCATCAGCGCCTGAAACGGGACATTGTGCAAACAGGCCCTCTAGGACCAGAATGCTCGGATGAGGTCATTATCAACAAGGCCCTGTCAGGTTCAGAAGCCTCCCGTGTAGGAGGAGGCCTGATCACAGGCTTGTTGACACTGGGTGCTTACCCAGGGATTGTAGCTCAAGCAAACCGTAGAAGTGTTCTAGGCCTGACTTGCCGCCTTGAAAAGTCCATAAATGCCACTGGTAAAATTTTCCGGGAAATCCAGTCTGAAGTAGAAGAAATCAGCCAGATGGCCCTACAGCATAAGTTGGCCCTTGACTACCTACTGGCGGCCGGGGGGGGTTATGCGCCATGGTTAGAGGACGTTGTGTAGTGAAATTTCATAACTTGAATAATACTATTGAAGATGACATCGAGTCATTACAAAAGTTAATTTACAATAATGTCCAGGAGATAGAAGGTTGGTCTCCCTTCTCCTGGGTGACTAGCTGGTTACCCTCAATAGAATGGTTGAAGAACATATTGTTGGTAGGGATTTTAGGATTGTTCATTGTTCTCATAGTTATGTGTTGCACTCCAATAATGATGCAAATGTGTACTAGGTGTGTCACACAATCTTTACCTGAAAAAAAGATAGCCATACTCCAAGCCAAGCGGGATTGGATGGAACCATAATGCTTTGCTTCAGCTTTTGTACATGCGCTTCGCAAAAAGAAAATGGGGGAGTGAGGCGGGGGGGGTTAAGGAACCCCAGGAAATACCATATATGGGCAGAGATGGCGACAGCTAGCGACCCGGGTGCATAAACTCACAGAAACATGTGACTTCTGGGAAATCATGTGTTTCTGAAGAAATGAAAGCTAAAGAAAAACAAACAGAGCATGCGTACGCAGGCGCTCTGAAAGATTTGTGAGCACGGCACAAAAAGGGTGCAGCCGGCCTGCTAGTCAGCACCGATTGGGCAGCGTCACAACTCTAAGCCAATGAATTTGCTTGTGGGCGGGCATAACCCGAACCCTGTAGTGTGTATAAATGTTCACTCAGCATGCCACTGGGCGGTTCCCCTGGAGAAGCACTTACTTTGTGCTAGGGGGACCCCTAGTGGCCATTAGCGAAATAAAACTGCTTTCTGGGAAATTCCTTCAGTTGTCCGTCTTCAAATTCCTCCACTGCGCCAACAAGAACCGTAGCACGAAGGTTCCGCTACAGCAGCAACACTATAACAGCCCTGATTTTTCTCAAGACTATTTCGTTCCAATTGGTGAGCTTTGCCTCTGAGCAAGAACATCAGCAGAACTATACAAAGTGATAATCCTTATACCTGTTCTACATTTGAATGTGTTTGGGACAAAAACAATGTGCTTTAATATTCGAGGCTAAGTGCAAGGCCTCCAGCTACAGTGGCAGCAGAAGAAGAAATTGAAAAATTCTGTATTGAAGCTCATGAGGAAATTGACTACATACCAAAACATGACCTATTGTTAATCATAGACTATTGGAATGCAATACTAGAAATCGGCAAGATTAAAAATGGTATGAAAATTTGGCCTAAAATCAAAGAAATTAAGCAGGAGAATAAATAGTTACATTTTGGGAGACCAACAGTTTCTTCATCACAAACTCATTCTTCAAGCAGTGAAAGAGATGACTGTATATATAGACATCTGATGGCCAATATAAAAAGTAAAACAAACTACATAATCAGAAGCAGAAGATGTAAAAGTTCCATTCTATCTGCAGGAAAATCAGGCGCAGATTGTGGCACAGACCAATTACACTATGTAACAAAATTTGAAAACAAAAATCTGTTCCTCATTTGAAAGTGTTATTTCCTGTTTAATTGTGTTTTACTTACTTTGAAAGTAGTTGTTATACTCCAGAAACTTTGTTTTTGTGGCTACCACAAACTATGTTGAATTGGTTGAGACTCTATGAGATATTCATTAAAAAGCTATAGCAAAATATGCTGCAGGATGTCCCGCAAAAACAAAGTTTCTGCAGTTTGATAACTTTTTCCATGTTTCTATGATAGAACCAATTAGAAAATAACATTTATAGCCCAGGAACAAAAATTGTGTTCCATAGTGTTACCAAAGAAAGTCAAGAAAGAAAGTGCAAAGGCAGGTTTACAATTCAATGGTTAAGAAACAAAATTCATGACCACAGATAATTTACAATGCTATGGAATTGTAGGATTTATGATCTGATGGCACTAAAGCTACATCCTGCATGATCCCATATATAGCATTTAGCCATGGCAATTAGAGTGGTGTCAAACTGCATTCATTCTACGTTACAGATGTTGTGTGATGATGATAGTGGAATTGAAGAAACTAATCATAGCAGTCCCCATAGTCACACTTTCATATGCAAGGAAATGTATTTGCTATCTTCCAAATACTCTTGCAATGTAAAATATTGATATATTGTAACATTAAAATACTGCACCATAACTTAGGAGCCCCTGGTGGCGCCATGGATTAAACCCTTGTGCCGGCAGGACTGCTGATCTAAAGGCTGGGTTCTTGACTGGAAGGTTGCCAGTTCGAATCCGGTGAGAGCGCAGATGAGCTCTCTCTGTCAGCTCCAGCTCCCCATGTGGGGACATGAGAAGCCTCCCACAAGGATGGTAAAACTTCAAAATATCCGTGCGTCTCTTGGGCAACGTCCTTGCAGATGGCCAATTCTCTCACACCAGAAGTGACTTGCAGTTTCTCAAGTCGCTCCTGACACGAAAACAATTATCACTTGTGGAATATGTGAATATCTGACATTGTCAACTGAAGACCCATGGCACCCATTACCTTCTTTTGCTAGTTCTGGTTCTTTTGCTAGAGCCAGTTCTAGTTCTAGTGCTAGTTCTCACCAGTAATCACTTTTGTTCATGTGCAGCTTTGTATATGCCACCATAAACCCATGTTTTTCATTGCCAGAAGTTTTCAGAAAAGCAGAGAATGTAATAATCTAGCATCAGAACACATCAAAATACCCTTAAAGTCTCCTGCGGAAATACGAAGCAGCTCCCACATGCATTTACAACACAACACTCCAGACTTTCAACTAACTCGGAAGTGGCTTGATTGATTTATTACATTAATAACTCAACATTCCTTCTAGGGGCATAGATCAGCAACAACCATTCACCCAAGAGCAACATGCAGGGATTTGAACCTAATGTGAGCTGATGTGTATATCTGCCTTCTAAAATGAAGATCCCGCTAATCCAGCATTTTGCTTCAATTGGATGTCCTTAGCAGCTAAAGTCAGGACAAGGAACCAACAGGCCTTTTGAGTGCCTGCTTTATTAGGATACAGACATTCCACCATGTTTGCAGTCTTCATTTTCGTGGATTTGATTATTCACAGATTTTATTTTAAAATCTTCTTTCTAGGAATCACTAGGTTTTTCAGTGGGATTCTATGCTCAACTTCCTCCAGTCATGTTGGGAGATTTCCAGGGAGAACCCCTACCTATGAATCTTTAGGTCCTTCAATGTGATTCTGTGCTCAGCATCCATGTTCATAGGGTTTTATTGGCAGGTATGTTCAGATAGTTTTTTTATATCTCTCCCCCCCCCTTTCACGGCTTTTCTTTGAGGCTGAGAGAGTGTGACTTGCTCAAAGTCACTCAAGTGTCCACACTCGAGCAGGGAACCTTGGAGTAATCCTACAACTTCTACAGTGCCCCAAAATACTCCAAGTTTCTTTTTATATCTCTGCTTTCTTCTCTATTCCCCACAAATACTTTCTCCCAGATCTTCCTCCAGTTTGAGAAGAGAAGATGCAGTTCTTAAAAGCAGTCAAATGTGCTTTCTACTATCTGCACACACTGTCCATACCATAAAGGATTTTAATTCGAATTAGTGCTGACTGATTCTATGTTCAGCTGGCTATGGGAACAAGCTTAAAGGGACTACCCTTTGGAATCATCACTTTTGGGGACACGCTCAATGGGAGCACCTTCTCAAAGCTAATGATATTAGCTTAATGAGGTATCTGTTACGGGTTTGTGAAAAAACAAACTGTGTGCAGTCCTGTCCAGACTTATCCAGCCCTTTTGTGCATCCACAATGAGTAAATACAGGCCAAGAAAATGGGAAAAATCAAAGTTTACTCTTAAGTAGCAGAATCAAGGAGAAAATTAAACAAGCAGCTTCAAAAACACAAAACCTCCAGCTTCAAAATAACTCAGTTCATCTGGAGCAACAAACTCACATAAAGTTATTTGCATTAAATTCACGCATCTTCTTTGGAGATTTCTTCTTCAATGGTGCAAGGAGATAAGCATAGTAGGCTCTCAGCCAGGAAATTACTCCAAGTAAGTTCTGAAGCAAGCGATTCAGTAAGTCCCAAAAAGCATTACAAACATTCCCCAAGTTATACCCCATTCAGGGAGTGGTTCAAGCTTGTTATCCTTGATTGTTCTAATCACTCAACTATGAATTGTGATTGACCAGGTGTTTTTCCCTTAACATACACACACACAAGTGGTGATCCCACAGAAACTTAAGTCAAATACATGCATATGCAGCAAGAGTATCCACCCAATGCATCACTTATGGAGATACACAATTAATGGAGTACACTCTTGGAACGTCACTTATGGGATAAATAAGACCACTCTCAAGGCATCACTTATAGGCAGGGTGTCAGCTTGCCCTAAGGTAAGTAGGCCCCCTTAAAGACGATTGTATTTACATTTAGTATCTACTGTATACTGCCAATAATATGTACTATAAGGTTAAGGTAAAGGTTTTCCCCTGACATTAAGTCCAGTCATGTCTGACTCTGGGGGGTGGTGCTCATCTCCATTTCTAAGCCGAAGAGCCGGCGTTGTCCGTAGACACCTCCAAGGTCATGTGGCCGGCATGACTGCATGGAGCGCTGTTACCTTCCCGCCAGAGCGGTACCTATTGATCTACTCATATTGGCATGTTTTCGAACTGCTAGGTTGGCAGAAGCTGGAGCTAACAGCGGCCGCTCCCAGCGTTTGAACCTGGGACCTTTCGGTCTGCAAGTTCAGCAGCTTAATGCTTTAACACACTTCACCACTGGGGCCCCAATATGTACTATATATAATAATATTATATTTTATTTATAAACCGCTCTATCTCCCTGAGGGGAGTCAGAGCGGATTACAGAATACATATATGGCAAACGTTAAATGCCATTATACAATTAACAACAAAGACAGACAATACATAGACTAAGGCATCTGGAGGCTGTGCTCAACTCGGCCATGGGGAGGCGCTGTTTTTCCTCCATTCCATGTCAAGGAGTCTGTTGTCTACGGAAGCCAGACTGAATCTGTCAGCATGTTTTCTGGGGCACCTTTTACCTCTCTGCCAAAGTGATACCTATTTATCTACTCACATTGCTGTTTTCGAACTGCTAGGTAAACAGAAGCTAGGGCTGATGACAGGAGCTCCCCCTTGAACTGCCAACCTTTCAGTCGACAAGATTTTATGTAGCTGGTGCTGCTAGCCACAACCCCTATATGTGCACTGTAATTACCAAAAGGATACATTTATTTTGCAATAATTTGAATTGTTCCCATTTCCATTTAGAGTCGTGCTGGAAGACCTAGAAATTCCTATAGAGGGGTTCCTTCAGGTTAAAAAAATAGCAATGTATTTATTTATGGTATTTATTTATTTATGGTTTATAGTTTTTAATGTTCGCAGTAGTTGTCTTCCTCTAACCTCTGTAAATGTGGATTATGTCTTCATACATGGAAATTCAACCTTTTAGACGTCAGGCATTTTTCTTATCTCGCAAACATTAATATTTTTTGCACATGGATGTTTAGCTTTCATGGGTAATATCCATGGAAAGCCTTACAGTCTGTTAATTCACTTAAAAGAGAAAAAAGACAGGTGCCTGCTGCTGCAAAGGCTAATGTAAAATTTGAATCCTCAGCTGCATAGTCACGATCTGTACAAAAGATCAGTAATCTTAGTCACCAAAGTTAGGTAGTTCAAACCACGGTACATGATTAAAAGGAGGCCAAAGCTATGTATAAGGCATTTCCAGGGAGTGCTGCTTTTCATCCAAGAGCATGTGCTAAAACATCTCCTGAAAGCCCATCTTCTATAAAACGACTGAAGGAAGCCTGTTGCTCTCGGAATGCTTTCATGCACATGTTAGGGCAATTAACAATCCTCCTCTGTTGTGTTACAAAAGCTTGAAAGAACAAGACAATACAAGACAAGGGCTCCATCTACACTGCCATATAATGCAATTTCAAACTGCATTAAAAGGAAGTGTAGGTGGGGCCTGATATTTTCCAATTCTACATATTTTTCCATCTCAAAGGATCCTCAGCTCTATTATTTTTGGAATATATATATATATACCGGTATATATATATATTTATGCAAATAATTATAGTTTTACATAACATAAATCCAGTACTACTACATTTAGCACAACAGTTGTAGGATTATTTTCTTTCTTTTTTACACTGATAGATGTGCTAGATTTTAATTAACTATATTTTCTCTGACATATAGAGGAAGGTAGAGTCTTCATGGCAAGCCTGTGTGGTATCCTAAGATGAGATATAATCCATTAAGTTTCAGAACTGAACCCCATTATCTGTAACCCTAGTTAGATATCTTAGCCATGACATCAAAGTGTGGTAACTGATATTTAAAAATACCCCTTTCCCAAAATTTTCTTCATTCATGGAAACAACTAACTGCTAGTTCTAGAGATCAACTGATCTAGAAACCATTGAATTGGTTGAAAATGGGTAAAAGAAAATACGCATGTTTTAAAGGATAGCAGCTTAATTTAGATAGGATCTGAACACCAATATGTCTGTGATGCTGCTAGGACTTATTTACATTAAGTCATTTAACAATAAAACAATAAAGAATAATTAGAAGTCTTTTTTCAGTTACTCAATTGAGGAACTGAAAAAAGCGATATTATTTTAAAATTTCCCAGGTAGGTAGGTAATTAACGGTTCTCAGACTTAAAAAAAAAAGTTTTCATCCTGGTTCTGTAGTCTTCTGGTAAATTTGTCCATTTTGGAGAGCTCAATGAGTTTCGTCATCCATTTTTCCCCTGGGACCTGATTTTTATTAATGTATTCACTAAAGTGTGTCAGTACCTGTATTTTCTGAAGCTCTACAGCTTCAGAAAAATGAAATCCAGTCTTTTTCTGTTATGAAAAGCAGCTAGAATTATTTAGCACAGGTTAAAACAACTAGATAGCATTCCCCTATCAATACTGCATTCCTAAATATTGAAAGCAATGTACTAACCTATGGATGCAAGAGCTGGACCATAAGGAAGGCTGAGCAAAGGCAAATAGACGCTTTTGAACTTTGGTGCTGGAGGAAAATCCTGAGAGGGCCTTGGACTGTAAGAAGATCCAACCAGTCCATACTCCAGGAAATAATGTCCGGCTGCTCACTGGAGGGAAGGATATTAGAGGCAAAGCTGAAGTACTTCAGCCACATAATGAGAAGACAGGAAAGTTTGGAGAAGAGAATGATGCTGGGGGAAATGGAAGGGAAAAGGAAGAGGAGTTGACCAAGGACAAGATGGATGGATGATATCCTTGAAGTGACTGGCTTGACCTTGAAGGAGATAGGGGTGGCCACAGCCGACAGGGGGCTCTGGCGTGGGCTAGTCCATGAGGTCACAAAGAGTCAGAAGCGACTGAACAAATAAACAACAACAAAAAATATTGTTAGCTAGAAGTCGAGTGTTCAGGGTGGGAGAAAGAACTCTTGTCTGCCTGAGGCAAGTGTGAACGTTTCAGTTGGCCACCTTGATTAGCCCTGAATGGCATTTGATAGCCTTTCAGTTCCTACCGGCTGTTAGGAATTGTGGGAGTTGTAGTACAAAACACCTGGAAGGCCAAAGTTTGCCCATGCCTGACCTACACTGTGAAATGAATGTAGTTTGATCCCACTATCTGTCATGGCTTAATGCTATGGAGTCCTGGGTGCTGTAGTTTAACAAAGTCTTTAACCACTGAGCTGCTGAACATGCTGACCAAAAGATTGGCGGTTCAAATCCAGGGAGTGGGGTGAGCTCCCGCTATTAGCCCCAGCTTCTGCCAACCTAGCTGTTCGAAAATATGCAAATCTGAGTAGATCAATAGGTACTGCTCCTGGCCACATGACCTAGGTGTGTATGGACAATGCCAGCGCTTCGGCTTAGAAATGGAGATGAGCACCAACCCCCAGAGTCGGACACAACTAGACTTAATGTCAGGCGAAAACCTTTACCTTAGCCTTCTCTGGCAAAGGGTGCTGGTGCTTCACCAAATTACAACTCCCAGGATACTATAGCATTGAGCCATGTCAAGCTGTATTATATTCATTCTGCTGTGTAGATGTACCCTTTTGCTTCATGTACAATGTTATTGAAAGCATGGAGTATAAAATTGACCTTCAGGCTGTGTGCATAAGAGGGTGCGCATGAAACATAAATGTATGTGGCTGTGTGGATTAATATAAATGTGAAACATGAATGTCATGTTTAGACTTTGTCTCCATCTCCAAAGAATCATGGAGGTGGGTGGGAAAGCGCACCAGGCGCGAAATATGCTGAAGAGTGTGACTTTGGAAGGCTTGAAAAACCACAAAAAATCACAGCAGTCCCCCTTCACCCCTCACGCCCCTTTCCTCCTTTGCCTCGCGGGCCTACAAAAGCCCATAACAAGAGCAGGAGGAGGAGGAAGCGGAGCGAACCACTGCTCTTTAAAAAAAAAGGGGGATGTTATTAAAAACTCATTTCGTGAGGCCATTGCTAGAAATAAAGCAACTAGAAGCCGGACTCGATTCGACTGATTTCATCCCTCAATGCGTGTTTTGTGTGAAAAAGAAACGCGAAATATCAATGTCCTTGGCTTGTGTATTTTTCCCCCACTAATATTCCCCCTCCCTTTGTGGGAATCACTTGGTGCGGCCCGACGGACAGAGGAGCGCGAACCAGGGAGCGAGCGCTGGCAGTCAGTAACGGGCGCGAGCCGGGGGTGTGTACGCCTGTGTTTGTCTCTGGAGGGAGAGCCTGTGCGTGTGTGCGCATGCGTGTGGCCGAGCCTGCAGCTCGGAAGACGGGAGGAGGTGTTGGAAGGTGGCGTGCGGGCAGGGGCGGAGGGGGGAGGCAGCGGCGAAGCAACTAACGGGCGGTCGTGGGAGTGGGTGAGGGGGGGATGCTTGGGGGGTCTTCTGCGCATGCGCGAGGCAAGAGAGTGAGCTGCGTCGGGGTAAGAGAGAGTGAGGTGAAGAGGGATGGGAGGGCGCTTCTTCCCGCCAAAACGAGGGGAAGAGAAGGAGAGAGTCGGCCGGCTGCGGAAGAAGGGGGCTCAGTATATATTATATATTTATAATCTCTAGCGATAGCCATTGCCTGCTTTTGTTTATCCCTGCTTTCCCTTTTTTCAGGACCTGCTCGTCAGAACGGCCTTTCACGTGAAAGCCTGACCCGTGTGTTTCACACAGCAGCAGCAACATGAGCCAGGAATTCAAACCTGGGGACCTGATATTCGCCAAGATGAAGGGCTATCCCCATTGGCCAGCCAGGGTAAGACACCATCCACATTTTGGGTTGAGAAACAACTTCAGCTGTTTGCCGTCTTTGGGTTTGCTGGAATCTCTGCATCCTCTGGTATCGTTGTGTACCATTCTCATAGAAACACACATTTTCTGAGAAAGCATTATCTTGAAATGGCATCCTTTTATACCATTACCATACAAACAAACAAACACATTTTCTGAGAAAGGGTCCTCTTGAAATGGCATTGTTGCATATAATTCCCATACAAACACACACGAACACATTTTCTGAGAAAGCGTCCTCTTGAAATGGCATCCTTTTATACCATTCCCATACAAACAAACACATTTTCTGAGAAAGGGTCCTCTTGAAATGGCATTGTTGCATATAATTCCCATACAAACACATTTTCTGAGAAAGCGTCCTCTTGAAATGGCATCCTTTTATACCATACCCATACAAACAAACATATTTTCTGAGAAAGCATCCTCTTGAAATGGCATCATTATATACCATTCCCATACAAACACACACGAACACACATTTTCTGAGGAAGCATCCTATTGAAATGGCTTCTGCCCATGCTTTGCTGTTGTTTTTGTTATGGATCTGCTTTAACAGCAAAAAAAGGGGTGTGTGTGTTTGTGGCGTGGGAAGTGACTTCCAAGTCACATTGCAGATGCCCACATACTGGCGTCCTGCGTTCATGTTTTGATGGGGTTTGGCACCGTTAACTACAAACAGCACTTTCCTCCCAGTGGAGGTGCTTGAATATATATATAGATATATTTTTTCCAAAACCATCTTAACAGATTAGAAAGATGGGCCAAAACTAACAAAATGAAGTTAATAAATAATGTTTAGTCCCTCGAAGGGACTCAGGGTGGTTTCCAACATGTAAAGCAACACATTCAATTGCCAGAAAGAAAACCGTAGAAACAATATATCAAAATAAACATATTCAACAATATAATAAACCTAAAAAAACTTAAACAACCAAAGTATCATCCTAAAATACCAAAAACCTGTTAAAACACACTCAAAGTAAAAAATAAATATTTAAAAACCTATTTCTCCTGCATTCATGTTTTGATGGGGTTTGGCACCATTATGTACAAACAGCATATTCCTCCCAGAGGAGGTGCTTGAGAATATATATATATATATATATATATATATTCAAACCAATCTTAATAGATTGGAAAGATGGGCCAAAACGAACAAAATGAAGTTAATAGTAATAATAATAATAAACTTTATTTGTATACCACCCTATCTCCCCAAAGAGACTCAGTGTGGTTTCCAACATGTAAGGCAAAACATTCAATTGCCAGAAAGAAAACCAAACAAAAAATACATCAAAATAGACACATTCAACAATATAATGAACCTAAAATGCTTAAAAAATTAAACAATCAAATTATCATTCTAAAATACCAAAAACCTTTTGAAACATACTTGAAATAAAAATAAACATTTAAAAACCCATTTCATTGTAGCTCCATCAGTAGAACAACAAACCAACAGCCAGGATTACAAAATGAACGTGGCCACCTGTAAAAGGGCTGGGCCAGGAATAGTGCATCAACGTATCATAGCACCAGGGAAGTGGATGAAGTGCAGGACAGAGTGCTATCTGTTTACCTAGGGACTAATCATTCTTGAAAATTTGTAACTTGAAGACTGCCTGTACTTTAGTTAATAAAGATAATGAAAGATACCACAATAACCAAGACAATTTCAAAGCATGGTTCGTACGTGTATATGTATATATATGCCTGTATATAATAATTATTATTTTATTTCTTACACACCATAGCTTGGTAGTGGGTTACAAAACAATTAAAATATATAAGCACAGCAAAAACACTACAAATACACACACTAAAAGGATTAGAGAGCTGGGCAAAAGCTAACAAAATGAATTTCAACAAGGATAAATGTAAGATACTACGCTTAGGCAGAAAAAATGAAACACAAAGATACAGAATGGGTGATGTCTGGCTCGACAGTAGTACGTCTGAAAAAGATCTTGGAGTCCTTGTGGACAACAAATTAAACATGAGCCAACAATGTGATGAGACAGCTAAAAAAAGCCAAAGGGATTTTGGCCTGCATCAATAGGAGTCTAGTGTCTAGATCCAGGGAAGTCATGTTACCCTTCTATTCTACCTTGGTCGGACCACACCTGGAATCACACTGTGTCCAATTTTGGGCACTGCAATTTAAGGGAGATGTTCACAAGCTGGAATGTGTCCAGAGGAGGGTGACTAAAATGTTCAGGGGCCTGGAGAACAAGCCCTATAAGGAGTGGCTTAAAGAGCTGAGCAAGTTTAACTTTCAAATGAGAAGGCTGAGACATGATGAGGGCCGTGTATAAATATCTGAGAGAAAGTCATAGGGAGGAGGCAGCTAGCTTGTTTTTTTCTGCCCTGGAGACTAGGACGTGGAACAGTGGCTTCAAACTACAGAAAAGGAGATTCCACTTGAATATTAGGAAGGACCTCCTAACTGAGAGCTGTTCAGCAGTGGAACTCTCCCCCAGTGTGGTGGAGGCTCCTCCTTCGGAGGCTTTTAAGCAGAGGCTGGATGGCCACCTATCGGAGGTGCTTTGAATGAGATTTTCCTGCTTGGCAGGGGGTTGGACTGGATAACCCATGAGGTCTCTTCCAACTTTATGATTCTATAATTATACACACACACCAACACCAGGTTACCCAAAGAATCACCTCCCATACAATCCTCCCCTCACAAGTAGGTCCTCTGGGGGGCAGTTACCCCAACTAGCCAAAACCCGACTGGCAACCACCACCCAGAGGACCTTTTTATCGGCCGCCCCATGACTGTGGAACGACCTGCCGGAAGAACTTGGGCAGCTAAATGAGCTGTCGAAATTTTTAAACCATGTGAAGATCTATCTCTTCTGGCAGGCCTACCCAGACAGTCTTTAAACATGAATTTAAGCATCCTTGTTTGTTCTATTTTGTGTGTTTCAGTATGTATTTTCTAGAGACAAGTTTTGGTGTGTAACTTTTGTGGAGGTATGTTTTAGGCTGTGTATTTGTAGTGTTTTTGCTGTGCTTATGTAGGAGAAACGGGTAAGAAATAAAATTACCGTAAATACTCGAGTATAAGCCGACCCAAATATACGCCGAGACACCTAATTTTACCATAAAAAGCTGGGAAAACTTATTGACTCGAGTATAAGCCGAGGGTGGGAAATGCAGCAGCTACTGGTCAATTTCAAAATAAAAATAGATACTAGTAAAATTACATTAATGGAGGCACCAGCAAGTTAAATATTTTTGAATATTTACTGTATTTCAAAGAAAAACAGTAAACTAGCTCTGTAAGTGGAAGAGTAGGGTCAACAAAAACAATATGGTATTAACAATAACTTAACAACAACAATAAAACTTCATTTGTACCCTGCCCTACCTCCCCATGGGGACTCAGGCCGGCTTCCAACATAGTAACAGGCAACATTCAATGCCTATCTAAAAATGCAGAGCTAGATATAGATCTAATTACATATACTAATTTCACCTATGCATTTTCCCCTGAAACGTTTGCAAATCCTTCTATATATGCATTTCCCTCCTGCATCTATCTAGAAATCTGTGTGTGTGTGTGTGTGTGTGCATGCATTTCCCCTGTAGTATTTCCAAGCCCTATATATCTATATTCATATATATCTAGCTAGACATCTCTATACATAGATAATTATATTTGCATAGGATTTGCAAAGACTTGCAAACATGTGAAGCAAAAATTCATATACAAAAATAATATACAGATATATAGGTATGTATATGGAAATCTCTAGCTATCTATATGTATATAGGATTTGCAAAGACTTGCAACATATGAGGAGAAATTCATATATAAAATTAATATATATAGAGAGATATAAATATTTAGGTACATAAGGATTGCAAAGGCTTGCAAGGGGAAGTGCCTGCATATCTGTAGCAGAAATTAACAAATATTTCAGGGAAAAATGCTTTTATAAGATTAATGGGTATATATATACTTCTTCCTGACTTGCAAGGGCTTATTTTCCTTTTCAAAACATTCCCTTGGTTAAGAGGGAGGGAGGCTTTGGAAAAACAAACACACTGATAAGGGAGGAGAGAAATATATATATTGCAAGCAATGGCCTTCAGGCTCCGCTGCCCAGCTTGACCCCATTATAAGCCAAGGGAGGTTTTTTTCAGCTGATAAAAAGGGCTGAAAAACTCGGCTTATCTTTATTATTATTATTACTACTATTATTATATAAAGGCATGTATACACACATATACAGGCATATATGTATATGTACACAGAAGCCACCAGTGATGCATGGGGTTAAACTGCTGAGCTTCTGAATTTGCTGACAGAAAAGTCTGTGGTTCAAATCCAGGAGCGGGATGAGCTCCTGCTGTTAGCCGCAGCTTCTGCTAACCTAGCAGTTCAGAAACATGCAAATGCGAGTAGATCAATAGGTACCGCTCCAACGGGAATGTAACAGTTCTCCATGCAGTCATGCCGGCCACATGACCTTGGAGGTGTCTACGGACAACGTCGGCTCTTCAGCTTAGAAATGAAGATGAGCACCAACCCCCAGAATCGGACACAACTAGACTTAATGTCAGGGGAAAGCCTTTACATTTATGTATACAAGTATGAATCTTGTTTCGAAATTGTCTTAGTTATTGTGGTATCTTCCATTATAATTCTCTTTATTAACTAAATTACAGACAGTCTTCAAGTTACAAACATCCATCTTACAAATGACTCACAGTTAAGAACGGGTGTGAGCCAGCAGGAAATGAGAGAAATCTGGCCCTCCAATGGGAAATTAACTCCTGGAAGAGTTATCCTCATGGGGAAAAGGTGCCGCCACTGAGGCTTTTTCACCAATCCTTTTTTCCACAACAAGTCACATTTTTCAAAATCCAATTTTCACAGGGATAGAAAGTGAGGTAAAATCTTATGTACAGGGGGGTCCAGGCAGCAAAAAGAATTCCACAGTGGTGTTTGCCCTTCCCTGCTCTACCCAAAGCTTATATATGCTTGGCTTGGCTTACACTTAAAATGTATTTGTTCTGAATTACATACAAATTCAACTTAAGAACAAACTTACAGAATCGATTTTGTTTGTAATTCGGGGACTGCCTGTACTTTAAAAGACCTGCATACTTTTTCATTATAAGAACCTTAGTGTGTGTAAATGAAGTGCATTTCTCTCAGGAAACCTAAATCAGAGATTATAGCATTTAATGTGAAGAATGTTGAAGATGTTTCATATAACTAATCTTTTGTGGGTTAAAAGGATCAGTTGGGCCCCAGACATTGGACTGCATGGCCCAGTAGCCCTAGCCAATATAGCTAATGGTGAAAAATGCTACCGGGTGCAGTTAAATGACACTTGGAGGAGTGCATGATTCCCATCCATATTCTGTGATAATTTAGTAGGTTCTCAGTTAAACGTAACTCAAGCAATTTGGAGAAAAATGAAAAAATACTACTTTAAATAAAAAATAAAATACATGTATAATATGTAATACAGTAAAACTGTGTTACATTAAGTTCATCTGTAATTGTCTTAATTTGCTTTTAATTGCTTTCTTACAGTATTAATATCAAGTCAGTTCAGAGTATTGTATCAGTTAGGCCTGTTTTTAATAGTAACTAAAGCAACCAAAACCTACATTTATCTGGCATCTACCAATCTCCATAGGAGCCAGTTAACAGGGAGCATACTATATTTTTTATTTTAATTTGGAACATAAAAGAATCTGCATGCTTTCATTATCAGACCGTTAATTTTTCTAAGTAAAGTGCATTGCTCACAGCAAACCTAAACATGGTTAGATAATTTGATCTGGATCTGTTTGGTCAGGCTTTTTGTAAAAATGTCAGAAATGATTCATCTCACCTTTTTTTTCGAAATGGTGAAAAACAAATTAATCTTTTGTGGGATTAAAAATCTGTTAGATGTAGCTATCTGAAACCTCAGGCTACATGCCCAGTGTTACATTGGACACACATACACTATAGAATTAATACAGTTTGATTTCCGCTATGCTATGATCATGGAAGCCCCAGTGGCGAAGTGCGTTAAAGCGCTGAGCTGCTGAACTTGCAGACCGAAAGGTCCCAGGTTCAAATCCCGGGAGCGGAATGAGCGCCTGCTGTTAGCTCCAGATCCTGCCATTCTAGCAGTTCGAAAACATGCAAATGTGAGTAGATCAATAGATACCGCTCCGGCGGGAAGGTAACGGCGTTCCATGCAGTCATGCCGGCCACATGACCTTGGAGGTGTCTACGGACAACGCCGGCTCTTCAGCTTAGAAATGGAGACGAGCACCAATCCCCAGAGTCAGACATGACTGGACTTAAGGTCAGGGGAAACCTTTACCTTTTATGATCATGGGAGTTGTGGTTTGATGAGACACCAGCATTCTTTGGCGGAGACAGCTAAAGACTCTGTCCCCCATGATTCCATTGCATTGAGCCATGGCAGGTAAAGCGGTGTCAGACTTCATTAATTTAACAGTACAGATGCACCCATAGAATTGTTCACCCCAGATACTGGATGTATGTATCCAGTTTAGCTAATAGTGAAAAATACTGAGAATGGCATGATTCCTGCTCATGTTCTATGTTTGATTGCTAATTCCTGTTTGGATTAGTGCATGTACTTTGCTTGAGACGAGTAGCTGGATTGTACTCTGAAATTCTAAGATTTGTACTAGCCAACTATCATCTAAAGTAACTAAAGTGAATTTATAGCTGCTGATTAGTTTTTTCCAAAACCATATACAGTAGAATCTCGCTTATCCAACGTTCTGGAATATCCAACGCATTTTTGTAGTCAATGTTTTCAATACATCGTGATATTTTGGTGCTAAATTAATAAATACAGTAATTACTACGTAGCATTACTGCATATTGAACTACTTTTTCTGCCAAATTTGTTGTATACCATGATGTTTTGGTGCTTAATTTGTAAAATCATAACCTAATTTGATGTTTAATAGGCTTCTTCTTAATCTCTCCTTATTATCCAACATATTTGCTTATCCAATGTTCTGCCAGCCCATTTATGTTGGATAAGTGAGACTCTACTGTACAGTGTTCCCTCACTTATCGCAGGGGTTCCATTCCAGGACCTACCGCAATAAGTGGAAATCTCCGAAGTAGGGACACTATTTTAATTTTAATATTTATACATTATTTTAATTGTTATGTGGCCTTTCTCCCCTTGCAAGCCCCGGGGAGCTAGTGAACCCTTCCCTACCAGCACTGGCTGGGCCCTTACTCCGGGCCCGTCATGTTGCTCTGGCTGCTTCCCTGCAGCCAGGGAAGAAGGAACACTGCTCCAGCTGGATGAGTGAGCAAGGGAGGGTGGGTGAGAGAGTGAAGGCCAGCGGCAGCAGCAAAGACCTGGAAGAGGCAGCCAGGTCCAGCTTCTGCTTCCGCTCAAGTCGGGCCACACCGGGAAACGTGGAGGGCTCGGACGAGGGGGCAGAGCAGACATGACGGGCCCGGAGCAACATGACGGGCCTGGAGCAAGGGCCCAGCCGGCGCTGGTAGGGAAGGGTTGCAAGGGGGAGATAACAATTAAAATAATGTTTAAATATACCCCCATTTCCCCGCGAAGTAGCGGGGAACACTGTACTTATTTTGTGTTCTAAACACACACACATATTTCAGTGCACCAAGAACTAGGTTGGAGCACAGGTCTTCATGATTATTCATATACCCAGCTTCATAGCTCTTCAGTGTTTATCAATAAACAAAGGATTCAGTTATTTGTGCCTCTCTAGTAGCACAACATTGATGGATCATACTGGTTTCATGTTTCTGATTCTCCATATTTATGTTCCTCTTGTTCCTCCTGAATGTGCTATAAAAATTAAAACTAGGCATGTCATGAAGTAGCAGCTGGTAAAGAAAAAATAACCCTAGAATATCTTTCTGCATGGATTCTCATTTTCATTTGAATCGGTTTTTGTCTGACACAGCATCAAAATCACTGGTTCATGACTTTTGGTGTGCCTTTATATCTGGAGCATAAATGCTCAGATGATCCAGGAGGTAGCATTAAAGAAACTATCCAATTGAATGTGAAATTCATATATTGTTTTGATTGCTTCTCAGGGGCAGTGGTTTTCCATGTAATAATCTCCCAGGATTCCTGTTCTTTCTGGGTTGCTTTCATTTTTGACATCTGTTGTAGTAAAAAGAATAAAAGTCTTTCAGTTTGTCAAAGATTAGGACAGATCAAAAACAAGCTATGGACTGTGTTTCTGGTTTGTTGGAAACCAAATCAGAGTGGTAGCAGCTCCTGGCTTCACAGAACATGATAAGCTAAGCTGTTGGTTTTTTCTACTGTAAATGGAAGCAGTCAAACAGCATGCATCAGGCATCTACTCATTTCCAGTAACGCAGGTTTCTGGGGATACGTTCTATACACACAAATGGAAAGAAGGGATTAGGTGAGTCATGAACCATTTTGTTGGGTCTGTCTATAAACTCCACTTCTAGGTAATTCATACCAAGAATTGTACTACAGTTGTTAATATATAAATTTTATGATAGATTTGGTTTTAATATGCTGGCATGTGGGGGCCCATATTTAAAAATAGTGATGGTTTTAACACCCATATTGGAACTGTTTTGTATACTGTTGTGTTATCAGGACTGAATAGTTCTGTAATCTTCATATCAAAAACATGATATATATTTACAAATTGTGGGGACCCACACCTGGCATATTGGGCTGTGTTGTCTCAGAAGTATGGAGCCACATGGACTTTGTAACTTGCTGAATTGTCATAGTTTTGGCAGGAACTGGTCTTAAGATGTGATGAAAGATTCCATCAGTATTGCCTTTGAAAAATCCTGCAAATTTCCTGAGAAGATAGGTAGGAATACATCAGGGTTCTGAAAGGAGCAAAACCCATCAACATTGAAACGATTCTCCACCATCAACTTCACTGGACTGGCCACATTTTCTGAATGTCCAATCACCATCTCACAAAGCAGTTTTTTTATTGTAATCTTAAGAACAGAAAATGGAATGTCACTGGACAACTAAAGGGAATTAAAGATAGACTTAAATCTTCAAAATCCCAAGCACCAGGGCCGTAGCCAGAGAGCTTGGTTTAAGGGTTCGGACCCCCCCGAAACGGTTCAACCCCCCCCCCCCCCAAGTTTTTTTTTTACCTTGCAGGTGGGGATTGCCCTTTTAACCCCCACCCCCAGCTATGGCACTGGTGCTTGGGATTTTGAAGAGGCATGAATAGAGGGCAAAAAGGAGAAACATGCCAAGAGAAAAGCATGTCAAGCAAACCCTTGTCGTGACTGCCTTCTACCTGGAAATTTACGTTCTCAATGTGAAAGATCATACATATCCAGAATAGGTCTTCACAGTCACTTACAAATCCACCACCAAAACTTACCTTTAGAAGGCAGCCATACTCGGCCACTAGTGATTGCCTATGATGATCATGGAGTCACATGGACTTTGTGAGTCGCTAAACTAATAGTTTCAACAGGAAGTGATCTGAGGTACATATTTAAGTTGAGAAGGTTAAAAATCAGTTCTCTGTGTTTGATCATTTGATTATGTAGATATCAAAGTAACAATTGGGATCTTTGAACATCTGTGCCCACGTCTAGTGGCTTTTCTTATAATAATGTTCTGGATTTATTTATTTTTTCTGTGTCTGCGAGATCTATATACACTTTTGTAAGGAAACTGAGAAGAGCTCTCTGGCATGATTTTTTACTCAGATCTACATGTCCTAGTTATACTAAATGTTATTTTTCTCCCTAGGTGGATGAAGTTCCTGATGGAGCAGTCAAGCCACCCACAAATAAGATGCCTATATTCTTTTTTGGCACACATGAAACGTAAGTTTTGAAGATGAAAAGCCAGACTGGTTTAGGTAGTTTCTTGACTATAGAAGAAACTTTATCAATATTTCTATTTTGGAGGGCATAAGTGAGGATATGAAGAAAACACATTCAGAGTAAATTTATTGGAACCAGTGGTTTCCAGAAGCTAGCTTTGAGAATCTCTGTTTCCTAAAGGCTGAGTTCAATTAGGTATCCTGTTTTACCTTACACTTGTGTTAGGAAGGGGTGGCTGTGTCACTTTGAGTGCATGACACTGCCCCCTGGTTTTAACTTGTGACGAGAATAAAATGAAGATTTCCCTGCTGTCCTGTCTGTTGAAAATATGCCCTAGACTATAAATTAAGCTGAAAATCAGAGAAACCAAGATAAGCCATTTTTGTCCCAATTGGCTGCTCTGGCTGAATTAATTGCAAGTAAAACAACTGTTTATGGAAGACGATATAAAGCAGAAGTGGGAATTGTACAGCACTTGTGATACTGAACCACTGATCCTAGCATTCCCCACCATTACCTGTGGTGCCCAAGCTGGGAGTTGCAGTCCAACAACATCTGGGGAAGTTGCACTGATTTTCCCACCTCCCCTGAATGGAAAGTGAACAAATTGGCTTCCTCTCATGCTGTTCTTAGCTGTCTTCAGCAACCAGTTGGCCTAATTCTGTTAAGCGGCAGCCAGCAGGGAGAACAGAAGGGGAGGGGGATACAGCACACAGTCCTGGGAGGAAGGCCTAGAAGAAATCAAATTACGAAAACATTAGGAAAAAAAAGCACAAAGGGCATAGGAAGGGAAAGAGTGCTTGTTCACCTGATAGCTCTATGAAAGGATGTATGTATTGATATATCGCAATCACTGGGTTTTCTGTAGGTTGTTATAACTACAGTCTTGCTGACATTGCCTCCTTTCTCATTCTTTAATACCCCATATATTACTCTCCTGGGTTGTATTTTTATAGTTGTAAAGGAGAAGTTATTCTGGTTAGTCAGTGTCCGCTTACCTAGAAATGTGTTGTAGAAAAGCTGTTTAGTTCTTACCAGATTAGACCTTTCACAAATCTTACAGTCATATTTTAGCAAGAGCAGCAGGATAAGTGTCAAAGCTGAATATCTAGATGGGTGGTTCCTAACCTGTGGGTCCCCAGGTATTTTGGCCTACAACTCCCAGAAATCCCAGCCAGTTTACCAGCAGATTTCTGGGAGTTGAAGGCCAAAATATTTGGGGACCCACAGGTTGAGAACTACTGATCTAGATTTGAGATCCAGGGGCATAGCCATATTTCCTATGACAATTTTTCTTCATCTATTTGTATTGTAATTTGCCTAATGATTTAGTATTGAAATGCAGTTAAATCTATTAATAATATTGAAAATGTGGGTGAATAATGTATGTATGGTGCAATAATATTTGTTTATTTTCAAACTTTTCCCTATTAATACTAATGTTGCATTGTCCTTTTTCACTGTGGTAACATTTCTAAACCTACAAAGTAATTGCTAGCTGCATTCAGAGGAAGGGATGATAAAAATTAAATAAATAAAATTTTGGTTTAGGGATTCTCACAGGTATTTAATCATTTTAAGATACATACATATGTGCATTTTTCCATATAGATTTTGTAGTACAGTTTAAAAATTAACTTCTCCATTAACAATTAATGTAGATACAGTAGAGTCTCACTTATCCAAGCTTCGCTTATCCAAGTTTCTGGATTATCCAAGCCATTTTTGTAGTCAATGTTTTCAATATATCATGATATTTTGGTGCTAAATTTGTTAATGCAGTAATTACAACATAACATTAATGCGTATTGAACTGCTTTTTCTGTCAAATTTGTTGTAAAACATGATGTTTTGATGCTTAATTTGTAAAATCACAACCTAATTTGATGTTTAATAGGCTTTTCCTTAATCCCTCCTTATTATCCAAGATATTTGCTTATCCAAGCTTCTGCCAGCCATTTAGCTTGGATAAGTGAGACTCTGCTGTACTTAATATGTGAACATTTCACACGTTCATTTTTTTTTCTAGTGTGTATCACTTTCAAGATAATGCCTCATGATTCCTACAGTTCTGTTTCCTTTGCTGGAGAGATTGCTTTGATTGAGTTTTTCAGCTGCTTGAGGGTTTATTATCAAAAATGAGTGTGTAGTTTTCATAAACTTGGATATCTTTGGGAATAAATGACATTGGATTGTTGAATTTATTAACCTCAAAGAGCACTTCTGGTTTTTCCCATGACTTGTTTTTTTATCAGGAGCATTTGTTGAGGAATTTGTTAATCATTTAGAAATCTTTAAATATATTCTTAAGGAACAGTTATAAATAATCACTTTTCAAAACAGTATTTTTAATGAGGAATTTATTAGCATGATGTGCAAAACAGAATGTATGTAGAATAAAAAAGTGTTTCCTTTCTTTTATAGAGCATTTTTGGGACCAAAAGATATATTTCCCTATGCTGAAAATAAAGAAAAATACGGCAAGCCAAATAAAAGAAAAGGTTTTAACGAAGGATTGTGGGAAATAGACAACAACCCCAAAGTTAAATTTTCTAGTCAGCAGGTAGGTTCCACATTATAAGAAATATTCCTGCTGGTTTCCTGTTCAGTTGAGTGTCATATCCAAGTCTTGAGTTGACTTACAGCAGTATATTTGAGATGGTGGCCTGAGAAATTTTTACATGACCCCAGGTATATAAGTATGTAAAATCAAACATTTAGTGGTAATAAACCAGCATTTGCAAACTTGCTAAACTGGCTAGTTTTTGTGGAATACAGCTGAAGCATCATCTGCAGAGACTATTGTAAACACTTAACATTGTTGCTAACAGATTTTATTTAGTAAATGTCCAGGTGACGTTCTTATTCTGTTGCATTGAGCATTTGGGGTCAGAACCCACAGTTTAAGAAGCAGCTGTAAAAGTATGTGTTGCCTAGCAGTTACTGCAAATAATAGTTGCAAGAAGGGATTTCCAGTCATTGCATGCTTTTTATTTTATGTATCTTCATTCTACTCTGATATTATCATACCACCACCCATTATTTCAGTACGTCTTGGAGTATCTGCTCAGTTTTACGCAAACAAATTGATAGCTACCTTCTGATAGTGCCTTTAAGGTCTGGGGACAATTGAGCTTTTTTCTTAGGATAAACAGCTTTTGCCAGAGTAAATTAGAAGTACGAATGTTGCAACATGAAAGAATGGGGGCCAGTATGGATCCTGTCAGAATTGTAAACAAGACAAGAAATGAGTTCTTGAAATACTCTTCAACTAACAGTCATCAGAAGGTTTCTGTCTTTCAGAAGCAAATATAGACTTGCTGGGCTGGGCTTGGTTCCTTGTACTCTTGTTGTACAGAACAGTACTATTCAAAATGGTGGACCATGGGCCCATACCAGCCCACAAAATGTCATGTACCAATCCCTTGCAAATTTCCAAGAAAGAAACAATTCTGGGCACCAATACAGTACTGGACCCTGGTACATTGGAGAAGAATTTGCTCAGTCAAATAATCTAAGGTCATTATTTTAGAGGGCAATGTGTAAATAAATCCTTTGTTTCTATACTCTTTATTTTTTTTAACTTGTCAAATAATGTACTTGATGTTTTTTTAAAATGTGACTATTAAAGTACTTTAGTTTTGGGGCGCAAATGTAATAATGTTTATTACAATATAAGCTCTACTCTATTTAATTAGACTCTTGAGTTAGTATTCATGTTTATTACACAAATTATTGTGTACTTTGTTTTGTTCCTGTATCCTATTCAAAGTCTGAGATAGAATGAACATAATCAGAATGTTTAAATACATTTCAATTTTTAAAAATCACTTCTCTTGAAACATATTAATGCTGTCATGCTTTTGCTGCTGATTTATTTATATGGGTGGTATTCTCTTTGTCTGTAGTCCCAGCCAGCTGTTAACACTGCAGATGATAAAGAAACTCATGAAGATACTAGTCTAGATGCTACAGAGGGAAGTGAGCAAAAAATGGGGCCTAAACGGAAGAAAGCTACTGCTCTTAAAGTAAGTCATCATAAATCAATGGCTTTCAGAGGAGCTTCTTTTGGAGGAGGTTTTACTGCATAATTGGATTATCAGTAGCAGTAAGACAAATAATTAGAGTTGAAAGTTATACATTAAATGGATAGATGAATCAGAGCCTTAGTGATTAATGAGTAGGATCTGGTTTTAGCAGCAGGAGACTTATTTTAATACATGTTTTTGTGCTAGTTATGTAATGAATGAAAAATAAAATCTTCTAATGTTCTCCTTTTTGTTAAAGTTGTGGAACTACACCATGCCATCTTCTCTTGTAGTAAGCCTCACTGGACTGTATCAGATATATTTTTGAGTTGTGGGTTGTGCTTTAAATTTATTTTCTTCTAACTTCAGTATAAAAACAAAGTTTTACACATATTTAACCCTACACAACATATATATATCTTAGCATTTTTATTTCACCAATATTCTTTGTAAAGTATTGTGATCACTAAAGGGTAGCAAATAGCATGTTAATCTCTCATCATAGTTTGTGTTATATTTTATTGGATCTTTGAAAGATACCGCTGCTTTGTTCAGTTTTCTTTTGTAAAAAGTCAGTCAAAAGTAAGCCCCTTTTGACTATAAGAAAAACTCTGTTATCTGTTAAGTTGGGCAAAACTGTTGATATAAAAAGTACCACAAAGATGAAAAGGGTCCTGGACCTTACCTTGAAATTGTGGCAAACAAGGGCCAAGTTCACTGAGGTGGTAGCAGCTGTGAAGAGACAGTGCCACTGGGGGCAGATCCAGCATCTTTTCGTTACCTGCCAGACCACTCTGTATAATTTGCAAGATGCATATGTATATGCACACTGTCCTACCTCATTACAGACCTTTTCTGATGCACAGATGTGCCATCATCACATCTAGTTCATTCATTCTGCCTGTTTGTGGCCTCTGAATCAAAGAAAGATGGGTTTTAACTGCAAATCAGTATGCCAGTGCAACATCAAGAACTGTCAGCAACTTTTCTTGGATTGTGGATCCTTACCTAAGAGTTGATGTCATCCTAATTTTGCGTCTTGCTTTTGGGGAATGATCAATTTTCGGATGTGGATATAACAGGAAACCGGTTAAGAAAATAGCCTATTTTTAAAAATGCTAAGGAAGCAATGTGAGGGAAGCTAGATATTTTATGATCCAATACAACATACAGAGTTCTGAATTGCCTATTTGTAAAGCTTTAGCAATAAACAGTTTTTCAGCTCATTTTGATTCTTTTTCTGCAGACTCCATTCTTCTTTCTCTCTTAACATGTTTCCTTAGCTAAATCTATAGTGGGTCGTTTTTAGGAAAATAGTGCCATTTTCCTAGCAAAAATAATTTGAACTCTTCCCTCCCTAAAACATATTATTCTCCTTTCTTGGAAGAAAGAAACTAGGATCCAGTGGAAGAAGTGTTGTGGAAAAAGTAGCTACTGACAAATTGCCTGGTTACCAGTAGTAAAAGAACATTAACCATTTAGAGTGTGTACAATAAAGTGTAGAATTATTACCCCTGTAATCTTAGCTAAATGTGGTCTGAGCGGTGGATTAGTTCTGCTTCCTGGCATCTGAACTGTTTTAAAATGTATTTTGGGGTTCTCAAATATGTTTCTCCTGTTCTTGCCTAATAAACTGGTTTCTTCTGTATCTCCTTGTGAAACCCTTTTGGGGCTGAAAAGTTAATTCATAAGCCTGATCTGCCAAAATGAAGTTCAGAATATCAATTGCTTATGATACAGAAATAAATTTCACACTTCCATGAGCAAGTGCAACAACTGAAGTGCAGTCAGCCCTCTACATTTGCTGGGGTTAGGGGTGCAAAAGTTAAAAAATGGAATTAAAAAAACATGGTTTTACATGAGAAAAAACTTTCTTAGGAATCTCTAGGTTTTCCAGTACAACTCTAATCAACTATGCACAAAATTATGGGCAAGCTTTCAAAAATCAAAGTTTTAAAATTTCTACATCAGGCAAGGAAAAAAGGGGCTTATTGTGCTTGAAGTCTTGAGATAAAGGAATTTTAGGCAGTAATGATTCATATTTGGTGTTATAATAAAATGTAATAGTTAATAGTTATGGTAAAAGTGTAAGATATGTAGCTTACGTTACGGCTGAAACTATTCATCTCTGCAGTTTGGAAAATTTCAAATGGCCAACATGTTTGTTTTTTGCAGGGGTTTTTTTTTGCTTTAGTATCAGATTTTAAAATGGCTGAATTGGCATCTTAAGACAGAATAGTAAAAAATCCTTATGCTCATTAATTGTTCATATTATGTGCTAAATATAGCGGACTTGAGTCTTGCACTTTCATGCCTTTCATGTTTTTGTTATTTTTTGGGAATGTAGAAAACTATTGGTGTAGGGGGTATTAGGAATTCATTATTTCCCACTAATGATCCGGTTTCTATAACTGCTTTTAAAAATTTTATTTTTAATATCTTTGCTTTTTTATCATTTTACTTTTCTGTTACTCTTAGGTGGTACTTACGACTGTTGGGCTAAATTTAAAAAATCCATAATAGCTGATTGTACACATATGAATAATCTAGTTGTTAACCTTCATTTGTCTTCAGGTTTAGTGAAAATACATAGATATGCAGAGGGAAAATAAAAAGAGACAGTGGTTTTATATGAATACAAATAAAGGCTGATTTTGGGTGGAACACTGGCATAAAATTAGTATTAGTAGAATCCAAATTACAAGGTGCTGACTTTTGGAAGAAAGGTAGCAATGAGTCATATTCCCTCTTCAAGTTGTAGACAATTTCTTGTAGTTGTAAAATCCTGCTCTTAGTTGGCCCATGTGTTGTAGGAATTATTAACGCCTTGTGTGGCATCTGATGGAACCTGATACATTTCAGTAGTAAGTTTCCTCCATCTTTTGATTGACATATAGATTTAATTATTTTAATATCAAGTTGGACTCTTTGGCATCCTTCTCTGAACCGGCTGCCTCACCTTATGAAAAGAGCTGGAGGTCTTGAAACCTTGCCCACAATTACATGCCTGTTTTGATGGGCTCCTTCACGTGAGGTTTTTGAACAGAGGCTAGATGTCACCTGTCAGGAGTGCTTTGATTGTGTGTTCATGCATTACAGGAGGTTGGATTGAATGGCCTCTTCTAATTCAATGAAAAAATAATTGCATTGCTGCACCATGCACGGATTTTGGTGTTAAAATTTCATAGTGAGCATGTACCTTGTTGTAGCTACCTCCTGAACAATTTTTCCCTACGCTTGACTGAATTGTTATAGAGTATCTAGGAAAAGTTTTGAATCCCAAATAGTAGATTAGGGAGGTTCCCATTGAACTCTGTGAGTTGAGAAAATGTCAGGTTGAGAGTGGTTGTCCCCAGGGGAAGGGCAGTGAATGATGATGGCTTGCTAGTACCTGTTTTATATTTTGAGATTCAAATGCTTGACATAATGTCTTATCATCATCGTGTCACTAAAACGGTAGGGATCAAAGAAAAGGATCAGGGTGGGATAGGGGAGTGTTAAAAAGGAAACCTGGGAGTGCCATGCAGCCTAAATTAGACCATGTCGAAGAAAACAATTTATTTAGACATGAAAAATGTTATAAATTCCTCATGATTTCAAGTTAACCATATACAAAATGTTTTGGGCCATGTTCTAAAAATAGCTTGACATTTTCTGCTCATATGATGACAGCCAAAACATTGAAATAAGAGACAAAGAATGGGTGCAATGTACATACTTTGGAAATAGTACTTGATCTTTCTTAATGGTCTTTTCTGCTCCATTCTTTTGTAACAATGCCATATAAAGTTTGTTTGTTTGTTTTGGGTGGATCCCTGGGCTACAACCCAGCAGGTGCTGTATTGTTTTAAAAATCTGCTAGATTCAATGTATTTTCAGATTCCGTTCATGAACCTTGAAATATTTTTTTAAAGTCCTCTTCAGCAGGTTTCAGGAGTTAGTTGCATACATCCTCCCCTGGTGACATTGAGTTTTCTAATTTTAACTGGTTTCTTCTGTGAGCTACTTTGACTCCTCTGATGGGAGAAAGCTGACAAATTGAATGAATGAATGAATGAATGAATAAATAAAATCTTTGGTCAAGAATCATGGAAGTCACACAAGTCAGCAACACTGACTCATACATGGATCAGATATGTAATACAGTGTTCCCTCGCTGGGGTTAGGTTCCAGGACCACCCGCAAAAAGTGAAAATCTGCGAACTAGGGATGCTATATTTTAATATTTATACATTATTTTAGTAGTTATACACTATTTTAACTCTTTATCAACCAATCGTGTGTTGATAAATCGCCTCCTTCTCCTCCCATTGCCGCTTGGTCTCCTTTTATCTCCCTTTGGCTTCTCCTTCCTCCCTTCCTTAGGCTGTAAATTGTAATTTTTTATGATTAATAATAGTCTTTTAGAATTTATTGAAAAGCCGCGAAACAGCGAATTCGTGAAAGATGAACCGCGAAGTAGTGAGGGAACACTGTAATACACCTTAAGTATCTTCAGTGGAGAGCTCTTTCTTGATAACCTCAGGGATGCCAGTAAAAAAAAGCTTACGGAAAGATGCATCAAGGTAAACTGTGTCTTAAGAGACCTTTGATCAGGTATTTTATCTGAGCCTGGCAGTCCTATTTCTGTCTCGGGGAAGTCAAGCTATGTATATGCGCTTTTTTCCTGAAAGAAGAAATACATGCATACATCTTGATTTAACATTTTAAAACAAAATCTGAGGCAGACTCGTGCTACCTTATGGATGGGATTACTATCATCCCCATGTGCCTAAGCAGATGTTACTTGAATGTGAAGCATAGCTAATGATTTTAATATCTCATTCCTAGGGATCTGTTAAGCAAGATAGTCTTGACACTGAAGTTGAAATAGAAGAGAAAGAGATGGAAACACCAAAAGAGGACGATTCTTCTGAAAAACAGATCAGTGAAGTATGTTGAAGAGTATTGTGTATTTTCTTGTTTATCTTGAACCTGCCTCACAGAATTTTGAAAAATAGAAATGACGTACCCCATTAACCAAACACATCCTCTCATACAAACTGTTCTCTCCCTCAATGGCTTGCTATTTGGCATCATCTATTAATTTTAGTTGAACCACTAATTATCATTAAATGTTAAACTGTCAAATGTTTAATTGCTTAAAGTACCTCTAGAAGCACATATAGTTTCATTTTAAATTGCTTAAGTAGTTAGGCACTCACAATGCCAAATTTGTTAAGGATGTGCAGATGTCACCACTTTTTGACATTCCACATTTTGATGATTCTCTCACCCTTTCCCCATTATAACCAATTTATTGTAGCCTAGTTGAAATTAAGCACTTTTAAAAAGAAAGTCTTATCATTATTTATCACACATTATTTAACTACACACATTGGGGGTGATGGAGTCATGTGCCCTATCTTGAATTCCTTGGATGAGAAGGGATAGATAAGATAGCTTTGAGTAAGTATCACTTGTTAGAATTGATAGGACTTGCAGTTCAATTGTGGGCTATTGCTTTCCTAAGCGGATGATGATGATGATGATGATGATGATAGTAATAATACTTTATTTATATTCCGTCCTATCTTCCTGAGGAGACTCGGCAGATTCCAACAAACAAAAAAGGCAAACATTCAATGCCTTTATACAGTAAAGCTTTAAAAATCCTGTGGGTTCAGCATTTCAAAACTTTCTGGTATGAAATGGTGCTATCATGTGTAAAATAACTGGAGGATGCTTGTAGTGGGAATTTACATATGAGATTATTCAACTCTATACAGTACTACAGGCACAAAGGAGGAAGTTGTACTACAGCAGTTTGCGCACTGGTAGTGTTTGAGAAGGTGCAGCATAAAGTGCTTTGAAACCTTCCCTGTTTCAAAAGTAATTTGCCATCTAATATATGGTCTCCTGATTCAGAAAACAATATCAGAAGTGTTCCTGGCATCACCTGTTCCCCAGTTCTTTGAATCCTGTCCATATTATCAGCAGGAAAATTAGGGGTGTGTAATTTTGGGCATTCATATTTGCTTCCTACTAAGAGATGGTGAGGCTGTGACATGATTCCAATAAGTGATTCCTGCAGATTTTTTTAAATTTAAGAAAGCATGTTGCTCAGGATAACTGTGAAATAAAGAGGGAGTATTTTTGTTTTGTTGTTAATGTTGAAGGTAATTAATAGTGAAATTTTGATTTTCAAAATAATTGAGATAATTTTTGTCTACAGGATGTGGTAAAATCAGGCGATGTACCTGTTCCCAAGGTTGCAAGAAGGGGGAGAAAAAGAAAGGTACTACTTTCTAATTTGATTTATAGTGGAACTATATAAAAACAGAAGTGCAACTGGAGATATGCTGTTACTTTACAGGGCAAAAAATGGAAGTCCTTTGGAATAATTTGCATATATCCATGATACTCATATTTAAAGAGCATAGTCTTACTTGAAATGTAATTATCTTTTATCTTGTTCCTCCTCCCAAATAAATCTGAGACATAGTGGATTGAATCCATTGGCATCATTCCATTTTTGTGAACAGAAGGGTTTTAATGAGCAGAAATGGAAAAATTGTCCTAATTAGATAGGGGTATTGTTTCACATTTCAGTTCTATTCCAAACTGTTTGAAATGGATTTCCAGGAAGGATCCCTGGAAATGTCCTCCATTCTCTATCCTTAGGGAAGTACTGGGAGCATCTATTTATGAGCAGACTCCCATCCTGGTGTCCAGCCAATGTATAGATAGATATTTCAGCACAATATTAGCATTTCCTCATCTGCCCCAACACACACACTCCAGCTCCCAGAATTCCTGACCTTTGGACAAGCAGACTAGGGCTTCTGGGATTTGGAGTTCCAAGCACCTGGAGAGCCACAGGTTGTGCAGACCTCTATTAAGACTGTGTCTTGGTAATATTCTTTTGCAATTCCAAGAGAAACTGTATAAAATCATGGAGCATTATTTTTAATGTTTTTCAGTCACCTAAAAAAATTAGTCAAATTCATATGAAGGAACTGTTTTAATGCAGGCTGAAAAACAAGCAGAACTTGAAGAGGCAACAGTGGCGGCGGCAGCAGCAACCACAGTTGCAGTGGTTACAGTTCCAAAAACAAGCCCTAAAAGAGGAAGGCCAGCTGGTAAGATTCAGTTACTAAAGAGTTCCTTATTACTTAAACATTAAGGCTGATCTTTGTCTTTCGGTCCTACATTTTCACAGATTAGTATTATACAGGACAGAAAATTCATGGACATTATCTCACCGACATTAGCTTTCTAGAAAGCCTCTTAGACTTACGAACTTGGTACTTGTGCTTGAAAAGGAACTAATTGATTTGTGGGATAATTCCGTTTTATATACCAAAATTTCAAAATCTTTGATCTAGTCAGTGTGTCCTGTTAAATCAAATGTAAGCATTTTAAGGGAATAGGTTACTTTAATAGAGAAAGCACACAAGCTGTAAAAGTGATTGCTCTAAAGCAGGGCTTTCTAAACTTTTCTCCTCGCGATCCCTTTTGGTCCAATATATTTTTATGTGGTCCTAGGTATAAGGTAAAGGTTTCCCCTAATGTTAAGTCCAGTCGTGCAACCCAGGCATTGAGCTAAGGCAGTGGTTCTCAACCTGTGGGTCCTCATGTGTTTTGGCCTACAACTCCCAGACATCCCAGTCAGTTTATCAGCTGTTGGGATTTCTGGGAGTTGAAGGCCAAAACATCTGGGGACCCCCAGGTTGAGAACCACTGAGCTAAGGGGACCCCATTTGGGGTCGGACTCACAGTTTAAAAGCAGTAGCCTAGATAGCTGCAGCCCCAGTCCCTGGAACTTGGCAAGCTAGAGTTCTGCAATATACCCTTCAGCATATAGTGGTATGAGCATTTATAAGTCTATTCTAGAACAATATCATTCTAAGACCATTTCAGATCATCACGGCTACACCCTAATAATGCCTTATGCTCATGAAAGAAAGAAAAAATTGATATAAAAATAATTGTCATGTTTGCTAAAATGAAATTCCTTGATTTTAGTAGCATTTTACTAAAATAATAGTCTAAATCCAATTGTTAGTTCCAACTCAAATACACCCTTTAAATCAGTGGACCTCAGCTCCCAGCAATACACTTGCCAGAACAGCCAATTGTTCATTGTGGCCTAACAAGATTTGTAAGGCTGTGCTTTGCTCAGTGCTGCTTTTAGTGCTACAGCTGAAATCCCATGTGACCATAGAAGTAGCAACATAGAATCATAGAATAATCAGGTTGGACTATCTAGACCAGGGGTCCCCAAACTAAGGCCCGGGGGCCGGATGTGGCCCTCCGAGGTCATTTACCTGGCCCCCGCCCTCAGTTTTATAATATAATATTATATACATATAATATTGATAATAATATTATAATGTAATACAATATAACACTAATAATAATACCATATAATATTAATTATATATTCTATATTACATTTAATATTACTAATAATATTACAGTATAGTGGTATAGTTCAGTATAGTAATATATAATGCTAATATTGTGCTATGCTAATAATATAATATATTGTATGTACATATAATGTGTAAGCCACTCTGAGTCCCCTTTGGGGTGAGAAAGGTGTGATACAAATGTAGTAAATAAATGAAGAATAATTAATAAATAAATAAATACATTTTAGACTTAGGCTCACCCAAAGTCTGAAATGACTTGAAGGCACACAACAACAACAACAACAACAATCCTAATTAACTTGACTATCTCATTGGCCAGAAGCAGGAGCACACTTCCCATTGAAATCCTGATAAATGTATGTTGGGTTAAAATTGTTTTTATTTTTAAATATTGTATTGTTATTTCATTGTTCTTGGTGTTGTTGTTTTTGCACTACAAATAAGACATGTGCAGTGTGCATTGGAATTTGTTTGTATTTTTTTTCAAATGATAATCCGGCCCCTCAACAGTCTGAAGGATTGTGGACCGGCCCTTGGGTTAAAAAGTTTGAGGACCCCTGATCTAGACTATCTAGACCAGGGGTCCTCAAACTTTTAAAGTAGAGGGCCGGTCCACGGTTCCTCAGAGTGTTGGGGGGCCAGACTATAGTTTGAAAAAACAAACAAACAAATTCCTACGCACACTGCACATCTTATTTATAGTGCAAAAAAAAACTTATGAAAGAACAATACAATATTTAAAAACAAGAAGAATTTTAACCAACATAAACCTACCAGGATGTCAATGGGAAGTGTGGGCCTGCTTCTTGCTGATGAGATAGTCAAGTTAATTAGGATTGTTGTTGTTTTTGTGTGCCTTCAAGTCATTTCAGACTTAGTCTAAAACTGAGGGCAGGGGCCAGATAAATGACCTTGGAGGGCCGCATCTGGCCCCCGGGCCTTAGTTTGGGGACCCCTGATCTAGACCAACTCCCTGCCATGCAGATAAAACACAATCAAAGCACCCCCAACAGATGACCATCCAACTTGTTTAAAAGCTTCCAAGGAAGGAGCTTCCATCGCACTCCAAGGCACAGAATTCCACTGTTGAACAGCTCATAATAGGATTTTTGGCTTTTTTTTTTTTTGCAGCCTTTCCAGAGTTTTAAAACCTGCTTCAAGGACTTACACAACACCTCCAGGTTTTAAGTCTTTACTGAGATCATAGAAGAATAGTGTACAAAACTTGCTTCATAAAGATTTATCAGCATGAATATACGAAACTGAATGAACTAGCATTTAAGGACAGAATCTAGTTGTCTATAAGTGGAAAAATGGAAATCATACCATATTAGGTTTAATCACTTGTTTGCTTTGTAGTTGGTATTTCTGATGAAAGAATAAAAATTTCAAATTGAGGTCTGGGGATTCATAGTGCTACTCTAATTGCCTGTCTTGTCTCTTGACGATCAATTAAATTTAAACTGATATAGTGATATTTAATAAAATTATCTTTTTAATGAAATAGCTACTGAAGTGAAGATTCCAAAACCCAGAGGGCGACCAAAATTGATAAAACCAACCTGTCCTCCTGAAAGCAACACGTAAGAGTTTTAAAGATTTTTAAAGCATTTGTATTTCTCCTGGAGAATTAGCATCACAACATGGCAGAAATTTCATAGATTATAACTAGTTAGCTATTTATGTGAGTGAACTAATTTGTCTTTATTTGATGGTGCAAGACCGGTACTGTTGGTGAACCTTTGTTTCCTAGCATAGAATCTAAAATCAGTTTTTCAAAGCAGATTCCTGTATGTCTTCTGTTAAAGGCCATTCCAGAGGATCCTCTAGAACCACACAAGATAGCCAGTTCTCTGGATCTTTGCTGTTTTGGATTCCTTATATTTAGTAGTAGTACATCAATGGCAGGCTGAGTCCAGAAGGTGTTAGTTATGTGAAGAATTACCAGCTGTCTTGAAGAAGGCAGCTGTGAAATTCTTTGTCAGTTCTAGTCAGATTTTAAGTAGGGGCCACTTGAAAATATATTTCCTTTGAGGCCATGAGTCTGAGAATTCAACTCCAGCCAGTGTTCGATAAAAGCCAGTGTTGGATCATCTTCATTTTGGCTTCAGGCACAGTTTCAGTGAGAAAACTGCATGGATTATCCTGATATCAGGAGAGTATGAGTAGTGGTTAAATATTCTAAAATTCTGAACAACTTTTGGCTAGTCTGTGGGTTGGAAATTGAAGACACTATTATTTCATTGACTCCTACTTTGAAGGTCTAACTGGTCCTGAGAAACTTACTCATCTCCATGGGACGGCAGAGGCTGGTGCCTCAGTTGCAACCCTTTTTTGGACATAGCTACTTTGACCACTAGTATTGTGGTAGTTGTGCTTAAGACTGCTTTTGAAGATTCAGAGTAAAATTCAGGAATCAGCTTCCTAACTAATACAAATTATGACAAATACGTCTTACCTATACCTCATGGTCTCTGCAGTCCCACATGTGGGTTCTATGCCCTCACACATATTTTAAGAAGTACCTTTTATTCCATTGAGTGCTTTACTAATACAGGCAATCCCCAAATTATGAACAAGATAAGTTCTGTAGGTCTGTCCCTCTGAGAACTGGATTTTGAAAAATATGGCTTGTTGTGGAAACAAGGATTGGAAATAAAGCTTCAGTTCAGACACCTTTTCCCTTTAGTAAATCTTCCAGGAGCGAATATCCCTTCCAAGGGGTAGATTACTCTCACTTCCTGTTGTCTCACCCCCATCCCTGTTCTTAACTATGAGTCATATGTAAATTGGATGTTTGTAACTTGAGGATTGTCTGCATTGGCACCAGATGATATGCACGGAGAAGGATTGCCAAGGTGAAAGAAAGCACATAATCTGAAAAAGAGGGATTGGACTGAAATAGGAAATGGGAGTGGAGTATAATTTTTATATAGACCAATTTAAGGGACAGAAAGTTCATCAGATGAACTTGCTGCACATTAAGGGGGGAAGTGAATGAGCTTACTTTGCATACTCCCTTGAGGTTTGGGGGACATCCCCCAGCTAACTTACACAGACCCAATGTGTGACTGTAGTTGACCACTCAAACTATATTTTCAGGCAAACAACTTAGATCTTACTCAGCAACATTTGTTACCAATCCATTTCTGGATATAACTGACATAGCAGCTAGTTAATGATAATCCTACACTGCCTGGTAGCTGGGCCCTCAAAGAATCATCTTTTATCACAGGAAATGCAGTGTGTGCAGCCTGCATTGCCCACCCCTGTCAAATGGCGCTGGCTAAACACTTTGTTACTCAGTTGAGGCTCTCTACCATTTTCCCAACCATCACCACTTGGAATAAGTTGTCAGGTGATCAGAGGGAGGATCTTGTTTTCAATGAATTCATTTAAGGAGCCCCCGGTAGCACAATGGGTTAAACCCTTGTGCCAGCAGGACTTCTGACTTGAAGGTTGGGTTGCTGACCTGAAGATTGCCAATTTGAATCCGGGGAGAGCGCATATGAGCTCTCTTTGTCAGCTCTAGCTCCCCATGTGGGGACATGAGAGACGCCCCCCACAAGGGTGGTAAAATATCAAACATCTGGGCATCCCCTGGGCAATGTCTTTGCAGACAGCCAATTTTCTCACACCAGAAGCGAATTGCAGTCTCTCAAGTCACTTGACATGAAAAAAAACCATCCTGTTTCAAAGTCATTTTAGTTAGTGGTGTTCAACTGAGCTTGTGGAAACAAATTCAATTCTATGGTAGTGTGCTGTGTAAAGAAATAGCCCATTCTTTCTCTCTTGAAGCTTGCACTGTACAGTTATTTATATAATACTGCTTAGGCTGGTGGTTCTCAACTTGGGGTCCCCAGATGTTTTTGGCCTTCAACTCCCAGAAATCCTAGCAGCTGGTAAACTGGCTGGAATTTCTGGGAGTTGTAGACCAAAAACATCTGGGGACCCCAGATTGAGAACCACTGGTTTAGATAATATTAGGAAAGGAATTAAAATATCTCTCTCCATTCACTTGTATATGCTGTGCATGGTTTGAAATACTTCTACCATATAGTATTGAGGAGAAGCAAAAGAGTTCGAAAGCCACCTGATAGATATGGTAATCCCAAAATATTTCAAGTAGAAGTGAATACACAGCATGATGAAGAACCGAAGAGTTTTAGTCACCTATTACCTGCCATTTTTCTAACCTATAAGATCCCAAACATTTTGAGGTTTTTTTTTTAGTTTAGATTTCCTTGAGTTCCTTGAGCACTGGGCTCCTCACTATCTTTTCCAATTCTACAATATCTTTTTTGTGAATCAATAACTAGTACAGAATGAAATATTTAAACCATTGATTTCTATAAAGGCATTATGCTTTCAGTTCGATTTTCCTTTCCTAACAAATTTTATCAGTGTAGAAGTTTATATAATATATGAAGGGTGCAATCTGTTTTCGTTTCTTGCATGCTGCTCTGTTCTGTGTCTGAATGTTTATTTTCTGTTTGTGTTTTGTTAACTTGGTCATATGCTGCCCTGATAGCATTGAGGAAAGCCAGCTTAAAAACAGTTGAAATAAAATATGTGTAAGAACACAGGGTTCCATGTGTAAACTATATATGTATTGCTCAGGCAATTGAGATAGTGTTCTTTTGTCCTTGTGTGGTAAGTCAGATTAAGGGGTTACTATACCCTCCTTATATTGAGGTACTATTTCATGCAGTTAGCATCTCCATTTGATCTTTGTAGTGCATGAGTGTTATCACAAACTAACTGGTAACTCTGTAGGCTTCATTAATTTATGTTGTTGTATGTAACATCCAAGAGTATGAATCATCTCTTGGACATCCTTCTAGAAGTTCACTTTCAAGGGACATTTTCATAGCAAAAGGGAGACTTTTGAGGTGACTAGAAAATAAAAATAAAAATATATTTTTTCAGTGTTAATGAGGAAGATAAGACCAAGAGAAAGGGAGCTGATGAAAAAATACCCAAAAAACAGAAAAAAGATGAAGAGAGTCAACGAGAAGAAGACAAAGTAAGAAAAGACCCAGACAAAAAAGAAGGGAAAAAAGAAGTTGAGACGAAAAAGAAAACCACCACTAAACTGGGATCAGCCTCAGACTCTGAAGAAGATGGAGAGGAGCAGGAAGGGAGTAAGGTATGTGTACATCCCATTAGGCAGGGAAGAATTCCTTTGCATGTATAACTATTAATTCTATGGCTGGTTTTGTATTTTGTTGAGAAAACAAAGTAGTAGTGCATGAGTGTAACCTAAAGTTGTTTTCAAGTTAAGAACAATAAACAAAATAGTAAAAACTTCAAAGATCTAATTGGTCTTATGACAAAAGGAGAAGACTGAATACTTGTGTTTGTGATGTAGGTTGAATTAATGACTAATCATACTGAAGCAGACTCTTGCCTCTTGAAATGGGAACATTTGGCTTTGTTATGTTGAGTGAAAACATGTGATATCCTTATATCTATTATCCCTAAGGATTTCAGGACACAGCATGTCACTTTCTCTCCCCCCCCCCTTTTCTTCTTATAGCAATCCTACAAATTAGGTTAGGCTGAGTGATAGTCATTGATTGAAGGCTGAGGGTGGAGGAGTGGGTGGAAGAGAGAAAGGAGAAGCATTCAGTCTTCATGTTTTGTCGTAATGCCAGCTAGGGATTTGAAATATTTTTGGCTATTTTGCTTATAGTTTTATAGCTAGAGTTGGGGAGTGGTCACCATCCTAGATTTCTAGCAAAATACATAGCATTTTCTAGCTGGGGACCCACCAGCTATTGACTAGCAGTGGAGGTATGCCCGAACACTAAACAGCATCTCAGCTTCCAGATACCTTGAATGCATGTGCTTTCTTCTGTGCTTAAGGAAATATAAAGGAGTAACTGTACAATCAAAATATTATTTCTTTTATGAGCCTTAAGGGGGGCCCCTGGTGGCACAGTGTGTTAAAGCACTGAACTGCTGAACTTGCGGGCCAAAAGGTCCCAGGTTCAAATCCCGGGAGCGGAATGAGCACCCGCTGTTAGCCCCAGCTTCTGCCAACCTAGCTGTTCGAAAACATGCCAATGTGAGTAGATCAATAGGTACCGCTCCGGCGGGAAGGTAACGGCACTCCATGCAGTCATGCCGGCCACATGACCTTGGAGGTGTCTATGGACAACGCCGGCTCTTCGGCTTAGAAATGGAGATGAGCACCAACCCCCAGAGTCGGTCATGACTGGACTTAAGGTCAGGGGAAACCTTTACCTTACCTTATGAGCCTTACCTTTATGTATGATTTGTTTAAATACATTCTTGATTGTTAAAAGAAATAATAATTGATCATTAAGCACGCATCTGAGTTAGATGTTGAACTGGACAGATAATAAAAATATTGTATCCTTCTGTTCAAAATTAATATGAAATAGAAGAAAAAAGGAAGAAATGTTCAAGGGCCTCATAGAAGGAATATTTTAAAAACCCAACACGAGCGAGAAGGAGCAGAAAGAAAATGTAAACAGGAAGAACAAGTGGAAGAAGATTTGTGAGTATAAGTGTGGATACGGAATGTGATTACGGCATTTGAAATAAAAGGCCCTTGATACTTGAGGGAATGCCTCTTTCTTTCTTTGTGACTGCCCAGAGATTGAGATCTATTGGACAAGACCACTAGTAGAGGAAATAGATTATGGGAGGACATGGAAGAGGACCTTCTCCGCGGTGGCATCCTAGTTGTGAAATAAATCTCCATTTCAAGGCTTGATCTGTGCCAAGATTGGTATCAGTTAGTTGCCAAGTCAATAAAACTTGGCTTTTTGTTAAAGCCTTCAGGACTAATTGATTTTATCCAGGCTGCAAATCTGTGGCTGCATTATATTAAAATGTTTTGACTGGTTTTAGATTGTATGATGTTTAGGATATTAAATCGGAGTTCTCATTCATTGTTCTAAATTGATTTTCTTGTAAGCCACCCTGAGGTCCTCAAACAAGCCAGGATATACGTATTTTCATAAATAAATAATATTCAACCATACTTTGTCTGATTGTCTTTTTGTTAAAAGATAATCAGATCTGGCAATAAAGAGCTCCTTGCAAATATATTTTTTACTTCCAAAGACAGGGGTGGTAGCTCAAGAAGATGTACATGTTATGTAACAATATTCTATTGATTAATAAATCTACATTGCTAATTAATTAATTAATGAACACAGGGAATTTAAATTAATGTGAACAAGAAAAAGGAGAAAAATCTCACGGCATTATGAAAACAATAATGTATTTTAATATGAGGTTTTTATAGATCACAATCTGTTTCCTCAGAATCATGGTGGAATTTAGTATCCAAGTACTAATATATGTTTATGGAAAATGTGGTCAAAAATTGAAGTGAAAAAGAAAAACTTTAACGGAACAAAAATAAAACAACCATGGAATTTTTAACACTGATTATAAACATCCAAACTAAGACTGGGGCTGTTAATTGCCTCTACAAAACTATAGCAATATATTTCATTGTCAGGAAGGTTTGTTCAGTCCAAAGTATACTATTTTTTTGTTAAGAAAACAACGGGACCGTATGCATCACTAGTTAGTTAGCTTATTCATATATATAGGCTCTTAAAATCTTGTGTTCAGGACATTGCTACTAGATTGAATTTGTGGGCATCTAGTTTCTTTGGGATGTTCTCTGCCTTCTCCAAACCTGAATACATAATTTGGTTTCTTTCTGGAAGAGATGTCACCTCTTGCAGTTTTCATCATCTCATCACCAGAGAAGACAGATGCAAGATGCTTTCAAAAAAGGGAGGAGGGGTAGAAAAGGAAACAGATGCCGAAGAAAAGGGTAGTAGAAGAAGCATCTCCGTCTTGCGATGTTTTATGCCTTCAAGTCATCTCTGATTTCATGGGATTTTCTTGGCAAGATTTGTTCAAAAGGGATTTGCCATTGCCTTCCTCTGAAGCTGAAAGAGAATTACTTTCCATGGCTGAGCAGGAATTTAGATCCGGCTCTCTAGTGTTATCACTGAAGGCTCAAACCACTACAGCACATTAGCATGTGATACTATCAATTTGTTTTCTGCATGCCTAGCCACACGCTTCTGCTGCTGCCCCCAAAAAGTCTCCAGTTCCATTGAGAGCCGGCAAAGGTAGTGGAAGCATCTGAACCAAGGCTGTCTACAGATGTTATTTCTGACTGAACAGATATTGGCAGCTCCTGCACACACACACACACACACACCAGTAGCCTAGAGGAGTCTCATATGACAACAACAGCTAGGAGAAAGGTGGGGGATGACCCCCATAAAAGAAAAGGTATATACAAAACTGCTGGGTGCAATTATCTAAAGGTTGGGAACCTGGTGTTACTAATATACTCATGATATCCACCTGCATGTCTTTCAGTTGCAAGGAAGTATTTGGAATACTACTTCAGTGTCTGTTGTCAGTAATGGGCCCCTTAGAGAAGAGTTTTAGTTCAGATCCACCTTTTTGGTATGGTTTTCTGTGGAAATGTGGGGGAAAGCCCCTTTGGTGGAGAAGAACGACAGAAGCTCTAAAACAATACATCTGAAGTTTAAAGTGAGCTAATGGTTCAGTCTACCTGAAATACTAAATCTGGCTGCCACCACAGAGAAATTCACTATCTCACAGGGAAGTCAAGAAAATGGGCTTTTCCCTTGTGGAATAACTAAGACACAAAACTGCCTCTTCCTTTCTGCCATAAAGGTGCTCTCAAGGTATAGTTCAAACCAGCCAAGTGAAGACCCAACATGACTGCTGTAGCATGTTCTACATTCTGCCTGACAGTTCTGATTTCAAAGATCTATCTGCACTCTGTATTGTCCTACCCACCAACTAGACTAGAAATATCAGTCAAAAAATAAATCCTCAAAAAGCTGTTTCATCTTGACACTAAAAAAAAAGGAATCATTCACGTTACTGAGTAAAATGGTGAAAGGCAAGGATTTAGTCTGTCCTAGTGAACATAAAAGAACCATCAACCTCTTCTAATCTCCCCACTGTGGCACCACTTTTGGCTTTTTTGAATGCCTGGGTGCAAAAATGATGGTGGTGACAACTGCCAGGAATAGCTGATTTCCTGAGACAACGTGGTGTTTTCCTCTGTGGGTCACATCAAAATCCATAATGTTGGCCCCGAAACCTTCACTCAACTTATACATGAGGTCAACTTATCCATGAGTATGTACAGTAGTTCTAACTTTGATCAAAACTCACATCTTCTTTCTTATGATTGGAGTCTTCAGTGAAGCAATGAACAAACAAACCCTGTCCCTTTTTCTGTGTAACGGCACTTTGGATATTTGGAGTTTGTTATCGCATGCATCATCTCTTGATCTTCTGTTCTCCAAACTAAACACCTTATGCGTTCTTCATGGGGCTTTTGCCCAGACCCCTATCATCTTGGTTGCCTTCTGGAAAGGTTCAGTTTTTTTCAATAACTTTCTTAAAGTAGTGATCACAGACTGTTTTTAAATCATCTGATCTTCAACCTTATCTGGTTTTGATGGGAAGCTGATAGTTTCATCATTGACCTCCCCCTTTTTATTTGGGAACATCTGCCCAGCTCCATTCTGAAGGGGCTTCAAGTGTTTTCCAAGAGCTATGAAATAGAGATGGAAGCTCTCAAAATAAATTGGCAAATTCCTTTTCTATTCCTGAATGCAGTTCATCTGGACCTTGAGACCTGAATTCTATTAAAATAATGACGTGTTCCTGTGCTGTCTCTTTTTCTGCCCTGAATTGAAGCTCCTTTCAGCATCATTTTTTCTGTAATTGGCTGAATGCTTTCGTACTTTTTGTACTCCATCCTTGTGTGTTGATGTAGAGTATGTCCGTATCCGTGGATAGGATGTTATTTTCTAGCGGGTTATGTATAAGTCATGACTTATTCAAAAAGTGAGTGGTATCTTACCCTTAGCATGGAATAGTACTGGCATATGGCCTGAACATTAAATCCTGTTATCCAGACAGCCTCAGCAATGGTGATACCAAAAACCTGAAACTAAATCTTTCTGACTGTTTCATGTATTTTGAGTAGCAGAGGAGAGGGGCTAGGTTGAGGCTCCTTTGATGTGTTGATGTGGCTTTGGTCCCATGCATCTGGTTAAGTTAAAGCTGTCCTTTGTTAGTGGATGACCAGTGATATTAATGTAGTTGTCATTTTTTGTGTCCTAATTCACTTTGATAACAATGCATAACCACATCATTTTGCATACGTCCCGAGGCTTGTTTATTATACTCCATCATGAATCTGAGAAAGTGGATTCTAATTCACCGTGATTACTTAAATAAACCTGTTAAGTCTTGGAAGTTCGTTTTCTGTTCGTTTTAATATTGAATACTTTTGGAAAGTTACTATAATGAGCAAAAACATAAATTAAGCCCTTTTTCCTGAACCATTTTTTTCCTATTGGATCTAGGCCAGAAGGGAATGAGGAAATGGGTACATATTTTCCAGTAGTGAGAACTTAAATCATGGTGAACACACAAATCATATCAATTTTTTAGTAGTATCTTGTTCTATTTCAAAAATTATTTAACATTTATAATTTACCTCCTAGTTTATCAGCGATATGTCAAACCAGTTACTGTATGATTCTGAAACAGTATGGCATAAGAATAACTTCAATTAAAGCTAAATGGAAGATGAATTGAACCAATGTTGTTTTTTTTACTCCTTGGTATGTGGCACATTTATTGGTGAGATCATGAAATAAGCAGCCAATGCGACAAGGGACTATTAGAAGGAAGGCAGAATTTCAATTTAAGTCATAAGCAAAAATTTTACTTTCATATCAAATTAAATAAATTTGGAAGTGAGGGCAGCTAGCATATCTGGTGAATTTTGCACATAAAGTGTTTTATAAAAAGGTATCAGGTTAGTTCTTTATCCTTTCAAATGCTGCATTTTACTGTGTATCATAGGATACCATTTCATAATTTGATAAACTATAATAAGTTGTTGAAAACTTTTGAAAGGCAAAACAAGGAAGAAAGCAAGAAACCAGAAGCTAAGAAGATGGAGAAAAAAAGAGGTCAGTAATCAAAACCTACTTTAAAATATTTTTTGTAATTAACTGTCTACATTTAAATGTAAAAACATATAGGAATTCAAGGGAATACCATCTTTTTGGGGACAAACCAGTGTGCTGAATACTGCCTCCTATTTGTAGAAGGTAGTGTCTAAACAAACCACAGAATTTTGGTCCTTGGCTTCTTTGGCTTCTCATTAGCCTGAGAAAGAAACCAAGTTCTCTTTCTTTAGAGTAATTTTTTCTCTCTTATCAAGAGGGAGGTAAACCAGAGAGTTTCCTAAGGTTTGCACATCCTAATAAATAAGCGAAGCTCCATTTAGCAATTCTTGCTGCAAGTGGGAATGAGAGGCAGATTGTGTGAATATGTTGCTTATCCACAGTAACGCAGTGTTCTTTCCCCTTGGTTCATTAGAATGTGCAACCTACCATATGTATTAATGTATAAGTTAACCTCATGTCAAGGGCAGGTTTTGGGACTAAAATTGTGGATTTTGTTATAGTCCATGGATAAGCCCTGAGGGTCGTTTTCTGGAGAGAGGGAAGCACCAGTGCCAACTTGGGGCCCTCTGCTCCTGGCCAGTGCCACAATTTCCCCATCCAGTCATCCAAAAAGTCAGAAGCAGCATCATGGCAGAAAGTAGAGAAGGTTGGTGCTTCTTTTAGGGTTTCCTGGGAAGACTAATCTCTTGCATTTCACCACTTTACTCAGTCCCTTTCTTTGGGAAGAGTTAACATGCATTAATTAGATTGACATGTAGATTATCAATCAATCTTTAAGTTTTTGGGGGTTAGTTTTTCAACTAAAATTATTAGACTTATATTTGAGTATACAGGCAGTCCTCAAGTTACAAATATCCGAGTTACATATATGACTCCTAGTTACACATGGGGGTGAAATAACGAAGTGAGAGGAAATCTATCTCTAGGAAGGGAAATATACTCCTATAAGAGTTGTCTCCACTGAAATTTTATCACCAATTTTATCAACCCAAATTCAATTTTCACAGGGATAGGAAATGAAATGAAATCTTCTGAACAGGGGCACAGATTGCAAAAGAAACATTACAGAGCTATTAACTTTTTACTATGTTATCCAAAATTAAAATATATACAGGCAGTCCCCGAGTTACAAACATTTGTCTTACATCCAACTTATAGTTAAGAATGGGGGTGAGACAACAGGAAGTGAAAGGAATCTATCCCTCGGAAGGGAAATTCACTCCTAAAAAAGTTATCATGGGGAAAAGATGTCTCCACTGAAGCTTTAGCACCCATCCTTGTTTCCACAACAAGCCACAATTTTCAAAGTGCAATTATCACAGGGACAGAAAGTGAGGTGGAATCTTCTGAACAGGGGCGCAGACAGCAAAGCAAACATGACCGTCCCTATGCTATCCAAAGCTAAATGTATCTGTGTGTGTGTGTGTGTATATATATATATGTATATGTATGACTGGCGTTACACTTTAAAATGTACCTGTTCCGACTTACATACAATTTCAACTTAAGTACAAACCTACAGAACCTGTCTTTACTGCCTGTATATGGTAAGCCTTTCAAACTGCTGCTTTGCGCCCACAGGTTTTAATAAAATATAGTGGTTTTTTTTCGAGTGAATAACCAATTGGTATCTGCATTTCAGCCATATTAATATGCTTACTAATATTCTGAGGAGTCAAAATAGCGTATTTAAATTACTGGTTTTCTTGTATTATAACTTTGGTATTACATTGTTTATGCTAAAATGAAAAAAATTGTATCCAAACAAATTCTATGTTCAGTATTTTAAAGTTTTTGTTTTCATATTTAGAAACATCAATGGATTCTAGACTTCAAAGGATACATGCAGAAATCAAAAACTCACTCCAAATTGACCATCTTGTAAGTATACTGTGTTATTCATTAATTTCCTGCAGGAAAGGAAATAAAATTTATTGAAAAACAATTTTTAGTTTTGTCTTGAGGTGACCTAATTACCATTTCCCAAGTTTAGAGTATCTTTTGAACTTTACATGTGAATTCAAATTAAATTGTTTGAAAAAAATTGTGGAAACAAGCACAAGTACTGACTCTTAATATTTGTCATTATCTGTTAAACTAGATACTTGTGAGACTTCAAGTTATTTCTAACTTAATGCGGCCCTAAGGCAAATCTATCACAAGGTTTTCTTGACAAGATTTTGTCAGGGGGAGTTTGCCATTGCTTCCTTTTGAGAGTGTGACTTGGCCAAGGGCACCCATTGAGTTTTATGGCAAAGTGGGGTTTTTTGCCCTGTTCTCCAGATTTATAATCCCTTGCTCAAACTGTAACACTACACTGGCTTTCAATTGGAACTGTCAGCAAGCTTGTTTTAAACAGTCCTGTATGCTAGTTACAGGTTGAGTATTTCAGAATTCTGAATAAGAAACAGTCAACCTGTATTAGATCGCTTCTGCTTTTTAAAAATGTGATCCTTATTAGATTATAATTTCTGTTAAATAGACGAGGTTTAATTTCTAGATGAGAAAGTCATCATATAACTGTGAACTGTGAAATGACACTGATGTCCTGTATGTTTTAACTGCAAGAAGCATAAAATACTATGTCCAAAACATGGTGATCTCCCCCCCCCCCCCCCCAAAAAAAAGAAATGTAAATGTTCTGTGGTTTGTTTTATTAGAATGTAAACAGATGTATTGAAGCTTTGGATGAGCTTGCTTCTCTTCAAGTAACGATGCAACAGGCTCAGAAGCATGCTGAAATGATTTCAACACTTAAGAAAGTAAGTAGTGGCTCTTCGTAATGTAAAGCATATAATTTAGTCTGTTTCATCTTTTATAAACCTTACATTGTAAAATGGAGGCTTGTAGTCCGTACATAGACCACCAAAAGCCACTTTTGTTCCTCAGAATTTTTTTAAAAAGTAGCAAATGTGCTTCTCTGGAGTTCTGATTCTGCTAGACAAGCAACAAAGATTTTAAAAAGCATTTTTGCAAAATCAAGTAGCTGTTAGACGAGGGGGCTTACAAACAAAAGACCTGCCCCTTAAATTGTAATACAGTTTAACAGCAGCAATGTAACTCAGCAGCGGATAGCAAATGACCAAATGAGCAAAAACACGCAGACTAGGTTAATTTGTCTTTCACTTCCTCTGGAGGCTTTTCTTGTTACAAAAATAACATTCTTGAAGTATTTACAAAATTTGGTTTCTTCTAACATAAATAAAGTTCATTACATAGGCATAAATCCAATGCCTTATCTTCACTTACACAATCCATGGCTTTATCTTCTTTCTTCTTGCGGACAATTCAAACTACAAACACAGCAACTCACTCCTTCATTCTTCTTTCTCTGTCTCCACCAGCTACTCCTCAACTCCTCTACTCCTCCACACAATTTTACAGGCACACCTGCTTACAACCACCTGTTGGTGTAGCTGAGTCACTGCACTGTTTCAACCCTTTCAGTGCCTTATCCAACTTTTGTAATTAAAAATACATTGTTAACTTTGAATATTTCTGACAGTAGCCACTCCTGGTTTCTTTTGTTCCCAATTTCTGAATGTTTGTGGTTGCTCACTGCTCATCCTCTATCTGAAACATTTTATTAATGAACTAGGATGTAGTGCAGTTAATGGAAAGCATCTCAGAGATAATAGGTATGTATAAAGTAAAGTGGATTGTTTTTAGTAGATACAGTAGAGTCTCACTTATCCAACATAAACAGGCCAGCAGAATGTTGGATAAGCAAATATGTTGGATAATAATTATTTTTTTTCGTGTCAGGAGCAACCGGAGTTGCTTCTGGAGTGAGAGAATTGGCCGTCTGCAAGGACGTTGCCCAGGGGACGCCCGGATGTTTTGATGTTTTTACCATCCTTGTGGGAGGCTTCTCTCATGTCCCCGCATGGAGCTGGAGCTGATAGAGGGAGCTCATCCACACTCTCCCCAGGTGGGATTCGAACCTGGCAGCTTTCAGGTCAGCAACCCAACCTTCAAGTCACTTAGTCCACTACGCCATCTGGGGGCTCCATGTTGGATAATAAGGAGGGATTAAGGAAAAGCCTATTAAACATTAAATTAGGTTATGATTTTACAAATTAAGCACCAAAACATCATGTTATACAACAAAGTTGACAGAAAAAGTAGTTCAATATACAATAATGCTATGTAGTAATTACTGTATTTACGAATTTAGCACCAAAATATCATGATGTATTGAAAACATTGACTACAAAAATGCGTTGGATAATCCAGAACATTGGATAAGCGAGTGTTGGATAAGTGAGACTCTACTGTATTGGGATGCTTTGAACAGATATGCAGATGGACTCTTCTCCCTCTTATCTTTTCAGATACGGAAGTTCAAAGTCAGCCAAGTTGTTATGGAAAAAGCAACCATGCTTTACAACAAATTTAAGACTATGTTTCTTGTGGGAGAAGGAGATTCTGTTCTTTCTCAAGTTTTGAATAAGTCATTAGCTGAGCAGAAGCAGCATGAGGAAGCAAACAAAACCAAAGAGCAGTGGAAGAAGGCACCAAACAAGAAAACGGAGAAGGAGAGAGAGCAAGCAGGTACTTACAGGGTCCAGGTCATGGAAATGGGCCTAGGAATATAGTTTTGTACAGATTAAAGTTGGTTTAAGACTCTGTTCTTATACCCAATCTGGTTACTATGGTTTTCTGGTTTGGAGAAAATTTAACCAGCAAATCCGGATCCAGCATGATGGCCGAAATCCTCTTGGGTGGTTATGAATGCACGATTGAGAGTTATACATTTGTGACTGTGGTGAATTTACAATTCTTGTAACTAGATCATATCTACGTTAGTAAAAGTTTCCCCCTGACATTAAGTCTAGTCATGTCTGACTGTGAGGGTTGGCGCTCATCTCCATTTCTAAGCCAAAGAGCCAGTATTGTCCCTAAACACCTCCAAGGTCATATGGCTGGCATGACTGCATGGAGCGCTGTTACCTTCCTGCCGGAGCGGTACTTATTGATCTACTCACATTTGCATGTTTTCGAACTGCTAGGTTGGCAGAAGCTGGGGCTAACAGTGGGAACTCACACCGCTCCCCAGATTCGAACCTCCGACATTTCGGTCGCAAAGTTCAGGAGCTCAGCGGTTTAACCTGCAGTGCTACTGGGGGCTCCCGATTAAAGAATACCTAGGGAGCCAGAAAGTCTTCCATTCCACAATTACCTGTCAGCCACTGTGATGGATGGAAGTCTGCTCTCCTATTACTCTGATCTCTTCACTTCCCCATCATGTGACCAATCTGCTATAAGAGGAAATGGCAGCAGGGGCCCTATTTCTGCCTCTCACAATGGAGATAACTTGCACAGGTTTGGAGAAAACATTGGTCAACTGCTTCTTAGTGACAAGGGAACAGATCCCGTCAATCACAGTAGCTAATAAATTAAGTGGGGATGGGGGTGGGATTCAAGAAATTATTATTAGTTTTATTTATACTCACCTCGTCTTTCTCCCCATGGAGACTCCAACCACAAAATTCAAAACGAATACAAAATTTATTTTTTTTTAAAAAACAATTAAATAGTAGTGTGTGTTTATAAAATTAAAATACAATTAATACAATAAAAACTACATTTAAAACACTCAATTCCACCCACAACCTCCCCAAAGCCTGCCCCATATCCTTTCCCATATGCCTGTTGACAGAAGGTCTTTACCTGCCTGCGGAAGGCCAGCAGGGATGGGGCCATCCTGGTCTCTCTTGGGAGGGAGATTCACAGTTTGGAAGCAGCACCAAAATGACCCTCTCCTTTGTTCCCACCAAATGTGCTTCTTGAGCGGGTGGTGGGGCAGAAAAAAGTCCCTCCCCAGTAGATCGTAGGTGTCCACCAGGTTCATAGAAAGAGATACTTTTTAAAAATAACCTGGACCTAAGCAATACAGGGCTTTAGTCAGCACTTTGAATTGTGCCCAGAAATGAGTTGGCAACCAGTGGAGTTGTTGCAACAGGGGAGTTGTGTGCTCCCTGTAGCCACCAGCCCTTTAACTGTTGGCTGCTGCTCTTTGGACCAACTAAAGTTTCTGAGCACTTTTCAAAGGCAGCCCAGGTGGAGCACATTACAATAAACCATAGCTACATAACAACTAGCTGGTTTTGAGATTAAACTAACATGAACCGGCAACTAGTTCTGCCAAAACAAAACAGTTTTTTTTCTTCCCTTGTTACAGGCACAAAAGTAGTGAATGGTGGTTCTGATTCTCAAGATGCAAACCAGCAGAATGGAGAGAGCACAGAGGAAAAGAGAGAGAAGCTTGATGCTGGCAGTAAGAAAAAGTAAGTGGTTGTTTCCCAGTCTGTATATATAGTGGTTCTGATCCTATGTTTTTCTGAAGTCAGAAGGGTATTTATCCTTGCCACACAAGCAGAACAAATATAAAATACTATGTAGCACTGAATGTATAACCAGATAGTATTATTTTACCTTGAGGGAAAAAAACAATGTTTAAACATTGGAAAAGAAATAAGGAGCAAGCTTGTTTTTTGCTGCCCTATAGACTAAGGCTGGAAGCAATAGGTGGAAATTACAGAAAAGGAAATTCCACCTGAACATTAGGAAGAATGTCCGGATGGTGGGAGCTGTTCAGCAGTAGAACTCACTGCCTTGGAGTGCGCAGGGAGCTCCTTTGGAGGCTTTTAAACAGAGGCTTTGATTGTGCTTTTTCTGCATGGCAGAATGGGATTGGACTGGATGCTCCATGTGGTCTCTTTAAACTATATGAATGTATTATTCTGTCAGACTAAATCAGCATCACTAGCTCCATCTCTTACACTTCTGTGTTCTATATTATTTCTAGTAGTCTCATAATTGCAGTGTTTGTTTATATGAATGTCTTTCAGTGGTTCTGCATTGATTTATTGGCAAAAATACAGTTTTTTTTTGTTTGAAGATTGACTCTTTAGAACTGTTTTCCATGGGCTGTTTCAAAGCATGCCAAAGGAAAGAATAGTAGAAGAAACTCATTAATGCACACTACACCCTTCAAGTTGTAGAGCTAATGAACTAATTATCTTAACTTACAATACGGAAGCAACGCTTACAGAGATTTGGAAACAGGAAAAAAAACTTTACTGAGAAACTAATCGGGTCTTGATCGATAATATTCATAAAATTAATCATATAAGGATCAAAGAAACACAAAGGAAAATAATCTCAAAATGGTATAGAACCCCCCTCCAATTAGCTCATATAATGGGAAGTACCTCGAACAAATGTTGGCATAAATGTGGGGGAATAGGTTCATTCTCCCACATGTGGTGGGACTGTAGAAAAATTCAAATCTTTTATAGTAAAATAAGAAAAGAAATGGAAGAAATAATAGGGAAAGAATTAATATGGGACAAAGCCAGATTTATGTCCCTCACAACAAAGGTAAGGGACGATAACAATAATTGGACCGAGATTCTAAAATATATGACAGCCGCAATACAAGCCACAATAGCCCGAGGATGGAGGGATGAGACAAAATGGGACGTAGAAACTTGGTGGTCTTACATATCAGAATATATAATTAATGATTTCATTAATCAAAGGAAAAGAAAATATACAAATAGTCTAAAAGAACCTGACTGGTTCAGGAAATGGTCAGTCCGAATTAACAAAATAGATGGAGACGAAAGATACACCACCTTGAACCAGGCGTTCCACACAGTTAAAATGATCCAATGATAATATATTGAATTGCTGTTCTGGGGTCAGAGGGAATGGGGGAGGGTAGGGGGGTGGGTGTTACATTCCAAAGGATCGTTTATAATGTCATTTAAGCATTAGTTACTTTTGGTATTATGTATATTGAAATAAGACATGCATCGCTAAAATTTTGTTAATTGTTGGAATGTAATCAAAAATTTTTTAAAAAGTTGTTGAGTATCTGCTTTTTCCCAGCCATGCTAGCAGAAACCTTCCCTTAATGCTCTGCAGCTGGGTTTAGAGGTTTTAGGTTTGATCATGTTAATCTAAGATAGCTGTTCCCAAACTTGCATCTCAGGAGAATTATTAGTCTTTCATGAGAAATTAACGAGACTTGGGAGACCTTTCCCCCCATATACAAGAATAGCCTCCTGTTATTCCCAATCAACAAAGTTTATACCATGTGTTAAACTGAAGGCCGGCAGGTCGAATCAGGCCCACCATGTCATTTTATATGGCCCTCCAGAAAGTTGCTGGACCACAACTCTCATCATAAGGCATCATGACAAGAGCTGATGGGAGTTGTGATACAGTAACATCTGGAAGGCTACAGTGTGCTCTCTTTAATCAGGATAGTGGGGTTTTAATTTAGATACAAGACTTGTGGATATGAGGTCTGACTTTAAAATGTCATTTAACCTTCCCCAACCTCAGAGCCACGGATGCTGTTGGGTTGTAATTCCCACTCTCCTCAATCTGCATGGTGGATAATCAAAAGTGGTGGGAGTTGTCATTCAGTAACATCTGGAGACCCAAATTGGGTAAAACCTAAAAAATCACTGGTCACTTTGTAAAAAAAAAAAATAGTTGGCCCTCTGTATCCACGGATCATTCATCCATGGATTCATTGGCCCTTTGAAGGCAACCATAAGGCTGATGTGGCCCTTGAGGAAAATGAGTTTGACACCCCTGGTTTATACAGTGCCTTCAAATGTACTACATAATAAAATATATAACCAGAAAAATGCAGCTAAAGATGTTTAAAAGTGAGCTGTTGTTCTTGCCTTCCTTTAGGATGCCAGGTGATGGTAGAGAACAAGAGAAGACGAAGGTGGCAACCTCTGATAACGAATGAATGCAGCCTACACTTTTGTAAAGTACATTTAAAGATAAGGATTTGCATTTGAGGACTACATTGCTGAAAGTTTTAAATAATTTTATAAGCATAGTATTTTAATGTGTACAATTTCATGGGGGTTGTGAAGAAGCTTTCTTTAACCTTTGTATTTAAACATCCTGATAGCATTTGGCCCAGTATTAATAAGCAATACACAGTTCAAGTGTAAAGCGTTTTAGAGACTGAAAAGTGTTTGTATGTTTCAGGATTAGTGCCGTAGTATGTTTTAACTAACGACTGTATGTTTGCTTTTTGGGTAATGACCAAAATCCTTCCTTTGAAAATTGCCAAACTGGTCTACTTTTACAAACCTATTTTCTTCCTGGTGTCTGTGCATAGTTTTCAGAGTTGATGTTTGCCAAAGTTGTCTGCTCACTTGTGTTTTTGTAAGAAGCCAAGAGCATTTTGTAGCAGCTGCAATGTAATGTATGAGTACATTCAGTCAGTCCTTTATAAGAAGTTAGTTTTGTTCTTGGAAGCTAATTGTGCCAATTTAATATGCTCTGACTTTCTGTTGTATGCTTTTGGTATTGCTATCATACTAAGGAAACATGACTGTTTCCATTGGAATTATTGATGCACATTAGTCGTAAAACACTGTCTTGAAAAATTTGTTTTTTAAAAAATTAAAAGTTTATGCAGAAAAACAGGGTTGTGTATTTTTTTTCCCTGAAATGTCCCAGCTTTCCTGAACTGCTATATCATAGATCCATTCACTAGTTTTATCCTTAGGAGTTTATTAAATGCTTTTTTAAAGCATTGTGAGGGTACCTGGATATCAGGTCCAGAAAGAATTGTACATCTGAGTTCAGGAAATAGGATACTTTCCCTGCTTAACATGTGTTTATAGATGCAAACCAATTGTGACTTTCAGCCTCTATAGTCTTCTGCCTTAGACCCCAATCATAAAGTTTACTATCATGAAGCAACTTGAAATAATTTGTGTTCTAGTAAACAATAAAATGAACTTGCTAGATAAGATTATTTAAGGTGTATATTATGTATTTTGTATAGTTGATGGCAAAGGGTTGCCTTGAGTAGCAATCTGTGGTTGTATGAACAAATACAGATTTCTAGGTTCATGTAATCTTTTGCATGAACTGCCTTCTATTCCATTCCTTTTCTTTGCAAGCTGTATTTTAAATATTCTAATGTTACTGGAGAAACTGCAGGTGGCACCATTACATTGGTAAGATATTTCTGCGTACATTAAAATACACTTTTTGGGGTCGTAAAATCTTTAACCAAATAATTTCTGAATAGGTAGCAGTAGGAATGTATTAATGCTAAGAACCTAGGACATTTTCATGCAAAACAAATGGATACGGTAACAAAAGTACAATATAGAATAAGTAGAATATGGATCTAAGATACTTTTTAATATTTACTACAGTTAAAACACTTGAATATAACCAACAGTGCTATGATTAGATAAGAACAGCCACAAAAGGATCAGCTGTGATACCTGCAATAAATCTTGCTAAAAGTGTCATTGCTAGTAAAGCAGAAAGATAAACTTGATGCATCATCATACACACAGTATCAGACAGGAGATACAAAACCTTTTTCTGGAGCACTATTAGAATGTAGTCGAGATAGAATAGATCCCAAAAATTTAGTTCTTGATTCTACATATCAAGAACCAATGATGAGGCAAATCCTCACAAATGCACAGATGGGAGTACCAAAGGCAAATGAAAATATCAGCCATTAATCAAAGCTGTAGGCATGGTTTGAAAGCAAAGGGCTATAAAAATTGGCCCATACATTTTGAGAAATGAGGGTGATTAATAGCCTTCTCTGTCCAAGTGAAGGCTGTATTCAAAAATGTACTCATGAGTTTCTTTCAGGATGGGAAAATTGTAAAGCAAAGTAGTAGGATATGATTGAAACAACTTGTGATACCCTAAACTTGGTCCCCACTAAATCGGTCTATAAAAGTCGAAGTATGTTGTTGGTCTGTTCATATCCCAAAGCTACATGACATGATGGATCTGGACCAAACTTGGCACACATACCCTTCATTATTCAAATTAAGATAATTGAGGCGTTTGAACTATAAGAACCACCTCTTTTGATTCCAGATCAGAGGAAAAGAAAAGGAATGAAGGAGATTGGTTGTCTATGCCACAGTTTTTAAGGTGGGCTCTAAGCCCATCTCTAAATCTCTTTTCCTGTCACCAACATTACACTTCCCGTTCTTGAGTTGGGAGTATAGCAACTGCTTTGGAAGACGATAATCAGGCATTCGGACAACATGGCCAGTCCAGCAGAGTTGATGGCATAGGAGCATCGCTTCAATGCTGGTGGTCTTTGCTTCTTCCAGCACGCTGACATTTGTCTGCCTGTCTTCCCAAGAGATTTGCAGGATTTTGAGGCAGCACTGATGGAATCTTTCCAGGAGTTGAGTGTGGCGTCTGTCCATGTTTCACAGTAGTATAGCAGGGTTGGGAGAACAAGATATATACATATATAAATATCCACAGATATATAAACCTCCCTTGCCTAGTTTCCAACAGACCTCTCAACCCCTGAAGATGCCTGCCATAGATGTGGGCAAAATGCTTCTGGAATATGGCCATTCAGCCTGGATAACCCGCAGCAACCCAGTGATTCCGGCCATGAAAGCCTTTGACAACACGTTTCAAAGTTATTCTGGAGGGACTCCAATTTAGCCATCTGGGAGTTATCTGATCCCCAGGAAGCAACACAGTACAAAATCAGGGCAGCCACTTCACCCTGAAATATTTTCATGGTTGGAGCAACCAGGCAACCCTCTGCAGTAAAATCTAAGCATAGCTCTTATACATCTCAAGGCTCTAGTAGCTAATATATGGGGTTTCTAGGAAACCTTTTTCGTAAAGTGATTGCCAATTTAAATTGAATGGATCATTGTAAATAACACCATCAATTCGGTTTAGAATAGCTGATATTAATCTTTTCTGTAGAACAAAATACACTTCACTTAGAGAGCAGCCTTCTCAGAGTTATGCAAGAAAATAAAATTAAAACAGTGCCATCAGCATGCAAAAGAAGAGAAACCTTTTTAATGAAACTTAGGGCAAGAGAAATTCTGGTCCAGACTATGTTGTTCAAATATAAATTGAAAAATGATCATTCCAGCATGATCCATTATTACTAGGGATAGCATCAATTCCTAGACCTGGGCCTTATTCGCCAAGGGAGAGCCTTAATACTTAATATCTTGCTGCCGGCTCCACTTCAAAGTACTGGTGCTTATCCTAAAAGTCTTAAAGCATCTTGCTGTCCAGATACTTACAGGTGCATCTCCCCATATATCAGCTTCCCTAAGATCTTGAGAGGAGGATCTTCTCTGATGTTTTCAAAAGAAAAAGTTGCAGGTTGCTTGACTCTCAATTCTGAATACCCTATGAAAGTTTTGAATGCCAAAACTGATTTCTGCTATTATTTTTTTAAAATGTGAAATGTTTCTGTAATCCTGTGACCTGTTATATTATGTAACTTTATGTATACCTAGCTAAGTATCAAAGAAACTAAGAAACCCATTCCAGAATTGTGAAAAATGTGTATTGTGAGATGAGCAAGAATGCCTGATGTGCACTGGACACGAATACCCACCATGAAGCCAAATATATCAGGCACTTTGCCACTTTTGCTACATAGTAATCTAACAGCAGATATGGATGTTACATAACTGCTACATTCTTAGTAACAAAATATGGGGGGAGTGTTTAAATAAAGACAGAAAGGGCAGGCACAAAGACTTAAAGGAGAACTGTACTCCTCAAAGCCTACATTAAGTAGAGGTCTCCTTAAAAACAAGCCTCGCAATAATGCATCCCCTTTAAAAGGGAAAAGGCAGTAACTTTACAACCAGCTTGATGTTAAATTGGGTAGTAGTGGGGATGGCAAAAATGATGAGGTGGTGCATATTGTCCTCCCTTCTCCTACAAGCCGGGATATTTAGATGAGAACTGTGAAGCTTGAAGCTGGAAATGTGCTCCATCTAGCTGGTGGTTTATTTTATTTAGTCCCTGCTTTTCTCCCATATTGAACCTCAAGTGGACTCAAAGGGGAAGTTCTGGATAAACATTGTTTGTTATAATTGTATTGTTTTACTTTGTTTAATAATGTGTATTATGTTATGTGTGTGTGTATATATCTATGTGTGTGTGTGTGTGTGTGTATATATACACACACACACACACACACACACACACTCTTTACCCCATTCATTAGATAGATGTATTTTAGAGCAGAAAACCCCCAAACAAAAGTGTGTAGACAAAAAAAGGCAATTGTTCCTGATTACGAACCAGACTCAAACAAATAAGCCAGATATATTCAGTAGAAAAACTGCATTTTCTAAGAAAATTCATTCATTTTCTGTACACGCTCAAATGTGCTTTTTGTTATATGGACTTTAACTTTGTGACCGTTTAAGTTCTAGCATCATTAAACAAGTAGCCAAAACACAAATACCCAGCTGGTCTGAGAGACATTTAATTAGAACTTGGCAGCTGGGTCCAATACTGGGTTTGACTCAGAGGAGTCATTCAAAGCAAAATACTGAACTAAAAACAGAACCAGCTGTCCTGCAGCAGCTCCTGGAACACATGGAATTAAAAATGTAATGTTTCTCTGTAATTTATTGTTCATTGTGTAAACTCAATATAGCCCTGAAGGTCACTGTGTTTGGGATGCAACAGGGCTAGCATTAAATACAATTTCAATTATGTGTTACTGCCTTTTGCACATTGGGAAAGATTCATGCAAGCAAGTTTGTTCTGCATTCTAATGTCCTTCTTGCTAAAGCTGAAAACCTTTCCCTGAAGCAGCGCAGGCCCTTTCTTTCTGACTTGGGTTTTAAATGGTACCTGACTAAACCTAAGGGAGGCAGCATTGTGAGCCAACCACTACTACATCCTACAGTAGAGGAAAGGCATCCTTCCCATTTTTCCCAGTGGCAAGAATGGCAAAATGCTAAAGGAATACTCTCTTGCATTCTAAAAATTTTTTTGAAAATTTTGTGCCTTTGTTATTATATGACAGTGATGGGCATCCTTTTGCGCTTGGTGTGTCAAAATTCGCCAAAAAACCTAGCATGACTTGGGTGGTGTGTCACTTCAAGAAAAAAAAACATAATTTCGCAATATGTATAGTTTAAATAAGGAGCATCCTGGTGGCTCAAACCCCACTATCCTGACTAAACAGAACTGCAGCATTCCAGATGTTATTGTATCACAACTCCCATCATGTCACGCCCGAGGCTACGGAGCACCAAGAACCAGACGCAGAGGCCAATATCTATCTAATATCTTTATTAAGTAAATATATAAAAATAATAAAAACAAGTGAAGAATATAGTTCAGAAGCTGACCTATCAAATGAGGTCAAATAAAGTCCAGAAATGTATTGTCCAATAATTGATATTAGAGTTCAAAGTTTTAAATCCAACAACTGAAACACACACTATTGCCAAGCAATAGTGTGGGGAAAACGGCCCGAGTCTTTGAAGTCCAAGGTAGCTTGAGAACAAGGCTGGAAACAAACTTGAATCATTAAACAAGGTCCGTGACTAGGAACAAGGCGAAACAGAGATTCTAAGAACAAGGTCCGTGGCTAAAAACAAGGCTAGACAAATCTTGAATACTTGATCCGGAAAGCAAGGAACTGGGGTTGCGGACTTTGCGAAGTCCACACAAGGCTGGAAACACGAAGTTGCTTCTGGAGCTGCTCAGTTGACTCCGCAACAATTCTAACGTGCCAGGCACCTATATTGGGGTCTCGTTTTCCCGCCAAACAGGTGTTCAGCGTCCTCTTTCCCTAGAGAACAGGGAACGAAACCTAACTTTGCAGATGTGAGACTCTGGATTTTCCCAGGGGAAACATGGCTAATCAGTGTCTTGTTTGGCAGCAATTCTTAAACTCCTGCGAACCCGCTCTTTAACTCCCCTGTCTGCAGTAAAGGAATGTCTCCTAGCGAAGGGAGGTGAGAGCTGTTCAAGGTCGGTTTTAATTGGCTTTTGGGCAAGAACATCAACATCAGGCATCTTGAAGGAGTCCGGCTGTTGTTGATCCGGAGAAAACCCCATGTTTTCATCCTCATCTGCCACAGTGACACTAGGAACGGGACTACAAGGCCCATGAGGCATCACACATCAGCTTTAGTCATGATGACTAATGATAAACATGGGGGTTGTAATCCAGCATCTGGAGGGCCACATGAAATGACATGGATTCATCCCACAGGCCTTGAGTTTCTTACATGTGAATAAGGATAGAGGTGTCAAGTACGATGGGCAACCACAACTATTACTACCATGCTCTAATGCAGTGGTTCCCAACCTTTGGTCCTCCAGGTGTTTTAAACTTCAACTCCCAAAAACCAAGCCAGCTTACCTGCTGTTCAGAATTGTGGGAACACAAAACACCTGGAGGACCAAAGGTTGGGAACTACTGCTATAACAAAACCATGATATGAGTGTAGACTGGCACCTGGATGATAAGCACAGCTTCTTACAGTGTGCTCATTCAGGCCTTTCTTTGTCACCATGACCAGGCCTAAATCAAGAAAAAGTAAGGGAATGGGCCATGTGAAGTGTAAATACATGAGATTGGGTAATTTACCCTCCCAAGCTTTTCTGTCCAACATTGCTCAGGAAACTAAGGCTGTGGCTCCCTTATAAAAATATGTCTCCGCTGGAAAATCATTTCTTCTGTCTTGTCCCCTTCTACAACCTCCATACACTGAGCCTACACATTGTAACCCTCATAATCCTCACCTCCCAGCCCTTATCTACTTTCTTTGCAGGATTTACTTCCTTTCAACTGAGCCTATGGGACTTTCAACTGGTGATGGACTCTTAGTATGATTTACTGGTAAAACATGAGAAGAACATCTTACATAGGAAATACAGCACCTGTGTGCACTTATTGCCACATCTATGGAGTTTGTTGCTCTTCCCTCAGTGTGATGACTCATGGGCCTTGTAGTCCTGCTCATGACATTGTAATGCCTGATGAAGAAGAAAACTTGGGTTTTTTACCTTCCCAGTCAGAACTGGAATCTTCTCAGCCAGATCTTTCCCAGGCAGATCTGGGAACCTTGCACCTGCAAGAAAGTTGTGTCCCAGAAGTATGTCAAACAAACCCTGAGCCTACATCTCCCGTGTTCTCTCGCCATGAGTTTTGTAAACAACAGAGGGGTTTGGAAGCAGCTTCGCGCAGGAGTGCGAGGATAGCAGCTAAGAATGTACCCAATTAAGTCTGCTTTTCGTGAGAATCTTTAAGGAGTCAGACATCTGGTCTCAGAGTTTAGCTTTCGTTTCTGGTTCCCAGAGAACTGCTTCGGCGGGAAAGTTAGACTCTATATAGGTGTTTTACCCGCGTAGTAACTTCGCGGAGTCAATTCGTCAGCCTCCGGAGCGAGTTGTGTCTGGACAGCGCGCTCCGATTCAAGCCTCGTTCCTGCTCAAGCCTTGCCTTGTTTCCAGCCTCCGCTCCTGTTTCCCAGCCTTTGTTTACCTACGGATCTTGCCTTGTTCCCAGGACTAACCCTTGCCTTGTTTCACGGATTTTACCAAGTTATTCCACGGACCTTGTTCTTGTTCCTCGTTACCTTGTTCCACGTTTCAAGCCTTGTTTCAAGTATCAAGTTATTTCCTAGCCTTGCTCAAGTTCATGGACTAAAGGACCTTGTCATCTCCCCTCACTTTGCCTGGCAAAGTGAGTGTTTCGGTTATTGGATTACAACTTTGGACCTTAATATTTCATATTGGACATTGTTTCTTTGGACTAATTTTGACCTTTCCTGAAAGGTCTGCTTCTGGACTAATTTTTACATTTGCTTTTACTAACTTTATATATTTCCTTAATAAAGATATTAGATAGAATCTGGCCTCTGCGTATGGTTATTGGTGCTCTGTAGCCTGGGTCGTGACACTCAGATGGGAATAATAAAAACACAAAGGTTGTGCAGTCAGTGCACATGTAGACTATATCAGACATCCTCCTGGTACATTTACAGAATAAAGATATTATTATTATTATTATTATTATTATTATTATTATTATTATTATTAACAACAACAACAACAACAACAACAACCATAAACATGATCAGAGCAGTAAAACCAATTGATTGGAAGTGGAATTTGATAATGATTAAGAACAGGGCTCAATGTTATCCTTGAAGTGACTGGCTTGACCTTGAAGGAGCTGGGGGTGGCAATGGCCGACAGGGAGCTCTGGCGTGGGCTGGTCCATGAGGTCACAAAGAGTTGGAAGCGACTGAACGAATAAACAACAACAAGAACAGGGCTGGGAACTCTGTGACCCTTCAGACGTTGCATTGGCTCTTCAGATGTTGTAGAACTCCATCAACAGACCTAACCAGCACAGTCAGTGGTGTCTTCCAACAACATCCAGAGAGCCACGCATCCGTTCCCTCTCCCTGACTTAGAAGATTAAAATACAGCCATATTTTCAGCTACCCTACCTGCTATGACATAATTTTGGTAAGTCAAGATAATAACTGCAAAGAAACCAGTATTATTTAAATTGATGATCCATTTATTTTAAAATAAAGCATAACTACAATAAAAACAACTATTGGACATCTGGAATTAATTTACAAATAAATGAACTCATTTCCAAAGGAGAGCGGCACACATAAAAAAGGGAGACTTCTATCAAATACCAAATTAAACACAGGAGGCAACATGTTCAGTGCAATATGTCCAAACTGGTGCAGCCTAATCTCTCACAGAGAGGAAAACAATTGCTATCAAACTAAAAATGTAATCTCCTGAAGGAGAAAAAGATAAACAAAAGGTGTCTTTGTTTACCTTTAGTCATGAAACTGTGCGGTAACATCATCAAAGTTAACAGAAACAAATTTCAATTAGAATATGGAAAAGATTTTCTAGCCAAAAAAGCCCATCCCCCACCCAAAAACCATGGCAACAACCTTAAAGGCAAAAAAAAAGTTATCCATAGTATTGTTCTTCAAATAGCTAGCAGAGGAATACAGTGGGGGTGATCATAATCTTTTTTTAAAAGAATTAAAATGAGGGGTGATCATCTTGCCACTCCAGGGTTTATCTGGTATTAAATTTCCCTCTTCATAGAACTACAGAAGTGGCTAGTAGTTGCCATCTAAAGACTTCTTTATCTTCGCAGTAAATATGTATTTGCCAGACTGGTGGCACGTTTTTAAAGAACCCTGTAAAGCTGAGGAGTCAGCTTTCACTAGTCTTTGAATTTATCTATGACTCAGAACAAGAGGAAATACTCCTTATCATACTGACCAAGAGCAGTTAAAAACTAAACACAGGTACATAATAACATTCAGATTCAGTTTTTAATACTATTTGTAACTTTCTGCAATGGCCTTGCTGTCTGAATTGTTAGTTAGGAATACAAATGTGCACACAATGCTGAAAAAGACAATACAGCCACAACTTAGCCTCAATATTTGAAGCTGTGTTTTCAGCAGTTACTGAAATAAGATTGCAGTTTAGCTTGTCTTCTTCCTTTTTAATGAAGCCTTAGTTGAAAATCCCTGGATCAACATAAGGATAGGCAAGGAACTCTCCCAGTTTGTTGCCTTGTTCATCATAATGGAGCATTTGGAAACAGACGTCACAGAAAAAGCAGGGGTCTTGCGGAGCCAGGCTGTCTTCATTGGTCACCCACCTGTAGGGTCCAAAAGAAAAGAATAATGAAAATAATGAGAAGCTACCAGATTTGATCATTGAGAGACTGTAAATGTACATAAATTCACTTTACTATCTCATGGTTTTAGCCTAGGACATCCCCATAATTTAAAACTATAGTTAATCTCTTAACTAAATCACAAACAATTGCATCCAGCATAATCATTTATGTACATCTTGTCTACTCAGAAATAAGCCCCACTGAATTCAATAAAACTTAGGATCGGTTTAGTTTGTATAAGACTGCAATCTTAATGGTAAAAAATGCAATATAGCTGAAAAAAGGAGAAAATATCTCAGTTTTCTGATTGTATAATATATAGTACCAATGTATGAGACAATATGACTTGCGAGAAGACTTTGGAAGGATAATTCATTCTGACTTTTAATAATAATTGAAAACAGGAGATCTAATGTCAGCATGTGTTTACTGATGGAAGAAGGCTTACAATCAATAAGATTTTAAAGTAAAATCCACTGTTATACAAGTAAGCCGAATGTATGTCGAAATGACTCTGCGCCCGACTGAATTCCCTACTTCTGAGATCCAGGGTAATGCTGCATCTACACAGTAGAATCAGTGCAGCTTGACGCCACCTCAATTTCCAGTGGCTTAGCAGGAAGTGGCTGGCAGGGCAGAGGAAACAAGCCTCAACACTGGGACTACACCAAAGGACATCCTACCCAGCTTCTGTTATTCCATAGAAAGGGGAAGTACTTAAACCAAATTTTCAAATTTTAAAGGGGAGGTCTGCAGATTAAAAGTCACATTAATTTCAATTTTTGAGGATAGTTTGGAGAGATGGCTTTTCATTTCCAAAAGTAGCATTGGTTTATTATGTTCTCACGTCTTTAAATAAAAGGAATCTATACTGGCATCCTTGAATCTCAGTGCTGAAGTAAAAGTGTGATAAAAAGAAAGAAATTGAAATTTAAATTTAAATTTTGGTAATACACAGGTTTAATAAGCCAATTATTCAACTTTTGGTATTACTGCATCCCCGCCTTACTCTGAGAAGACCATACATGTTTGGTTTAAATCCATTACCTACCATCAGTTCCAGCAATTATTAGTATTTTTGCTCCATCACAGAAATAGGTATTTTATGGAGTTGCTCCACCTTTTGGTATGATACGCAAGTGAGAAAGAAAGGCCAAAACACCATGTTGTTCAAGATTAAAGCTAATGAAAGAGCAAGCATGCCTTGACACTTCCCTTTTTATCTGAGATCTGAAACCATTTCAGAAGTTTAATGCTGTTAAAGAACTTGTCATCAGTAATATATTTCCCACTGTTTTGTGAGATATAATGAGCCACCACCATGAAGCAGAAGAAAAAATTCCCACGAGCAGTTGATCCCAAAAGGATAGAAGGCAGTATGAAATTATCTTAAGCAAACTATTGTGGCATGCTTACAACAAGTCAGCCAACAGGTAAAACCAACTTTCCCATTGAGCAAGAACACAACATGTTACTTGCCTCTCCCATGAAATTTAATTCCCAAAGTCATTGATATTACTCTGAGAAAGCTTATTTTCTAATTTAAACATCCTTTCTTTCAGCTACAGAAATTAAGTTTTCTAAACCCAGGTGAACTGACAAAAGATCTTTTCAGGCATGAGTCTAAATGTGTACATAATGAAAATGGGACAGAGATGTGAACATACAATACAACCTCTGTGTTACCTACCTGCTTCCAACAAAACGCATCATATTGCATTTAAAGCCTTCTTAAATGATTAAAGCAATATTAAAAGCTATCAGAAAGACTACATTGAAAAGATTTCTTGGCAAATAATCTAACCAGTTTACAGACATCTACAAAATTTTATAGTTGGCCATTAAAAATTCACCAGTAAAAGGAGTACTGGAGGAAGAGTTAAAAAACAAAACAAAAACAGGGTAATGTCAACAAAGTCCAAATATAAGTCCTAAATGAAAGTCCCTTCAGAGTAACTTGTTACCTGCCTGTCTATCTGTCCATCCATCAGTCTAAAATATTTATAGCTTGCTTTATAGTTAACATGAAACTCAGAGAAGCTAAATTTTAAAATAACATTTAAACAGTAACACCATTAACCAAATTGATAATCCAATCAGCAGAATAGAGATATGGTCACAAAGTAATTTTTTTGTTGTATGGTTTTTTGAATCATGGTGATCCTAAGCCAAAGTTTTTCTGGGGCTGACTATCACCTTGGTCACCCTATAGGTTTCCAAGGCTGAGTGATGAATTGAACCCTGGTCTCCAAAGTCATAGTCCAATGCTCAAACTACTATACTATACTACCGGGCTTTAACTTGGCAGCAAAATAAGAATTCTGACAAATAGCCAGGAAGACGGAAATTCCTGTTGGAAATGGCAACCTCCTGAGCCTTTCATTATTTGATTTGTTAATGTATATATTTATATTTGCTAACCTGTAGTCTGTGTATTCGCCCCAGTGGCAAAGAGTGTTAAAGCGCTGAGCTGCTGAACTTGAAGACCGAAAGGTCCCAGGTTCAAACCCCGGGAGCGGTGTGAGCGGCCGCTGTTAGCTCCAGCTTCTGCCAACCTAACAGTTCGAAAACATGCCAATGTGAGTAGATCAATAGGTACCGCCCCAGCGGGAAGGTAACGGCGCTCCATGTAGTCATGCCGGTCACATGACCTTGGAGGTATCTATGGACAACGCCGGCTCTTCGGCTTAGAAATGGAGATGAGCATCAACCCCCAGAGTCAGACATAACTGGACTTAATGTCAGGGGAAACTTTACCTTTACCTTTTATTCTGTGTATGTTGATTTGTCAGTTTGACTTACCTCTTTGGTGTGGGAGGGTTTTAGACATGTGATTGTACTGAGCATGTTTATTTATTTATTTACAGTATTTATATTCCGCCCTTCTCACCCCGAAGGGGACTCAGGGCTGATCACATTACACATATAAGGCAAACATTCAATGCCTTAACATAGAACAAAGACAAGACAAACATGGGGCTCCGAGCTAGCCTCGAACTCATGACCTCTTGGTCAGAGTGATTTGTTGTAGCTGGTTGCTCAACAGCCTGCTCCACAGCCCGGCCCCAGACTCTGGACTCCATTTTGTATTCAGTGTGTGTTTAGTCTTCAATGAAAGCAGGTTGTTGTTTGGATTGTCAGGGTATTGTGTATTGTGAAATGTTAAAATCAATCTGGGTTATTAGAAATGCCTAATGTGTTAGTTTTTCCGGCAAGGCATTTCAGCAGTTATGGAGTTAATGAGAGTCTGCTATGATTGATGTATCACAGGACCAATGGGGTCAAGTTTGTTTTAACCGGGACTTACTTTCTTGTTCCTGTGGAATGCAGAGGAGTTTCCTGAGCAGAAGAGCAGTGTGTGTGCATGCATGAGTTCGCTTCGGCAACAGCGCTCATGGAGAAGGACTGATTTGCTCTGTTTGTATATAGAAATGTAAATAAAAGTTTATTGCCGTTGGATTTCCAACCGAAACCCTCATCTGCTGGAGTGTGTTTTGTCCAGTGCTGTTTTCCACACCGGGAGACAGTCTGGAGAGAAGAAGGTGAAGACCAGGATGGTGAATTTTTGGATTTCACTCAGCTACCCATCATCCCCTGACATGGATTTCAGTACAGAAGTATGACTTATAGACTTCAGTGAATACAATTATACCTAAAGACTATGGATTATTGATTAAGCATGATACCCTGTGTTCACAACACAGAGAGAAACTACACCTTTCTATAACTGAACTTTAATAAGAAATGTGCCTGTATGGTGAAGTAATAGAAGATATTTGTGAGTAAACAAGATATGTTATTTTTCAATGAAGACTTTGCTTTTTTTATCTCTGAGTGCATATTTTAAACTATGAGGTTTCATGGGAGTATATATCTTTTGTGCAACTGCAGCTACAACTGTAATTTCGACTTCAAAGAAACAACCATCCTCTGCTAAACCAATACATTTTTGTAGTGGCATGCCTTTGTCCTTGGCAGTTCAAAGATATGCAGAAGCGGCCCTAGGTAATTTCGCCTTGTAGGCAAACCTAGTGGCCGCATCCCCCCCAAAATTGCGCCCCCAAGGCCCCGCACATACCTTCAGCGGCGTCGGGGACCATCGGGTCCCTCCTCGCTGAACTTCCGCGTTTGGCGAGGAGGGACTCAATGGTCCCCGCCGCCAGCGCCCCCGGTGAAATGCGCCACAAGCGGGCGCTTACATTGGCCCCTACATTGGGCCGGCACTGAAGATATGTTTCTTCAGTTTAACAGCTAAGTTACCTGTATGCCATTACATGAATGCTTGTGAGTATCACAAAGGGTTCAAAGGGTTTACTTATAACAAGGCCATGCTTTTCTTGACTATTGTTTTTCAAAAGGTGATCTCCACATGTTCACGGAGATTCACATTTGCCAAACAGATATGACATCATTTTTCCTTTTCAATAAGGTTATGATTGCCATTTATTTCCAAAAGGATATGTGCCCAGTGACTGGGTGCAGTTATTTCCAATAATTCCATAATTCAGGCAATGCAGAGAGCTATAAATGCAGTACTTCTTGTAAGCTATACTATTTATATGGGGCCATAGCCATGGGGTGGGTAACCAAGGGCCATTTGGATATTTATAACATCACTCACAGGCCATATAAAGTTAGGGGGAGGGAGTATCCTGGGCAGTTGGGGGGGGGGGGCACCAGCCATTAGGGAGGGTGAGGCATCTAGATGAGGGAAACTGTGCTTGACCAACAGTAGGAGGGGGGAATGTAGTTGCCAGGCAAGGAGGAAGGAGGGCATCCAGCCAGGCAGGGAGTGTGTCTCAATCACAGGTCCTCTTCCGTACAGGTCAGAGTGCCCTTCTTAAGCCACATCCCAGAGAAGCCAAGCTGTGGGCGACCAAAGGAAGGAGGCAGGTAGACCAATGGCTGCCTGGGGCTGATCTCATCTTTTGCTGCCCAGAGGAGAGATCAAGGAAGGGGGTAGGCAGCCATGGGTGCCACGGAGTCTTTGTGAGCCGAACATGGTTCATGCACCAGATGTTCCCTAGTCCTGCCATAGCTCCTCACAGGTAAATCAAACTACTGGATAAATTGTGTGTTTCTTTTCTATTGGAAGCACTGAAGCTTTAGCAAAAAGGATTTGTTCACCTGTGTACCTCTTTGTTCTAGCCCAGTGTTTTTCAAATTGTGCTCCTCTAGTTGTTTTGGACTTCAGCTTCCAGAAATCCCAGCCAGTTTACCAGCTGTTAGGAACTGTGGGAGCTGACACCCAAAACATCTGGAGGAGCACAGTTTGAGAAATTCTGCTCTATCCCTATCAGTTTTCTGCAATAATATTTATTTATATAATTGAAATGCACAGCATATGCTATTTTAAAGGACACCATGATCAAAACCTAGTTCATAAAGAAGCAATATGCCTGCCATTACTCACCTGGCTGTGTACATTTTGCATACAAAGCACTTCTTGGACCATAACCAGTGCTTTCGTGTTAGCAAGGGATAGAGGCTCCTATCCAGGCAATCATCTCGATGAATAAGCCTGGCACAGAGAAAGAAATTAGTTAAATTGAAACAGGGAACTGAAATTTAAACACTACAGATGTAAAGTCTCTGGAAATTTTTAAGCCATTGGTGGGGGGGGGGGGGGGTAAGAATTTTCACACAGACATATACACACAGATGGAGCTACAAGGTCCTGATCTGAAAGGAATATCTAAACTATAAGACACTTGTTGAGGTTAGTTTCAGAATCAGGTAAAAAATGAAAATGAAAAATAAAAACAGAAAAATACATAATTATCATTAGTAGAACAGAAGCAGTTATGTTGCCTTCACTAGTTCTCCATAACATCACAATGCTCTCATTTCCATAAAAAGAAATGAGAAAAAGAAATCAGGACTCTTGTGATTTAATACTGTATGTAGTTCTACATACATGTCTTCCTTTCTTACATAGTATTTAGATTTTTTTCGTGTCAGGAGTCACTTGAGAAACTGCAATTTGCTTCTGATGTGAGAGAATTGGCCATCTGCAAAGACGTTGCCTATGGGATGCCAGGATGTTTGATGTTTTACCATCCTGTGGGAGGCTTCTCTCATGCCCCTGCACGAGAAGCTGGAGCTGACAGACGGGAGCTCACCCTGCTCTCCGAATCTGAACCACCGACCTTTCAGTCAGCAGTTTAACCCATTGCGCCACCGGGGCTCCTGTTTTTAGAAATGGTTTTGGGGAAGTAAATTAATGTGCATCTGGTACACATATGAATATTTGCACTACCAATATGGAATCTATTGGCAGTAGAAGAGTTTGAATTTGAAGCTCTGCTTGAGAAGCTCTGTTAATGAGTAATAACTTACCTGATATCAGTGATGATAACAATGTGCTCACAGTCTCCTTGGTGACAGTATAGGTATGGAAAACCTACTTTGATGTTTAAGTCCTTAAATGTGTAGTCTTCCATTTTAACAGATTGAAGATTTGCATAGCCTCTGTTGCGAGATTCGGCCCACTCAATAATTGTGCTGAAATGATTATTATTGTCAATATTATTGCCACTTCTCTAAAATTTAAGGCTATGTTCCTTTAATAGTAAAGGAACCAAGTATCAGAACAAGACTTTGGTGGAATGCTGTTGCTAGGTGTTAAGTGAAAAATTGGCTGCTTCTAGGTTGCCCCCGTGATATCACTGGGACAAAAAGGTGATGTGTATTAGGGGAAGGGAGGAAGGAAGGAAGAACACTGTTGCCTTGGAGACATTGTGAGGTAGCCTTCTCAGAGCTGGATAATGGAGAAAGGAAGCAGGCAGGGGTCCCAACAACACCCAGGCAACGCAATGTATATAAGCTAAGTAAAGGTAAAGATTTTCCCCTGACGTTAAGCTAAAAAAGATCTGAAATACACTAGGTTAGAGATAACTGATCTAAGATATTTGGCAGTTTCCAACTTGGCTTCTGATGTGGTTGTACTATAGTTTTCATCATTCATGACCATCACCTATAGTGATTGAGTATTACGGGAGTTGTAGTCAAACATATGGGGAGCCACTAGCACTATCCCATTCCCTTGTTCTTGTTTACAGTTTGGCCATGTTTTACGGCAGTTGTCACCATAGGTTATTGGGTGCTGCTCTGGGTGTAAATTGTTGTTTTATATGCTATTAGTTTTACTTTTTGTATTGTACTGTGTGTTTATTTTATGCATTGTTTTAAGCACCTTGTGTCTTATGTAAGATGCTCCAAGTCCCTCCGGGGAGATGGAGGCAGGGTAAAAAAATAAAATTATTATTGTTGGGAGCCACAGTATATAATAAATGGAATGGAAGGTGACATTCTAGGGGCAAAACATGGAGCTTCCAGCCACACTCCTCATGCAACACCACTTCCCTAGGTGCCCCCATTATTTCCTTTCCCCTTATATCGGTTTCTAAGATAATATTGAGTTTTTTCTCTCTTAATCTGGAAAAATTTAATAGCCATTCAATCACATGAGGTATTGCTAAAACACTGAAAACACATTCAGCGTTCTCTGTCCCTAACCGAGATCTCTGCAGACATTTACATTCCTTACCTGCTTAGGTCTCTGCACTCTGGGTGCCTTCTATCATCATAAAAAACACCTTCAAAATAAAAGAAAGCTGACTTGTAAAGATCCTGAAGAAACAAGAAAATGTAAGAAGAAACAAGGGGAAAGGATTAATTTGATAATCAGTATGTATAAGATTTCACCTCCTGTCCTAATGTCCCATCTAAATTCTGCAAGGCTGAACCTGACTGCAGCCATTCTTTCCACAAGCCAAGTCAGAACTGCCAACAACTTTTATACTCTTTTATTATTGATCCTGATGTTATAGATATATTTAGTACCTGTCCTACAATTAAACGATCTTCCTTTCCTTGGAATTCCATAAAACCTGAGCATCCTCTGCAACAGGACCAAGAATTGCCTGTGCCTCTAGATCAGTGTTTCTCAGACTCTGCTCCTCCAGGTGTTTTGGACTTCAGCTCCCACAATTCCTAACACCTGGTAAACTGGCTGGGATTTCTGGGAGCTGAAGTCTAAAACACCTAGAGGCTCAAAGTTTGCCCATGCCTGCTTTAGATGCTGTTGGACTGTTACTCCCAGCATTTCTCACTATTGGTTATGTTGACTAGAGCTGCTGGGAACTACAATCCAATGCCATGATTGTCATCCCCATTAGAATCAACAGGCAACAAGCAGAAAAATTATATATTAGTTTAGTAGGTATTTGTTTAGAATGTGTATAGATTGTATGTTGTAAATTTTTGTGTGTGTTAGGAGTGACTTGAGAAACTGCAAGTCATTTCTGGTGTGAGAGAATTGTCCGTCTGCAAGGACGTTGCCCAGAGGATGCCCAGATGTTTGATGTTTTATCATCCTGTGGGAGGCTTCTCTCATGACCCCACATGGGAAGCTCTCTGGATTCGAACCGGCAACCTTCAGGTCAGCAACCCAACCTTGAGGTCAGCAGTCCTGCCGGCACAAGGGTTTTACCCATTGTGCCACCTGGGGTTCCTGATGTTGTAAATAAAGGTGTGTTAGTTAAAGAACATGAGTTGAAATCTCATGTTCACAGAAACAAACACAACAGGATGTTAACCCTTCTCTGTGCTATCAAAAATGTACCTGTTCCGACTTACAAAGCCAACTTAAGAACAAACCTATAGAACCTATCTTGTTCATAACTTGGGGACTGCCACATTTCCTGGGGTTAGGGAAACAGAACCATCACAAAAATAAAAAACAAGACAAATGTATCATTATTTATTTTGCCTGAAGATAATCCAGTGTGATGCAGTGGAAGTCATAATGGAGGACCTTGAGATACCTAGACAGAACAATTTGAAAAAGACCCTCTTTTTTAAGAAATGTACTAGAAATTAAAAGTTACAATACCTTGCTGATGTTTTCAGGAGCTTGATCAGGTTGTTTGCTGAATTCTCCTCCAATCTGAAGGTCACTGACACAGGAAATGGAATCTCTCAGTTCAGTAAGATTCTGGTTGCCAAGAACCAACACTGTCTGATATGGCTTTTGAAGGTTATGCTATGAACAACACAAAGAACAATCAAAATCCAAGCCAAAACATAACATCTCTCTTGCTTTATTCCTGAATACCTAAATCTTGGGTTGGGGAAAGTGTCTGCTGAATACAGCCATCACTCCCCCCCTACTGTGTGTTCCCTAAAATTTCAGGAGATGCCACCCCTACAAAACTGTTTTGAAAAATCCTTTTTGACAAGGCCTCAAATTGCTACGTAACAGGGAATAGTTTAAAATTTGTGTCAGTTCATTTGTGAATTATATAACATGCCCTTCCTTTGCTCTAAATAGCTGAGTGGGCATTAACAAATAAATGTGAAAGAAGCTGCCCTCTACAGTCAGAATTTCAGGTTTTGTATTATCTGTACCAGAAATGGTGAGTCTTTGGTGGACATTCAGATTTTTTGGAGGAAAACTCCTCCAGTTTCTTATCATTTGCCATGACGTGGCTGATAAATGATACAGGCAGAAATGAAGTAAAATTTCTGAAAAGTTTGAAACATTTCTCCTGCTTTTTTAAGGGAAAAATAACATTACCAGAATAAATAAATAAATAAATAAATGTAATTTAATTTAATACTAATATTAGTATTAAAATGAAAATGGCTTTATTACTTCAAAATCATAAAATGCATTAATATAATTTGTGTGTCCCTGAATGGTGGGGGTTGGACTGTATGGCCCTTGGGGTCTTTTCCAAATCTATTGTTCTATGGTATGGCATGAAATTATCATGCCTAGAATAGTAAACTGTTGCACCTTTCTCCCGTTCTAAACTCTTCCTTTGCCCAAGCGTCGGCCAAAGGGGGGAAACTTCTCCCTTCGGCAGGCGCCTCGGCCCAGGGAAACAGGCCACGATTGCAGGCCGTTTCCAGGACACTTCCTCCTGCCTCTTCCTTCTCTTGCGAGACCTCCTTCTCACAAGAGGTGAGGAAGAGGGAAGAGGAAGCGCCCCACCTCTTCCTCTCCTCTCGCGCGAAGGAGCTCCTTCTCACGAGAGGGAGAGGCCGAAGCGCTCGTGGCCTACTCCCCTGGGCAGAGCGCTCGCCCCTTGGGAAGCAGCCCACGAGCGCTGCTAGGCAGTGGCGCTCGTGGGCTCCTTCCAAGGGGCAAGGGCTCCTTTCGCTGGAGAGGAGGGGGAGGGGTGCCCCCTCGGCCCCTCGGATAATGCAGCGGGTTGGTTAACTGGGGCACAGTTAACCAGAGTTCTACTGTATATGTATACATTATTTTTATATGAATTTTCTTTTCACATATTTGCAAGTCTCTGCAAATCCTATATATAGATATCGATAAATATATAGAGGTGCCTATATATATATGTGTGTGTGTATCTGTGTGTGTGTGTGTGTATGTGTATGTGTATATATATAAATACTTTTATATATTAATCTCCCCTCACATGTTTGCAAGTCTTTGCAAATCCTATATCGATATAATTATCTATATATACAGAGATGTCCAGACAGATATATGTGAATACAGATATATAGGGTTTGCAGAATTACAGGGGAAAAATGCACACACACTATATAGATAGATAGATAGACATGTCTAGTTAGATATTAATATAGATAAATAAGGTTTGCAAAAATTGCAGTGGAAATGCACGCGTGCACACACACACACACGTTTCGGGGAAATGCATGTGTGAAATTAGTATATATAATTATATATATTCGTATATATAATTATAGATCTATATCTAGCTCTGCATTGTTTATATAGGCATTGAATGTTTGCCTGTTACTATGTTGGAAGCCGGCCTGAGTCCCCATGGGGAGATAAAGCAGGATGCAAATGAAGTTTTTTTAAAATTATTATTATTATTATTATTATTATTAAAGTTATTGTTGATACTACATTGTTTTTGTTGGCCCTACTTTTCCACTTACATAGCTAGTTTACTGTTTTTTTTCTGAAATACGGTAAATATTCAAAAACATTGAATCTACTTATGCCTTAATTAATGTAATTTTATTGGTATCTATTTTTATTTTGAAATTTACCAGTAGCTGCGGCATTTCCCATTCTCGGCTTATACTCAACACAATAAGTTTTCCCAGTTTTTTGTGGTAAAATTAGGTGCTTCGGCTTACACTCAGGTCAGCTTATACTCAAGTATATACGGTACTTTTTGTGTATCGCCTCTGTATGCCCAGAGGTACAACTCTGTTCTAATGAAAACAAACTAAAACTGCAATCCTATTACACACAAAGGTGAGAATAAATCTCATTGTATGCAATTCTGAGTACCTATATGATTATGGAAGCCTTGTAAGGTTTTAGGGTAGATTTTGGTAGCTAGATGTCTACTCTGGTGGGGATACAGGTTATATGTTTAAAAGAGAAGGTAGTTCTTCATGTCTCCTTCATAAACCCCTCCCCAGTACTAATTCCTATAAAATTTCGCATACCATATTCAAAAAAAGGACACGAACAATCTGTTCACACACTTGCTAGTAAGCAATTACAAGCCTCTACCATCCAAGGAAATAAAAAGAAAGTTACCAACCTTCTTAAATATAATAGGGTAGTAAATATTGAGAGTTAAGACAAGCTCTCCCTCCTTGACTAAGTTGACTGGATCTTTTGGCTTCTTTCCAATTGAGTGAGATTCCTAATAAATCAGAACATTAAAATTGGATGTGAATGTTTAACTAAAAAATATTGTTTAGAAACAATATCTGAAAAACAAACGCAAACTGATTTTCAAAAACCCAGCCACCTTGATGGACTCAAATATTGGGCTCAAATATTGTTAAGATACACAACTTCTGAATGATAACCACAGTGGTTATCATGGTGGCTGGTGCCTTGGGAATGTTCTCGAAGTAAATTCGTGTCCTAAGATTGGAGATGCTTTTTTTTCGTGCCAGGAGCGACTTGAGAAACTGCAAGTCGCTTCTGGTGTGAGACAATTGGTCGTCTGCAAGAATGTTGCCAATAGGACCCCCGGATGTTTTGATGTTTTAACATCCTTGTGGGAGGTTTCTCTCATGTCCCTGCATGAAACTGGAGCTGATAGAGGGAGGCCATCCGCGCTCTCCCCAGGCTGAATTTGAACTGGCAACCTTCTGGTCAGCAACCCAACCTTTAAGTCAAAATGAGTTACAGTGTTCCCTCGCTACTTTGCGGTTTGCTTTTCACTCCCTCCCTGTTTCGCGGGGTTTTTTTGTGGTCCAAGGCACTCTCAGAATGCCTTGGACTTTAATGCTATCCAATCAAAAGTGGTATCTATCTATCAAACTAACCAATCAAACAACACAAAGCAATTCAAAGAGGACTAGGCCGAGGCGGTGCCTGCCTTTCGCACATGCGCTCTCACCCCGCCCCCTCTTTCGGGAAGGCTTCACTGGCCTGGGAGTTGCAGGTTTACAGCCATCTCTGCTAAATTGCTGCCCGCCTCACCAAACTAAAACAACTGCAGTGCAAAACGGGTTTGCGAAGGAGAGAAAGGCCACCTAACTACTAAATCAGTGATTCCCAAAGTGGGTGCTACCGCCCCCTGGTGGGCGCTGTAGTGATCCGGGGCGGGGGGGGGCGGTGATGGCCACAGGTGCATTTGCTATATGCATTAATACATATATATTTCTGTTTAATTGCTATTAAAAATGTTAAAAAATAATTTTTAGGGGGCGCTGAGTAATATTTTTTCTGGAAAGGGGGCGGTAGGCCAAATTAGTTTGGGAACCACTGTACTAAATATAAAGTATAAATATTAAGATATAGTGTCTCTACATCACGGATTTTCACTTATCGCGGGTGGTCCTGGAATGTAACTCCCGCAATAAGTGAGGGAACACTGTAATTCAAAAGTTCATCTAAAACAGTGGTTCTCAACCTGTGGGTCCCCAAGTGTTTTGGCCTACAACTCCCAGAAATCCCAGCCAGTTTACCAGCTGTTAGGATTTCTGGGAGTTGAAGGCCAAAACATCTGGGGACCCTCAGGCTGAGAACCACTGATCTAAGACATGATAATATGAAATTAAACAGCCATCACGTTAAAGCACCATTACATTTTTAAAAGTCAAAAGTCATTTTAAAAACACAGTAAAATGTAAAGATGCTGCGCCTGATTCCCATAAACATTTTTCTGCAACTGATTAATTGCTGAAAAACAGTTTGACTAATATTTGCTGGCAAAAAGAGACAGAAGAGGGGGAAAGCCTATGGTGCATATACATTGTAGAATTATTGTAGCTTGACTTCACTTTAACTGACATGGCTCAGTGCTATGGAATCCTGGAAATTGTAGTTTAGCAGAGAAGACTAAAGAACGTTCAAAACTACAACTTCCATGGACAGGGAAAGGAGGGGGAGGCAATTCAGATTCTGAATATGCAGCTGATCTGATATCTGGTGGGAAGAAAAAGGAGGGTGCAACCCCCATATGACTGCACTCTTGTTTCAATCTGTCCTACTGAGACCAGCTGCATCTCCAATGTAGTGATAACTCCGGACTGTATTACTCTTAGGGTCATGAAGTGGACTGTTTCTGTACTTCTAGAACCTCAATTGTTGAGATTGTGTGCCTCCAAATAATTTCCGCTTGACCAAAAGGCAAACCTATCACACGGTTTTCTTGGCAAGATCTTTTCAGAAAAGATTTGCCACTGCCTTCCTCTGACTTGCCCATGATCACCCAGAGGGCTTCAATGGCTCAAGAGGTACTTGAACCTTGGTCTCCAGAGTCATAGCCAAATGCTCAAACCATTTGGTGACTCCCAAATAAACTAAATTAACTCAAGGAACTTGATTTGGCTGTGAGTTTGCTATTAATGCTCATGTAACCTGGACTATTTCAGTTCAGTTCTATGAATGCATGGAACTGGAAATTCTTAGTATACAAATTCTTCCAGTTGCGCAGGTTATTACAGCACCATCTGTCAGCTGTGAAAGACAAAACCCAGGAGTGTATGGGGGACATTTTCCAGGAGTAAAGCCTTGCATTTACATAATAAAATCTCAGACCCAATCAACAGGAGTGGCAAAAACCAGATTAGTTCGAGATTGACAATGGAAACAGCTCTAATCTTATATGGCAATCATCCTAGATAAGTGAGCCACACAGAATGTAGTAATCCAAAAATGTGGTAATCTGTCAAGATCTGATACATGGAAAGAGATGACACGTTTCCTTTAGAGCAAGAAAAAGAGGTACGATTAAAGCAACATCTACACTGTAGAACTAATGCTGTTTGACATCACTGCTGTGGCTCAATGGTATGGAATTCTGGGATCTGTAGTTTGATGAGGTACCAGCACTCCTTGGTACAGTGCATCAGCTCTCATGATTCTATAGCATTGATCAAGGGCAGTTAAATTAATTCTACTGTGTAGATGCACCCTAAGGTTTATATCAAGCACATGCTAAGATAACTAGGCTCTAAAGCAGCAAGGCTTTATGACCACAGTAAAATGAAGAACCAAGACTTCTGGAATGAAAGATACCATGGAAAGTTGGACAAAGAAGCTCTAATATCATCAACAGCCTTCCTACATAATGCTGTAAACAAGGGATTATGACTTGGCACTGAGCAAAAGAGTTCCTGGGTTTGTCCTGAACAGCTCAATTAAAACATCAGTTCTAATAGAAATTTTTGTTCTAGGGTTTATTAGATAAGGGATCAAAACTAGAACTGCCTTAATGCTGATAGATGCAACCGCATTTTAAAAATCATGCATTGTTCTGGTCACACCATCTCCAAAAAGGGAAATGCAGAGATTTAAATGATTTTGCAACATCTTTCCTTAAGAGAAGGCAAAAGTGTTCTCAATTTTTTAGCTTAAGAGAATGGTTATAAAACAGAAGGAATTCAGCAGCCTTCCAGATCTTGCTAGACTGCAGCACCCAGTTAGCATAGCCCATGGCGAGGAATACTAAGAGTAGCTGGTTAGTAACATATGGAAGGCCGCCCAATTCTGAGCCCTACTGTATAACCACCAGCTGCACCCCCCTTTAATCCATCTAGTCCCACAATAGGAACAGGATTTTAATTTAGGTTTTTCTCTGTACTTGGATGAGTTAGTCAGCTGGAATACCTTACCATCTCATAGATAAATGTTTCTTGTCTGCATGCACGATCTACAGTGATTGTTTCTTCTCTTTTCTCAAGAGTCTTCTGTCTGATTCTGCAGAACAGAGGAAGATAAAGAAGGAGAGAAAGCCTTACCATATCAGTGTAAGCATTTAAAAGTGGGACTTGAAAGATTCTTACTACAATACATATTTTATCTAAAAGTCTCGGCATCCAATACTAAAATACTTGCTAGTAGACAGAGTATGTTGTGATTTTTTGGAATCAAGTTTATATTTAATATTGACTGCAGGAAGCAACTATATAAGACATTAACAACTAAAAATAGCTGGATAGCCATAAATCATGTTACCTATAAATCCCATAAAATGGAGTGCTATTTAGGAGTGCCCCCCCCCGGGGGGGGGGCACAAATAAAAGAAATTGTGTTTTTACCTGAGAAAACACCTGTCTAGTAATCTCTAGGTCTTCCAGAATTACTCTGTGGTTGACTTCTGCCAGAAGTTGATCTTAAAATAAAGGACCTAGAGACTCCTAGAGAGAACATTTTAACCAGATTTGTGAATAATCACATCCTCAAAAGTCAAAACGGCAAACATGGAGGGACGACTGCATACTCACAGGAAGTATTTAGTGTATTTTATTTATCATGTCAGAAGCGAATTGAGAACATAGTTACGAGTATAATGTATTTAAAAAAACCCACAAACTTGTGACTTGCAGTATGCAACCAACTTCACAGGAAGTGAAATGAAAACTATCATGTTCATCAAAATTTAATTTTTAAATAATAAAATAATTAGCATTTCATGAGTGGCTTTTAGTTGCCACAATATGCCTTAAATAACTGCCATCATTGCTATTGTTTCAGCACAAGTTCAAAAGAAGATCAGAAGCACCACCACATAAAATCAGAGCAAAAGTCTATTTAATCCAGCATTTTTGTCAGATGTTGGCCAATCAGTTGCTTTTAGGAAGTTCACCAGCCAGACCTAATTACCTCATGTTCCTGGGCTACTTACATAAAGGGGCATACTGCTTCTGATGTCATGCCAGACTAATCTTATATCATTTTTCAATAGTGTTACAAATTTGGTAGAAGCAGGGAATGCTGTGGATGTGGCATATCTTGATTTCAGTAAGGCCTTTGACAAAGTCTTCCATGACCTTCTTGCAAACAAACTAGTAAAATGTGAGCTAAGCAATGCATTAGATAGATCCATAATTGGTTAAGCAACTGAACTTAAAGGGTGCTCACCAATGGTTCCACTTCATCCTGGAAAGAAGTGACGAGTGGAGTGCTGCAGGGTTCAGTCCTGGGCCCAGTACTGTTCAATATCTTTTATTAATGACTTGGTTGAAGATTTAGAGGGCGTGCTTATCAAGTTTGCAGATGACACCAAATTAGAAGGGGTAGCTAATACTACAGATGACAAGATCAGAATTCAAAATGACCTTGACAGATTAGAGAGCTGGGCCAAAACTAACAAAATGAATTTCAACAAGTACAAATGTAAGATACTCCACTTAGGCAGAAAAAATGAAATGCAAAGATACAGGATGGGTGATGCCTGGCTCAACATAAGTACATGTGAAAAAGATCTTGGAGTTCTTGTGGACAACAGAGCCAACAGAGTCATGCAGCAGCTAAAAAGCCAATGAGATTTTGGGCTACATCAAAAGGAGTATAGTGTCTAGATCGAGGGAAGTCATTGTGCCTCTCAATTCTGCTTTGGTTGGACCTCACCTGGAATACTGTGTCCAGTTCTGGGCACCACAGTTCAAAACAAATATTGACAAGCTGGAAGGTGTCCAGGGAAGGGCAACTAAAACGATCAAAGGTCTGGAGACCATGCCCTATGAGCAGCGTCTTAAAGAACTGGGTATGTTTAGCCTGCAGAAGAGATGGTTGAGAGGAGACATGATAGCATGTATAGATATTTGAAAGGATACCATAAGGAAGAGGCTTGTTTTCTGCTGCCCTGGAAACCAGGACTTGGAGCAATGTGTTCCAATTAAAGGAAAAGAGATTCCACTTGAACATTAGGGAGAACTTCCTGACTGTTAGAGCTTTTCAGCAGGGCAACTGTCTGTGTGGTAATAATAATAATGATGATGATAATAATAATAATAATTTATTTTTGTATCCTGCCACCATCTCCCCGAAGGGACTCGGGGCGGCTAACACGGGGCCAAGCCCAAAAGACAAAGTGTGAGCAAGTTAAAATATAAAATAAGACAATAAAAAACAAACAAGCAGTATAAAAACAACAAACGAATTCAGGCACAGTTTTAACAAATACATAAAAACAAGATTAAAAGCTTTAAAACAATATCAGCTTCACCACCGAAGGTCAAGAGGAGTGGGGGGGAGGGGCAAAGTAAACTGCATAATTATAAGTGCCTGTCCGGGAGTTCCAAGGTTTCCTGAGGTGACGTTAGGGGTAGGATGGGGTGGGACCAGAGATAAAGTGCAGAACAGCAGCATGGTTGTCAAGGGGTCTGGTAGAAGCTCCTTCCTTGGAGGCTTTTAAACAGAGGCTGAAAGGCCATCTGTCAGGGGTACTTTGTGCTTTTCCTGCATGGGATTGGCAGATGGCCCATGTAGTCTCTTCCAACTCTATGATTCTATGATAAAGGTGGCATGTAGACATTCTTACTAGCAGCTATTAATAGTCTTCACATATTTGAATATATTTAATCCTCTTTTGAGAGCTACTCATATTGCCAGCCATCACAACTTCTTGTGGCAACGAATTACACGGTGAAACTATGTGCTACATGAAGAAATGTTTCCTTTTATCTATCCCAAACCTCACACCAATTTAGTATTTGTGAATTATTTAATATTAAATAGGAATAAATGCTTCTCTGTACTTTCGCCTCACTGTGCATAAAGTACTTTGACCACATCTCCTCTTATTTCTATGCTAATAAGCATCAATTAGTGTAACTTTTCCTCTTGGAGGAGCTCATAATGCTGGCTGCCCTTCTCGGCTACATCTGCAGCTTTCCAGCTCCTCTTTAGGTGTGGCAACCAGGACTAATCATGCCAAATGTGGAATTTTTCGTTTTCATAACAAAAGCACACTGCACTGATATTATTTTCATGAGCTATCTAATGGAGATTCATTTATTGATCAGTTTTTTTCAGCTCAGATCTCATTAGTGTAGACATGAAACTGTATGGATATGTTTTTGGTGCCACAATATGCACCACTTTATTCTAATTTACATTGAATCTCCTTTTCTGTTTCCATGCTCCATCCCTTTTGCAATCCATTTCTGTTCTCACCACACCTTTAATTCATGGGAGTCATCTAATTACAAGTTTTAAAACTGTAATTTCAATGCAGATCACTGACACAGTTGATTGCCCACATCTTTCCATCACAAGTGCCATAGAATCATAGAGGTGGAAGAGACCAGTAGACCAGTCCAACCCATTCCTTGCAAGAATGGTATAATATGGTCCCTAATATGCGCACCTGACCTGGTCGGGTTAGTTCATTTTGCACTAGCTACGACTTCCAACACTTTTCAAGGGTAGCCCCACATTGGTACATTCCAGGCCAGATCTACACTGCCATATAATTCAGATTATCAAAGCAGATCTACGTTATCTGCTTTGAACTGGATATTTACTTATTTATCTATCAGAAGCAAACCGAAGGTACAGTTGTAATGTATTTAAAAACACATACAAAAACTTGGCATTATACTAAATGTCCTTTGACCAGTAGAGTGCCTCTAATATTGCTATAAAAGGTCTTCCACTGTGCATGTGGCAGGGCTCAGACTGCATTGTAATAGGTGGTCTGTGGTTTGCTCTTTTCCACACTCACATGTCGTGGACTCCACTTTGTGGCCCCATTTCTTAAGGTTGGCTCTGCATCTCGTGGTGCCAGAGCACAGTCTGCTAAGTGCCTTCCAAGTCGCCTAGTCTTCTGTGTGCCCAGGAGGGAGTCTCGCATTTGTTATCAGCCATGGCTTGAGGTTCCAGATTTTAGCCTGCCACTTTTGGAATCTCGCTTGCTGAGGTGTTTCTGCGAGTATCTCTGTAGATCTTAGACAACTTGATTTAAGGCGTTGGCATGCTGGTTGATATCCAAAAAGGGGATGGGCCAGATATGTCAATCCCTTGGTCCTTTCATTATTGGCTGCTACTTCCCGGCGAATGTCAGATAGTGCAATACCAGATGAGTAGTATAATTTCTCCAGTGTTGTGGGGCGTAGACATCCTATGATAATGCGGCATGTCTCATTAAGAGCACGTCCACTGTTTTAACATAGTGTGATGTGTTCCACACTGGGCATGTGTATTCAGCAGCACAGTAGTAAAGCACAAGGGCAGATGTCTTGACTGTATCTGATTGTGACCCCCAGGTTGTGCCAGTCAGCTTTTATATGATATTGTTTCTAGCACCCACTTTTTGCTTCATATTGAAGCAGTGCTTCTCGTAGGTCAGAGCACGATCCGGGGTAACTCCCAAATATTTTTGTGTGCTGCAATGCTCCAGTGGGATTCCTTCCCAGGTAATCCTCAGAGCTCGAGATGCTTGTCTGTTCTTAAGGTGAAAAGCACATGTCTGTGTTTGAGATGGATTAGGAATCGGCTGGTTCTCGCTGCAATAGACAATAAGAGCACCCAATGCTTCGGAGAGCTTCTGTTCAACCATTTCAAACCTCCCTGCTTGGGCAGGATTATATGCTTGCTTTGAACTGAATTATATGAGTCCACACTGCCATATAATCCTGCTCAAAGCAGGTAACCTGGATTTTATATGGCAGTGTAGAAGGGGGCATAGAAGTCTAATCAAGAAGAAATGAAGGCAGGAGCCACTGTGTCCAGATCTGCCTTCCCCCAAAAAGGACGCAGCTGAGGCATCAGTTGAAGACTGGCTTCCCAGGAGCAGCACTAAGAGCAAGAGCTTCTGCAAGCTATGAACCTACTCTTTCAGAAATAGAGCTACCCCATCCAGGCAAGGTTGTGATCACAATCCCATGTTGATTTTCCTACTGAAAATCTCTACACTTTTAATGATTAGAGGCACAAGAACTCCATGAAAGTGGAAAAATCACAAATATCTCCGAGAACAGGGCAAGGCGACCTTGCCAACCCCTGAAGGTATCCCCCACATCTTCCGAAACTTACGGAAGAGCACTTATGGATCAACTCTGGCAGTTAGCTGCAGCATAGGCTTTCAGAGTTGGTCAAAAAGCTGCTCATTGCTGATCTGGCGTCCCGCAGCTTCAGATGATGTAGGGGAACATCGAGCTACTTTGCCGACCAACTCTAAAGGTTGCAGCATGAATGCTCACATGGTGGCCTCAGACCACAAGAAAGGGCAGCAGCAAAACTGTGAATAATCAAATCTGTGAATCCAGTACCCATGAAAGTAAAGTGTTCCAGGTTCTTGATCTTCATCGGCACTTTGAATTAAGTCTGGAAATGAATTCAAAGCCAGTACAGTTGGTAAAGTACATGCATACTGAGATCATAATGGCCCATACCCATTAACTGTTTTACCATTATATTTTGATGCCACTGCAATTTACTTAAAGGGCCTCAAAAGCATCCCCATGTAAAACACATTATAGTAGGCAAATCAATTACAGCTACAAAGCTGGGTTTTTTAAAAAAGTCTATGTGCTTCAAACAAGATAATCATTCAGTAGTAACTGAATGTTTCAAATTCTTTAACCATGGCCATTTATATTCATATGCCTAAGCACTTTTACATATTAAGTATTTCCTGGATGAGAAACAATCAAAACAGCCCGGAAACCACACAACACCCCAATGTACACTATTTATCACACTATTTTCGCTGTTTCGCGGGTTTTTGCGGTGTGCAAAGGATTTTGGAAGGGGGAGAAGGAAGAAATAAAGGGAGAGGGGGTGCGTAGGGAAGGGTTGGAAATAAAAAAAAAGGGTTATTTAGCTTCCATTCTTCTTCTCTGCTGGTGTACTGTATATTGTAACTGCTAAAATAAAGTACAAATATTAAAATAATGTATAAATATTAAAATAAATATAGTGTTCCTACTTTGCGGATTTTCACTTATTGCAGGTGGTCCTGGAACGTAACCCCCGCGATAAGTAAGGGAACACTGTACGTGTAGTAAGCAATATGTTCTCCATCCTTGACCTAACATAATAAAGATGTACTGAACTGTGCTAAGAATTTAACCCTTGAACTAGGGGTGCATCTACACTGTAGAGTGAATGAAGTTTTATAGCATTTATACTACCATAACTCAATGCAATGGAATACGGGGAATTGCAGTTTGTGGAGGCACCAGCACCTTTTAGCAGAGAAGGTTAAAAGCCTTGTAGAACTACAGCTCCCATAAATTCATAGCATTGAGTAACTGCAGTTAAAGTTGTGCCAAACTACATTCATTCTACAATGTAGATGCACCCAAGGATGAAACTAGAGAGCTGCCCACTGGATGCAATGCACCAACACTGTTGGATGCAACCCATTATAATTGAGACATTCTGTCATCTCAACTCCCAGTACTGATTGGATCTTATCAATTGAAAAGGGCTTTGATGCTCGAGGGTGCAAACAGATGGACAAGGGCTTCAAGGCAACCATAAACAATACATCATGCAAACCAACTTCTTTACGAGCATGAAGTGGACAGAAAAGAGAGATTATTTTTCTTGTTTCAAATGTTGTATCATCCCCATTAACACACACAGCTGAATGCAGGCATGAGGTTTGCTTCAGATAATTGTTACAAAATTCAAGAATACATGCGAACAATATTAATGACATTACAAAACCAACATGGATTTGTGATGGAACTGAAATTGAGTATACCTAAGTGTTAATAAATTGGTGTCTTCAGGTATAACATCGGTATTTTCCTTTGCTGGTCCCATCAATGCGTCAACTCTAGGGGGAAAAAGCAATTAATAATAATAATAATCATCATCATCATCATACATTTATGATTACAATAATAATACATAATACTCATATTTTCACATGGATACGGCTTTACATTCAATATAAGAAAGAGTTGGTTATTGACTCACAAGTACGTATGGTTATACAGTTCTAACATCAAACCCTGCCAAGGAGCTGTTTTTGAGGCAGAAGGTAAGCATTTGACTCAATTGCAGATATTTTAACTATAAATGTGAACATAATATTTAGGCTAAAGGCAAAATTATACACTTGATCATACAAACAAGAAAGAGGTGAAACTGTTCCTCAACTGTTGCACTTTAGATTGCCACTGAGAGGTCTAATGAAGTTTGAATGCTCTTCCATAAAATACAGAAAATAAAATTAAGTCTTGAGTGTGCCATAGAAAAAGTTTTTTCTATTTCTAACCCTGAAATGCTATGTTTTTGGGTACAGCATACAATTCTTTCTTATAGGGATAGAGTTCGACACCACTTTAACATATACACTTAGAATTAATGCAGCTTGACACTACTCTGATTTTTGTGTGTGTGTGTCAGGAGCAACTTGAGAATTTCCAAGTCGCTTCTGGTGTGAGAGAACTGGCCATCTGCAGGGACGTTGCCCAGGGGACACCCGGATGTTTCATGTTTTACCATCATTGTGGAAGGCTTCTCTCATGTCCTCGCATGGGGAGCTGGAGTTGACAGAGGGACCTCACCCACTCTCCCTAGATTCGAAATGTCGACCTGTCGGTCAGCAGTCCTGCTGGCTCAAGGGTTTAACCCATTGCACCACTGGGGGCTACTACTACTACTCCAATTAACATGGCTCAATGCAATGGAATAATGTGGGCTGCAGTTTCACAAGGTTGTTATCCTCTCTACCAAAAAGTGACAGTGCTGTGACCTCCTGCATTAATTCTATAGGGTAGAAACATTCAAAGGCTAACAGCATTCTCACCCTGCTGGAACTTCAAGTTCCAGCTAGCAGGCTGTATGTCCTAGTGATCCCTTCATACTCATGTAAAAGTAGTTCTCATGTATAAATCTAGGGCAGGTTTTGTGGGTTAAAATGATGGATTTTGATATGACCCATGGATAAGATGATTTCATAGTATTAAGCCATGGCTTGTTAAAGTGGTGTAAAATTGCATTGCTTCTACAATGTATATATAACCAGAGTCACTCTATAAGCTTTTCTTTCAAACAAAAGCAATGTAATTGAGATTTAGTTCCTTGTTTCCTGGTAAGGGTTTATATTACAAGAAATACGGAGCTAACTTTCCTCAAACGTAGTATGTAAAGCTGCTTTATGGCATAAGATCTGCTGTATAATATTTCAATATTGTCCTATAGTCTCCTGTTATCCGCCTAATGCCGTGCATTCACTCCCCGGACATCTTCACTGCAGCAGAAACAAGAGAAGTGCACATTGTAAAGATGTCATTAGAAATATGTTGTAGAAAAGGGTGCCTCAGAGGAGGGCATGCCATTTTACAAAGCAGGCCTGTTTTTTCTCGGGCCCCTTTCACACAGCTGAATAAAATCCCGCATTTTCTGCTTTGAACTGGAATATATGGCAGTATGGACACAGATAACCCAGTTCAAAGCAGATAGCGTAGGATTTTCTGCCTTGATATTCTGGGATATGGGGCTATGTGGAAGGACCCTCAGTGTCGAGTCCTGTCCTTAAAGCCTATCTCATTGGGCGCATCAAGACTGTAGAATAAATGCAGTCTGACACCATTTTAACTGTCATGGCTCAATGCTATGGAATCCTAGGAGCTGTAGTTTTATAAGGTATTTAGCTTTCTCTACAAAAAAGGTGTGAGTGTGTCACCAAATTACAACTCTCATGACCCCACAGAATTGACCCAGGGCAATTAAAGTGGTGTCGAATTGCATTCATTGTACAGAGTAGAAACACTCTCCATTTCCTTGCAAAGACTAACAGCATTATCACCCTACTCAAAATTTAAGGCCCAGCTGGTAGGTTTTGTGTCCTAGTGACCCCTACATACTCATGTAAAAGTCGCTCTCGTGTATAAGTCTAAGGCAGGTTTTGTGAGTTAAAATGATGGATTTTGATATGACCAGTGCTTCCTTTTTTAGACAAGAGTTACGGTACCGTACTCATCTCGACCATGAATAAGTCAATCCAGATTTTTTGGTGTTGATCCTTTGACTATAATTTCCAGACTTATACATGAGTATGTAGGGTACATCTCCTCTTATGCCTGATGTATCATACCCCATGAAATGTGAAAAATCAAACAAGGAGTATTCTCCTTGATTCTTGCTGCAAATGGACAGGCTGCAAGCCTCAAGGAGGAGATTTCAAAGATTGGAAGTGGGCCACTCTGTGAAACATGGACGGTGCCCAGGGATTCAACCCATTTTGGGTCTCAGCAAAGAGAAGAATGTTCACTTTTTTCTTTTCCTGAAATGGAGATTATGGGGTTTTAAACATTAAACAAACAGCGTTGTCGCTCAACAAGTAGTATGCTATATTTATATTACAGGGTAGGAGGAGGTTATGGGTGAGAGCTCAAGAATGTCGTTCACTGCCAATGCTGCAATTCAGGAGGATCAATCTGAAGCTCAGTTAATAATACAAACGTCTTTGTCTTTTTACATTACAGACTGTGGGACAGGATGCGCCTAGGATAACTTTGAAATGGAAATCCACGGTTAATAAGGCAGGCCGGAAGTGGTCATCCAAACACAAATTCTTAGTGGATTGCAGTTAGAAGTCAAACTTCTTAAATCCTTATTTCAAAATCGCCTCTCATATCAAATCCAGATCTATACAAAAGCTTTGCTTCCCACTAACTGGGATAGCTGCTCTTTTAATCTGTTTAAGCACTTTTCATAGGAAATGAGATCCACATTAAGGAACAAAAACAGGAATGTCCACACAGCAAGTCCCCGAGTTACAAACATCTGACTGACAAACAATTCATAGTTACTGTAAGAATGGGGCTGAGATACCATGAAGTAAAAGGAATCTACCCCTTGGAAGGGAAATCCTCTCCTGGAAGACTTATGGGGAAAAAGTGTCTCCATGGCTGCTGTCTCACCAATCCTTGTTTCCACAACAAGCCAAATTTGTCAAAATCCAATGATCACGGGGGGACAGAAAGTGAGGTGAAATCTTCTGAACAGGGGCACAGACAGCATGACAAAGGGTGTGTTTACACAATTATTATTATTATTATTATTATTATTATTATTATTATTATTATTATTATTATTATTATTATTTGTACCCCACCACCATCTCCCTGAGAAGACTCAGGGTGGCTCACAGAAGCACTGCAAGTGCTGCATATGAACAATACACTGAACAATACACAAGCATAAATACAAGACATAAGTTTAAAACAACAATACACATAAAATCCCAGTCAAAATTGTAAGCATTATAAAATTTCCTAAAATGCAGTAGAACCTGCAAATAAGCTCCCTGTTTGCAATAACAAAGTTAGGAGTGGCACAATTAATGCACAAACTGCATTAATTCATTAATGTAGTTTGACACCACTTCAACATGGTTATGAAATCACTGGAATTGTAGTTTTAAGTAGCCCTTATCCTTCTTTGTCAAAGACTGCTAGTGTCTCCCCAAAACTACAAATCCCAGGATTCCATAGCATTAAGACATGGCAGTTAAACTGCGGTCAAACTACATACATTCTACAGAAATGGGGAAACGTAGGCCCTCCAGGTGTTTTGGACTTCAACTCTCACAATTCCTAAAAGCTGGTAGGCTGGGCTGCTGTGAATTTTCCAGGCTGTATGGCCATGTCCTAGAACCATCCTAAATATCTTGGTGTCACCTTAGATCGAACCCTAACATATAGGAAACACTGCATGAATACTAAACACAAAGTAGCTGCACACAACAACATCCTGCAGAAAACTTACTGGCAGTGCATGGGGTGCAGACCCACAATTAATAAGAACATCAGCCTTGGCCTTGTCTTACTCAACTGCTGAGTACGCCTATCCTGTCTGGCACAAGTCTGCCCATGCGAAGCAGGTGGACATAGCACTGAATGAAACATGCAGAATGCCTTAAACCTACACTCTAGAAGTTAGCTGGCATTGCTCCCCCTGATGTGCGATGGAAAGTTGCTGCTAACTGTGAGAGAAATAAGGTCGAACATTGTGAAAGCCATCCACTGCATGACTATCAGCCTCCTCCCAGTAGACTCAAATCAAGGAAAAGCTTCATGAGAACCACCACTCCTCTGAATGTTCCTCCAGCAACAGTAAGAGTATCCCCCTGGGCAGCTAAACCAGGCAATTCCACCAGGATGGCGGGTGGGTCTGCCTCCAGGGGCAAACCAAGAATGGGCAATTTGGAAGTCCCTGAACTGGCTCAGAAGTGGAATGGGCAGATCAAAAGACAACCTGGCAAGATGGAGCTACCTGGATGAATCCTCCACCTTGTGTGACTATGGAGCAGAACAAACAACTCTGTATAAGTATGCTTGCCCACAATGTCCTGCCTCATGTACCAAGGAGGAGCTGTTTAAAGCTACAGACAATGCGGTTGCTGTTGCCCGCTTTTGGTCTAAAATTATTTGGCTGCTTGTGATTCCTTTATTTTATCACTTTTAAACTTATTTATTACTAGCTGTTCCCGGACACGCGTTGCTGTGGCAAAGTATGAGGCTCCTTCTACACAGCTGGATAAAATGCACACTGAAGTGGATTATATGGCAGTGCGGAGTCAAGATAATCCGGTTCAAAACAGATAATATAAGATTATAAATGGGTTATATAGCTGTGTGGAAGGGCCTTGAGTCTACACTGCCATATAATCCAGTTAAAATCAGATAATCTGTATTTTATAGGCAGTGTGGAAGAGGCCTAAGTGAGGCCTAACTCTGCCTGTCCCCTGGGCTGAGTGGGTTGCTAGGAGACCAAGTGGGCGGAGCTTAGCCTTCTAACTGGCAGCAATTAGATAAAAACAATTATTCCTCTCCCTATAATTAGGACTTTATTTTTCTTTTCTTTTTGTTGTATGAACGTAGAGGCATGGATGAGGGGTTGTGCTGCCAAGTTTAGCATTTCTGGGATGTGTAGTTTTGTTGTTTTGTCCTAGGCCGAAATTTCATTACCCTTTTATATATATAGATGCAATGCTTTTGATATGAAATAAATAAATAAATAGAAGCATTCTCTCCTGATGTTTCACCCACATCTATGGCAGGCATTCTCAGAGGTTGTGAGGTTTGTTGGAAACTAGTCAAGTGGGGTTTATATAACTGTGGAAGATCCAGGGTGAGAGAAAGAACTCTTGTCTGTTGGAGGCAAGTGTGAATGTTGCAGCTGATCACCTTGATTAGCTCTGAATAACCTTGCAGCTTCAAAGCTTGGCTGCTTTCTGCCAGAGGGAATCCTTTGATGGGAGGTGTTAGCTGGCCCTGATTGGCCTGGAATTCCCGTTTTCTTTGTGTTGTTCTTTATTTACTGTCCTGATTTTAGTGTTTTAATACTCTAAATAAATAAATAATAGATTTGATAAATAACAAATAACAAATAAATAATGCTCTAAAATAATACAGTAGAATCTCGCTTATCTAACATAAATGGGCAGGATAATGTTGGAGAAGTGAAAATGTTGGATAATAAGGAGGGATTAAGGAAAGTCAAATTGCGTTATGATTTTACAAATTAAGCACCAAAACATCATGTTTTACCACAAATCGACAGAAAAAGCAGTTCAATAGATGGTAACATTATGTAGCAATTACTGTATTTACGAATTAGCCACGAAAACATTGCAATGTATTGAAAACATTGACTACAAAAACACTGATTACTAAAAAGCAGACTGTGTGGGATAATACAGAACATTGGATGAGCGCGACTATAATGTAAGTCTAAAACATCTGGAGGGCTGAAGTTTGCCCATATCTGTGAGTCCCCAGATGTTTTGGCCTTCAACTCCCAGAAATGCTAACAGCTGGTAAACTGGCTGGGATTTCTGGGAGTTGTAGGCCAAAACACCTGGGGACCACAGGTTGAGAACCACTGATATAGTATATCTGGTTTTTGGACTTCAACTCCCAGAAGCCTTAGTCATTTTGACCAATGTCGAGGGATTCTGGAAGCTGGAGTTCAAAACATCCCGAAGACCAAGAATTTTTCTGGTGATTCCCATAGAAAAGTCTTCCAGGTGTTGAAGACTTCGATTCCCAGAAGCCTCAGTCGCTTCGGCCAATGGCGAGGCATTCTGGGAACTGGTCCACAACGTTCGGCCAGCAATGTCCGAGCGATAGTTTCTTTTTAGACTTCAACTCCCAGAAGCCTCGGCTTCTTTGGCCAATGGCGAGGGGTTCTGGGAGTTGAAGTCCACATCCTGGCTGGTACCTGCAGATCGCCCTCAGCTCGGCCGCGACTTCTGGCGCGCACTGAAACTCGGCGGCAAGCGCGTTATCCTCTTCCTCCTCATTCTGCCCTTGGTCTTCTTGCTCGAGGGCCAGGTCCTCCTCTCGCAGCGCCTCCTTCCACAGAGCCCCGAAGGCACCCACATGGAACATCCGGGAATTCCGCTCCGCCAGTTCATATTCAGGAATATTCCTTTCAGCACTGCTGCTGCTTGCAGCCATTTTTCTCAGCAACGGAGCAGGAAGGGGCGCGCGGTGCATTGTGGGGCGTGTAGTTTCTTCTGTGAAGTGTTGTTTCCCTGTGTCCTCCGTATCCGCGGGATGATTGATTGATTGTTTGCTTGTTTGGATTTCTCTCATTGGCTTATCTTGTGAATGGCATAATAATATAGAGAAAGTCTCCGAGTATTCCTTGCTTTAAAAAAAACTTGTGAAATTCATGGAGTCACTATAAGTCCAAGGCCCAAATGCATATTTATTATTTATTTATTTACGACATTTATATCCCGCCCTTCTCACCCCGAAGAGGACTCAGAGTGGCTTACAAACGTACATACAATATATTATATTATTAGCATAGCACAATATTAGCATTATATATTACTATATTGTACTATACTACTATACTGTTGTATTATTGGTAATATTGCACGTAATATATAATATATGATTAATATTATATTGTATTATGATTAGTATTATATTGTATTACATTATAACATAATTATCAATATTATATGTATATACAATATATTATTAGCATCGCACAATATTAGCATTATATATTGCTACATTGTACTATACCACTATACTGTTATATTATTAGTAATATTACATGTAACATATAATATATAATTAATATCATTATATTGTATTAGTATTGTATTGTATTACATTATAATATTATTATCAATATTATATGTATATACAATATTGTATATGCATAGAGCAGGCATGGGTAAACTTCACCTTCTCTGTGTTTTGGACTCTGACTTCTACAACTGCTAACAGCCTCAGGCCCTCTCACACTCTGAAAAAGGGAATTCCAGACATGAAACAATCAGGGCCAGCTAACACCTCCCAAAAAGGATTCCCTCAGGCAGGAATCAGCCAGGCTTTGAAGCTTCAAGGCTTTCCAATACTCATCAAGATGATTAATTGCAGCATTCACACCAGCCTCCGACAGACAAGAGTTCCTTCTCCCACCCTGGCATTCCACAGATATATAAACCTCCCTTGACTAGTTTTCCAGCAGACCTCACAACCTCTGTGGATGCCTGCCATAGATGTGGATGAAATGTCAGGAGAGAATGCTCCTGGAACATGGCCATACAGCCCGGAAAACTCACAGCAACCCAGTGATATCGGCCATGAAAGCCTTCGATAACACAATGTTAAACCTCATATTTACATGTATCAACAACAGAGAGCTGAGTCCTCAAGAAGTCTATGCACGTGTTTACTTAGCTTCATATGTACTTTTGTCAACTCTCTGATGGGAGTTTGTGACTAAACATTGTTGATTCATGTGGCTAATGTTTGTGTTCTGTCAAAGATTTCCAGATGTAGTTATAGTATAACTGACGAGGTCAAGAGCCTCCCTTTGTTGCCGCAAGCTAAGCAAGAGAGTGAACCGCTTGGGGTTTGGTTGTTAGCAAAAGGAGTTCTCAAATTTATGGGTTGAAAATTACTATGGGAGACCCTGCTAAAGGAAGAAGTCAGTAAAGTGAATGTGTAGCTAGAAAGTCTATCAACAGTGGTGGCTGTCATATCATTATGGGAGTTGAATTCATTTTGGGTGTTAAGGTCAAATGTAAAAAGTCTTACCCATGTGTTTTCAAAGGCTTTCATGGCTGGAATCACTGGGTTGCTGTGAGTTTTCTGGGCTGTATGGCCATGTTCCAGAAGAATTCTCTCCTGAAAAGTGTTCTTACTATATACATCAAGGGAACCACTGACCTCATAGGGAAGCTGATGAAGGAACACAACCTACAAACTACAGACCCACTAAGAAAATCCAACAAATGCTACGTTCAGTGAAGGACAAGAGGGGTCCTCTCTCCTCTGCAGGAGTCTACCGTATACCATGCAGCTGTGGACAAGTCTACATAGGGACCACCAAACGCAGCGCCCAAACATGAATCAAGGAACATGAAAGGCACTGCAGAATAACTCAACCAGAAAAGTCAGCCATAGCAAGGCACTTGATGAACCTGTTTATGTTACTTTTCAGTTAATTTTATTTTGCTGTTGTTTTGTGCCTTACTGTGATGACTCATGGGCCATGTAGTCCCGTTCCTAGCGCTGTTGTGACAGATGAAGAGGAAAACTTAGGTTTCCCACCGTTTCAGCCAGAATTGGAGCTTTCACAGCCAGAGATGGAGCCCCTGCACCTGCAGGAGATTTGCCTCCCAGAAGTTTCCCAAACAAGCCCTGAGCCGAAATCTCCCCCTTTTTCTCGCCGTGATTATTATCAACAACAGAAGGGAGCTCAACAGGCTAATCGCAGAAGCCTGAGAATCGCCGCCAAACAAATGGTTGATTAAGCCTGCTTCCCATGGGAATCTTTAGGGAGTCATGCATCTGGACTCAGAGAATGGCTTTCGGTTCTGGTTCCCCAGAGAATTGTTCTCTGGCGGGAAAACGAGACCCTACTTAGGTGTTTTGCCCACGTAGGAATCTTGCGGAGTCAATTCGTCAGCTCCGGGAGTAGGTTGTGTGTGGACTACGCTGCTCCCGCGTTCAAGTTCTTGTTCCCGTTTCCAGCCTTGCTTTTGCCTTCCAGGACCTTGTTTTGCTTCCTGGATCTCGCCACGAATTCACCACGGATCTTGTTTTTGTTTTTGCTCCTCGTTTCTTGTTGCCTTGAATCAAGCCTTGTGTTCCAAGAATAAAGTTTACTTCCTAGCCTTGCTTAAGTTTCATGGACTAAAGGACCTTGTCATCTCCCCTCACTTTGCTTGGCAAAGTGAGTGTTTCGGTTACTGGATTACAACTTTGGACCTTAATATTTTATATTGGACATTGTTTTCCTGGACTATAATTGACCTTTCCTGAAAGGTCTTCTTCTGAACTATATTCTACACTTATTTTTATTGACTTTACATATTTTCTTAATAAAGATATTAGATAGATTCTGGCCTCTGTGTATGGTTATTGGTGCTCTGCAGCCTGGGTCTTGACACTTACGGTTTTTCCTGACCCATGGCAATCCTAAGGCAACCCCATCACAGGGGTTTCATGGCAGGATTTGTACATAAGAGCTTTGCTATTGCCTTCCTCTGAGGGCAAGAAAGTGTGACCTGCCCAAAGTTACCCTGTAAGCGGGGATTTGTACCACGGTTTCCACAATTATACTGGTAGTTTTTCAAGGTTTTCAGCCTTCTCTGCCAAATAGTGCTGGTGCCTCACCAAACTACGACTCCCAAGATCCCCATAGAATGGCAGTTAAAGTGGTGTCAAACTGTATTAATTGTACAGTGTGGGAGCATTCTGAAACAACCTACTGAAAGAAAATGAAGCCTGCTTTCCAAAGAGGCCAGGAAGCTGTGGTGTGAGGCTGCAGTCATTGTCATAGAAGCAGAAACACCCAGTCTTCAGAGAGCAAGAATAACTGGCGGCAGAGAAAGCCTCTGTAAATACACCCTCTTTAAAGAGAATTAATCTTACAGGCTCCGGGCGGATGCTGCATTGATATAATCGCAAGGAGAATCTCCCAGCTTGGATGGTGAGGAAAGCAAAGGAAGGAACACCTGAGCCCAGAACCTGTTGCCAATTCCTCAGGCAAGCCGGGTTCAGGTGAGAGGTGACTCCCACAGTGGTACCACGCTCAAGATAATTCAAGCATGTAGCAATTCTAGGCCCAGGCTTAAAGAGTTTTATTATTTTCCCACTTAATTTTCTGAAGATTTTTCCCACAGATTAGCAGCAGTGAGATTTGTGCTAATGGTGAACTGCACCTCCCTGCATTTCTCACCTTCGGCTTTTTTGGAATCATCGGCCAACAAGATCAGGAGGAAATCACAGAATTCTAACAGCAACAGCCAGACAAACTTTGAGCGAGTTACAAAAGTTCTGCAGTCAGCCATTTGCATTCATTCGGGTTAGGGGCATAGGACCCTTGAGAAAGTGAAAAGCAGTGAAAGGCTTTAGCACAGCAAGTTAAACCACCAGCTGCAATGATCTTGTCAATTGAGAGGTTGACAGTTCGAAGCCCGGGTCAGGGTGAGCGCCTTACCTTTAGCCCAGCTTCTGCCTACCTAGCGGTTCGAAAGCTAAATGGAGGATATATAATTAGGGACAGCTTTAAAAGCGGAGAGATATTAAGGCACCCATAAGGAAATACCGGCGATTCAATAAAAAAGGAGGAAGTTACGAACAAAACTCTTCAGCAAGGAGATGACACGACAACATTCCCCCTCATGGCTGGAACAGAGCACAAGCCTCCAAGAAAGCCAAAGATGGGGAAAAGCCTATACTGTGTATATACATCTATCTATGTCAGTTGTCTGTCTTGTCTGTCTATAAACGGCATTGAATGTTTGCCATTTGTATGTTCTGTGGTGAGTTCCCTTCGGAGTAAGGAGGGCGGAATATAAATACTGTAAACAAACAAACAAACAAATAAATAAATAAATTTCTTTTTCTTTGACCTTAGAGACAGTGCCATCTTAACACATGGGCACTTGGGGTCTTACAGACATATGGGTCGTATGCCAATTTATGCACAGACCAGAATTTAATGCTCATTTCCCGATCACCCACTTCAACATTCAAAGCTCTGCTAACTTGGTAGAAGGAGAAAAACTGCAACTTATAGTCGAGAGTTGGCATGTCTGCATTCCTGTAAAACATTTCACTATTTTTATTGCTTACAAACTTCTGAAAGCATAGTATTGTAATGGATTTGTGGGAGGCAATCCATGGCTGGCAATAATGATTGCTGACAGTGTGCTTTTCCATCATTAGAAGCAGAGTGTTTATGTCTCAAGAATATAATTTGTGTGAGGAAGAATTTGAGGAAGTATAAGAATGTGAAGTGAGGAAAAAGAACCTGTAGAATTAGCAGGTGTTAGTGATATTCATAAATAACCCTCTGAGCAGAAACAAAACGTAATGTTCTAAGTGGTGCACAGAAGAGGAAATGAGTTACAGAGGAGAAAGAGAAAATGAGCACAGATTTTGTTGGAGGTATCAATAAATATAAGTCTATTCTAGCGATAATTTACATTTCTGTTCCTGTGAGTGGTTGTGCATGCAGGGCCAAATCTGTATCTATATATAAAAAAGGGTAATAAAATTTGGGCCTAGAAGTAAGCAACAAAACTAAACGCCCCAGAACCATGAAACTTGGCTACACAACCCACCATCCTTGCCTCTAGGTTCCAACAACAAAAAGAAAAGAAAAACTAATTAGAGGGAGAGGAATAATTGTTCTTATCCAATTGCTGCCAGTTAGAAGGCTAAGCTCCGCCCACTTGGTCTCCTAGCAACCCACTCAGCCCAGGGCCTTTTCAACTAGGCTTCTTCCACACTGCCTATAAAATACAGATTATCTGATTTGAACTGGATTATATGGCAGTGTAGACTCAAGGCCCTTTCGCACAGCTATATAACCCATTTATAATCTTATATTATCTTGAGTCCACACTGCCAGTGTGCATTTTATACAGCTGTGTAGCAGGGGCCTCATATAATCCAGTTCTAAGCAGTCTCACTTATCCAACATAAACAGGCCGGCAGAACGTTCGATAAGTGAATATGTTGGATAATAAGAAGGGATTCGGGAAAAGCCTATTAAACATCAAATTAGGTAATGATTATACAAATTAAGCACCAAAACATCATGTTATACAACCAATTTGACAGAAAAAGTAGTTCAATATGCAGTAATGCTATGTAGTAATTACTGTATTTACAAATTTACCACCAAAATATCACAATGAATTTAAAACATTGACTACAAAAACATTGACTACTAAAAGGCACACTGCGTTGGATAATCCAGAACATTGGATAAGCGAATGTTAGATAAGTGAGATTCTACTGTAATATGAAATAATTACTGTGGTATAATAATACAGAACAATATAATTTCTAAAATCAGGACAGTAAATAAAGACCAACACTCTGAAAGCAGGGAAATTGGGAATTCCACAAAAGAAACAATCAGGGCCAGCTAACACCTCCCAAGAAAGGATTCTTCCAGAAAGGAAACTGAGAAGAGAGTGAAGCCGTGTGTATTACCAAAGTCATTATTATTACTATTATTGTTGTTGTTGTTGTTGTTGATGATGATGATGATGTTGTGTTGCTGTGAACCGTGAAAATGAACACAACCTGGCTCCAAGTATTCAAACTCACTAAAATCAGAATATATAATAATTACTGTGGTATAATAAAACAGAACAATACAATCCCTAAAATCAGAACACTAAATAAAGAACAACACTCTGAAAACAGGGGAATTCCAAACAGGAAACAATCAGGGCCAGCTAACACCTCCCAGCAAAATGTTCTTATCACCAAAGTCTGGCAAATCCTCTGTTTTCTGAGGGCCACAGTCCTTTTTCTTTTTCTTTTTGGACTGTGTGCGCTCAAGCACTGCATATGGGTACATCTTCATCTACACAGACATCTTGCACATAAAATATCACAAAGAAGACCACTCTGAAAACAAGGGAATTATAGACAGGAAACAATCAGGGCCAGCTAACACCTCCCAACAAAAAATTCCCTCAGGGAGGAAGCAGCCAGGCTTTAAAGCTCCAAGGCCATTACATGCTAATCATTTTGCCTAATTGCAGCATTCATACTTGCCTCCAACAGACAAAAAAAAAAAGAACGAACAGAAATATTGGATATTCACACGCTTTAGGAAATAATATTCCCTGATGGCGCAGCGTGTTAAAGCGCTGAGCTGCTAAACTTGTAGACCGAAAGGTCAGCGGTTTGAATCCGGTGAGCAGAGTGAGCTCCTGCTGTTAGTCCCAGCTTCTGCCAACCCAGAAGTTCAAAAACATACAAATGTGAGTACATCAATAGGTACTGCTCCGGTGTGAAGGTAACGGCGCTCCATGCAGTCATGCCACATGACCTTGGAGGAGTCTACGGACAACGCCAGCTCTTTGGCTTAGAAACCCCCAGAGTCACACACGACTAGATTTAATGTCAGGGGAAAACCTTTACCCTTTACCTTAACTACCAACAATTCCTCAATGCCACCATACTTCGCCACAGCAACACGTGGCCAGGCACAGCTGGTGCACTATAATGCTGTTAAGATGGCCTTGCTGGGTGAACACTTTTCTAGGAATTTTTCGGTTTTCCAGCATGACACTATAATCAACATTCAGTGAGAGCTGACCATAGAATTACACAGAAGGCCAGTGCACAGTCCCTCAGACTGTTGGGAGCCTGGACTAGAGTTTGAAAAAAAAACATGAACAAAAGCCTATGCACATGGCATGTTTTTGTAGTGCAAAAAAAAACCCCATGAAAGAACAATACAATATTTAAAATGAAGAACAATTTTAACCAACATAAACTTACCAGTATTTCGGTGGGAAATGTGGCCCTGCTTTTGGGTGATGAGATAGTCAATGAGGATTGTTGTTGCTGTGTGCCTTCGAGTCTATCCCTAAGTCTAACTTTTAGGATAGGGGGTGGTGGTGGTAAATGACCTTGGAGAGCTGCATCTGGTCCGTTTGGGGACCCCTGGCCTATAGTTTCCTAGAGAGGTGTTCTCGCTAGAAATCTCTATGTCATTCCTATAAGAGAAAGTTGACCATTGAATCACAGTGGAAGATATAGAAATTCCTAGAGAGAGAAATATAATCAAATATGTGAATAATTAAATCTGCAAAAGTCAAAACCGTAAATATGAAAGGATGTCTGTAATATCTATTTGTAAGAGTCTTTATCAACACAACTGTTTCATTGACACATTGTATTTTTGGCTTCCCCCATACCAACACTTTACAAACATTTGCCTTTGTCATGTGGGTTTAGTCATGGGGCTGGCTTACAACACAATTAAGCGGTAGCTAAGTGTTAATAACCATTTATTGTGTCAGAAGTGAACCAAGGGTACAGTTATAATGTATTTAAAAACACAAAAAAGTTAAAAACTTGGCATTATCCTAAATGTGCTTTGACCAGTAGCTGGCCACTTGGAGTGCCTGTGGTGTTGCTTTAAGAAGATCTTCCATTGTGCATGTGGCAGGACTCAAGACACATTGTAATAGGTGGTCTGTGGTTTGCTCTTCTCCACATTCACATGTCATGAACTCCACTTTTTAGCCCCATTTCTTAAGGTTGGCTCTGCATCTCGTGGTCCCAGAACGTAGTCTGTTCAGTGCCTTCCAAGTTGCCCAATTTTCTGTGTGCCCAGGAGGGAGTCTCTCATTTGTTATCAGCCATGGCTTGAGGTTCCAGGTTTTATCCTGCCACTTTTGGACTATCACTTGCTGAGGTGTTCCTGCAAGTATCTCTGTCGATCTTAGAAAACTATTTCTTGATTGAAGGCATTGGCATGCTGGCTGATATCTGAACAGAGGATGGGCCAGAGATGTCACTGCCTTGGTCCTTTCATTATTGGCTGCTACTTCCCGGCAAATGTCAGGTAGTGCAATGCCTGCTAAACAGTACAATTTCTCCAGTGGTGTGGGGCGTAGACAACCTGTGATAATGTGGCATGTTTCATTAAGAGCCATATCCATTGTTTTAATGTGGTGAGTTGTATTACACACTGGACATACATATTCAGCAACAGAGTAGCAAAGTGCAAGGGCAGATGTCTTCACTGTGTCTGGTTGTGATCCCCAGGTTCTGCCAGGCTCTGCAAATGTATGATTATATGCCCCAGGCCCCTTCTGCACTGCCATATAAAATTCAGATGACCTGCTTTGAACTGGATTATATGGCAATGTAGACTCATATAATCCAGTTCAAAGCAAAAAATGTGGATTGTCTGCTTTGATAATCTGGATCATATGGCAGTGCAGAAGGGGCTCCAATGTAATGGATGTCAGATGCTTGCCTTTTGGCTTTCCCGTCCTCAGCTGCATCCTAAAACGTACAATAAGCCAACAGTAAGATAGTGCAGGGTTGCGCTCAGCAGATGTGCTGCCATTGGCTCTTTCATTAATGAAGTCACTACAAAATATTTTGTTCTTTTGGGGCGATTATTGAAGACTGAATATGAAAGGCATCCTGTGCTAGAAATTAGTTATGCAATTCCCCAGATCTAATCAGATGTGACAGAAACGCCCACTTGATGTGTGCCAACTGACAAGGCGCACACTACAGTAATTGCTTTTATGAAATAAAAAGCATTTCTTGTTATAATCCTGGGGGTGTTTCCAGGAAGAACAATGACTGGGAAGTAATGCAAAGGTTATATTGCTCTTACTCTTTGTCATTTTTGCTGTAAGAAACTACCCCAGAAATCTCGCTTACTTTTAGCAAAATAAAAACTGTCAGTAATCAAATAAGAAAATACAGTCAGCTCTCCACATTTGCTGGGGTTACAGGCACAAGACTCCCATCAAAATAATAATAAAAACAAATAAATAGTTATTTTTTTACTTAACAGAATAAATGTCTAGGTATTTTTAAGGCCCCTTCCACACAGCTGAATAAAATCCCACATTATCTGTTTTGAACAGGAATATATGGCTGTGTGGAATCAGATAGTCCAGTGCAAAGCAGATATTGTGGGATTTTTTGCCTTGATATTCTGGATTATATAGCTGTGTGGAAGGGCCCCAAGTCTTCCATCGTTGAAATTGCATGTAGACTTACACTAGATTCCTAGAAAGGTTCCTAGAAAGATTCTCTGTCTGGAAATCCCCAGGTCCTCTACCATGACTGGAGGAAGTTGACCACAGTCACACTGAAGAACCGAGAAATTTCTAAAGAGAACATTCTGAATAATTAAATTCCCAAAACTCAAAACTGCAAATGTGGAGGGAGGACTGTACCCCGGAATTGAGAGCTTATTTAATGCTACTCTTACAAACAAGATGTTCAAGTCACCTCTTAGTCACTTGAATTGTCATGGCTCAATGCTATGGAATAATGGGAGCAATTGCTCCATCAAACTACAACTCCCAGGTTTTCAAAGCATCGAGGCAAGGCAGCTAAAATGGTGTCAAAGTGCATTAATTCTACAGTGTAGATACACCCAATGACTGTGTCTGAAATAATGCAATGTAGTTACTATTTACTGGTGTCCCACGCTTGAGGAAATTCAGCGAAAAACACCCCCTAGCAATCCCAGATTTAATTTATCCCATCTTCTGTCCTGAGTGTCTACTATTTCATGTCTTTGGCTTAAGGGAGGTGGAGTGCCACTACTCCATGGCCTCTGTGTCATACAGGTATGTGCACGTTTCATCACCAGTCTAAATTTTCCTCCAAAACGTGTTCTTGTGGACTTCAAATGCTGCCAAAAGTTCTGAACACACGTGTTGAAATCACTTGGCACACAGTTTCCTGTATCCAGCATTGTAAATAATCTGCCTAAGAGATCTCTGATTACAGACCACTGTCTCCACAATCTCTGATAGTCATACACCAGACTGCACAAATAATGCCATCCACCCTGTTTTGATTTTTATTGGTGACAGCTACCGATGGCCTTGCACTACATGGTTTGCTATCGACTATGGTTTCACCTTCTTTAAACCTTTTTACCTATCTTTATGGAGCCCTTGGTGGCACAATGGGTTAAACTCTTGTGCTGGCTGGACTGCTGACCGAAAGGTCAGTAGTTCGAATCTGGGGAGCTCCCTCTGTCAGCTCCGGTTTCCCATGAGGGGACATGAGAGAAGCCTCTCACAGAATGGTAAAACATCAAAACATTCAGGCGTCCCCTGGGCAACGTCCAATTCTCCCACACCAGAAGCAACTTGTAGTTTCTCACGTCGTTCCTGACATGAAAAAATCCATCTTTACACATTACTCTCATCAATTGTCTTGTTATACACATTTTTGAGCTTTCTGTAGATGTTGGCAGCAGTCAATCCTTTATAGGTCAAGAACTCAACTGCTGCTCTTTGTTTCTGCTTCATATTTATGATTACACAACACCCAAAAGTATAGAAATTGTGTCAGTCATGCAGCATGAATTGCCCAATCTGGTGGCATTATGGCATCACATTTGGATTAAAACTGCCAGAGAAAATGGCACACAGGCTTTGTGAAGGACTAAACTGCGGAAAAACTAGTTCAACAGAATGCAAATCAAGGAAGGATTGAAAGCCAACATGGAAAAGTAGTTTATGTGTTAGACTACAACACTGGGAGACCAGGGCTCAAATCTCTGCTCAGCCATGGGTGACCTAGGACAAATCACACTCTCTCAGCCTCAGAGAAAGGCAAGGGCAAAACCCCTCTGAACTAATTATGTCAAGAAAAACACAGGATAGGTTGGTTCACCTTCAGGGCACCATAACTTAGAAATGACTTGAAGGCACATAACAATAAAGAACTAAAATCTTGAATTTTCAAGCTAAACCTCAGTACTGGAATGACGACGTTTCTTCTCTAATCCATCGGAAAGGAGAAGCTTAGAGATGCTAAATGCTAGGATGATGGTGGAGGAAGAAACATATATTAATGTTGACATTTAAGTATATAGCTTATGACTTGATCCGGTGAATTCATTTGTTACAAAACAGTCCATTTCTTGGTTTCACTGCACCTTGTCCTACAGGGCATTACTATATGAAGGTTTAGAACAGCTCTAGCCACAAATGATGGTCAGAGGAAAAGAAGCAAGCTATGTATATCAAGTCATGTCCAATATATGGTGACCCCATCAAGGGGTTTTCTTGGCAAGATTTGTTCAGAGGGGTTTGCCTTTGCATTACTCTGCGACTGAGAGAGTGTAATTGGATTTGCATTATATGGTCAGTATAGACCAGACATGGGCAAATGTCATCCCTCCAGGTGTTTTGGACTTCAACTCTCACAATTCCTAACAGCTGATTCAAACTGCATTATATGGAAATGTAGATCCCAGCCTATGAATTGCCCAAGGTCACCTAATGGGTTTCCATGGCTATACCATGTTGTCTGACTAACATTGTACAAAACAAACATTGTAAATGGGATGATTTTTCTTACTCTGTTATTCACAGAGTAGTCTTTTCACACTAGTGGCCTTGGGACAGAAAAGGACACAAAATAATATGCACTATTCTACAAGGTACATTCATACAAAGACTCACAGGCTTTCAACGAAGCATTTGAATGTACAATTTTTATTCTTCTTTCTCTTTTATTACCACCTATAGCTTTCAGGCATATACAAAAATATCTCCATAACTTTTGAGGGTAATGGATCCTTCCAACCAGGCCAGTTTCTACTGAGACCAGGCACTGCGAAGATGCCATCTCTGAATTGCAGGAATATCTGGTATCAGTGTATTTTGTCGCAGATTTCAGGCATCCTTCCTTTAAGCAGACCGTATAATTCTAAATAGCTTGAGATCACCTGGCTTGAAACGTAAGTAAATGTTTAAAATATCCGGTATTCTAGGAATGTATTTATTTCAGTCAGCTGTGACAAGCAACTGTTAACCAGAAAACTTTTCCTATCCGCTGGAAAAAAAGAAACAATAAACTCTCTTTTTAATAATCCCTTCTATAATCTTTCAAATCACATAGGATTCGCAAAAAATCCATAGTCAATATTTGAAATAGTAAGACTATTAAATATTCAAACAATACATGGAATGTATATATTTACATAGATAAAAGAGATGAAAGGAAGAACTATATGAAGATTAACTGCCAATTTTAGAAAGTGAAGTGGAAGCCATCAGAGACTGAATCTAGTCTTAACTAAAACCTGTCAACAAATATGTAAAACAAAACAATTGCCCACAGATATGAAATGTTCAATATACATTCCATTTCTCAAGAAAAAAGACACCAGGGATTGCAGTAACCATAGGATAATTGCACTAACTTGCAATGCAAGTGAAGTTAAAGAAATACAGTATATGGAGCAAAAATGCCAGATATCCAAGATGGGTTCAGGAAAGGAAGAGGCACCACTGATCATATTGCAGACATACTGGATAATGGAAGGCACCAAATAATTTCAAAACTAAATCAGTCTGTGCTTTATAATTATAAATTGTATATAATAATAGTAATGTAGATAATAAAAAGTATGGGCTACTCTTAAAGGTATAGACATGCCACCAAATTAATTGCCTAATGTGTATCCTGTATGTGTATCACAACAAGAGGATACTGTTAGAACATAACAAATAAATAGAGAATAAATGGTTTCCAGTTGGCAAGATGGCCAGAAAGGCTGCATTTTATTACTTTATCTTTTTAACTGGAATGTGGAATACATTATTTGTAAAGCAGGGTTAGACTTTGAGAAAGGAAGCATAAAACCCACAGGAAATCACATTAACGATATAAGAGGCATAGGTGTCACCATAGCAAAGGCTTGGAGCAATTCGTGAAGAAATGCAAGGCAAAAAGGCAGATTTACAGTGCAACATGAAGAAAACAAAAATATTTGCTGCAGTTTATCTACATAATTTTAATGCAAAGCATAAAGATATTGAAAAACAAAAATTCCATGTTTTCACTACAGTTGTTAACCAGAATGGAGACAGCAGTCAACACATCAGAAGACCAGGATTTGGGATTGTGTCTATGTAGGAACAAGCAAGACCCTGAAGTTTAAATATATATAATTGAATACTAAAAAATAGGAGGTCCATGCTGTTGTATCTCCCATTTCTCTTTATTATTGTGAAAGCTGAAAAGTGAGGAAAGCGGATAGGAAGAGAATAAATTCATTTGAAAGCTGGGGCTGGAGGAGAGTGCTGCAGAACAGCTAAAATGACAACTAAATGAGTTATTAAATAAATCCAACTTGAACTCTAAATAATGCTTATTAAAGATAGAAGTAGGAAAAAGGAAGGCCACATTCCAGATGGATGGATCCAATCAAGGAAGCCATCACGTTGCAAAACCTGACCTAGAAATCTTGAATGCATAGATTCAGTGGAGAAAACATTTCGCAACCTGTGTCCTTGTCTTACTTAACTGCTGAGTATGCCTGCCATCTAACATAATTCTGCTCACACGAAGCAGGTGAATATAGCACTGAATGAAATGTGCAGAATAATCACAGGCTGTCTTAAACCTACACCTGTTGATAGACTTTATAAACTAGCTGGCACTCCCCCCCCCCCCCCCATGTGCGATGGGAAGTTGCTGCCAATTGTGGGCAGCAAAATCAGACTGGATGGCCGCCCACAAGGGTCTGCCTCCAGGGGCAAACCAAGTGGAGGTCCCTGAACAGACTCAGAAATGGAGTTGGCAGATCAAAAGACAACCTGGCAAAATGGCATTACCTAGAAGAATCCTATACCTTGTGCAACTGTGGAGCAGGAAAAACAAACATCGGGTTGCTGAGTTTTCTGGGCTGTATGGCCATGTTCCAGAAGCATTCTCTCCTAAGGCTTCACCCACATCTATGGCAGGCATCCTCAGAGGTTGTGAGGTCTGTTGGAAACTAGGCAAATTAGGTTTATATATCTGTGGAAAATCCAGGATGAGAGAAAGAACTCTTGTCTGCTTGAGGCAAGTGTGAATGGTGCAATTGGTCAGCATTCATTAGCACTGAAAGGCCTTTCAGCTTCAAAGTCTGGCTTCTTCCTGCCTGGAGGAATCCTTTGTTGAGAGGTGTTAGCTGGCCCTGATTGTTTCATGTCTGGAATTCCCATTTTCAGAGTGTTGTTCTTCGTTTACTGTCCTGATTTTAGAGTTTAAAAAAAACACATTTGTAGTCAGAATTTGTGCATTTTCATCGTTTCCTCCTTTCTATTGAAATTGTCCAGTTTGTGGATTTTAATGGCTTCTCTGTGTAGTCTGACATGGTGGTTGTTTGAGTGGTCCAGCATTTCTGTGTTCTCAAATAATATGCTGTGTCCAGGTTGCTTCATCAAGGATTGACTTCTCTGGCCGATTTAGTCTGCTGTGCCTTTCCTGTTCCCTGATTTGTGTTTGGCAATGCTGCATTTGGAGGTCCCTATGTAGACATGTCCACAGCTGCCTGGTATACAGTAGACTCCTGCAGAGGTGAGAGGATCCCTCTTGTCCTTAGCTGAACGGGGAATTTGTTGGATTTTCTTAGTGGGTCTGTAGATAGTTTGTAGGTTGTGTTCTTCATCGTCTTCCTTACGCATTCAGCGGTCCCCTTGATGTATGGTAAGAACAGTTTTTCTCTGGGTGGATCTTTGTCTTGACTCTCCTGGCTTGTTTTTGGCCTTGCAGCTCTTCTGATGTCTGTGGTGGAGTATTCATTGGCCTGTAGAGACATCAGTATGCTTGCCCACAATGCCCTGCCTCATGCACAGAGGAAGAATGGTTTAAAGTTACACAGAATGCAGTCACTATTGCCCGTTTTGGGTCTAAAACTATTTAGCTGCATGTGCTCCCTGTATTTTATTAGTTTTATACTTACTTATTGATGCAATGCTTCCAACACGAAATAAAACCTGTGTTCCGACAAGGCCCTTATCACACTACACCTTTCTAGAGGTATGGTTCCACTCCCAACTTCCATGTCAACACTGGGTGGGATCCTGATGTTTGTAGTTTACAGCAGGCATGGGCAAACTTGGGCCCTCCAGATTTTTTGGACTCCAACTCCCACCATTCCTAAGAGCCTCAGGCCCTTTCCTTTTCCCCCTCAGCCGCTTAAGCGGCTGAGGGGGAAAAGGAAGGGGCCTGAGGCTCTTAGGAATGGTGGGAGTTGGAGTCCAAAACACCTCGAGGGCCCAAGTTTGCCTATATTTGGTTTACAGTGAGGCCCACGCCCCTCCCTCAACTGCAAACCATGTCGCCATGGTAGTTAAAGTAGAATAACAACGCTCTAAGCGTCGCTTTTGCGGTGCGCCTATTCTCCCCCCCCCCCCCATGCGCAACAAGCGGAACAGGAGGTCAAGACAACGGGGAGCGCTCCCATAGGCTGTTCTGCCCGCCATGCAAATAAGATGGGCGGAGCTAAAACGGGAAAAAATCTGAGAAACGCAGTCCATTTCTAGTCCTGTCATACTGTAGCTGAAAACTGAAAGAGGGCGGGGCTTGGGTATGTAAATGAACCCAGTCCGTCCATAGTACTGTTGTATTTGAACACTGAAAGAGGGCGGGGCTTGGTATGTAAATGAACCCGTCTCTCGTTTGCTCGGTTTGGAAAAGAGAAAAGGCACCTTCCCGCCTCCCCCTCCTCCTCACCCTCCCTTCTTGGGTGGGCGGGGCTAGATATGCAGATGAGGGTGGGTACGCGCGTGGCGGCTCGAGCCAGCCGCCGCCTGAGGTGAGCTCAGTTCTTGCCGGTGAAGTGAAGAGGAGGCGGGAGGAGGAAGAAGAAGAGAGCCCTTTGGCTTCGGCGGAAGCGGCGAGGGACGGTTAAAAACGGCGCTTCTTCCTTCAGTTTGAAAAGTCACCGTCGCGGAGGAAGAAAGGGAACATGGCGAGTGAGAAGAACGGAATGGAAGGGACCAGCGGCGGCGGCGGAGGAGGAGGAGAAGAGGTAAAGCTATGCGTGAGATGCGTACGTGTGTCAGCCGGCGCCTCCTAAGGGCCCCGCAGGGGTTAACGGGGATTTCATAGACACACACAGAGATAGGTATACAAGCATACATATACTCCCACTTGGTTCTTGAGGGGATATAACTAACACATACACACACACACACATATATATAAGTTCGGGAAGGTTTTCAAACACAGCATAGTGACTCCTGAAAGCAACCTTTCCTTTCATGAAATAGTATCTCTTCCTTTAACTTGGTGGAGTATTGAATGGCCTAACAAATGATTCCCCCAGGCAGGAAGAAGCCAGGCTTTAAAGCTGCAAGGCTATTCAGTGCTAATCAAAGTGGTCAGTTACAGCATTCACACTTGCCTTATGCAGACAAGAGTTCTTCTACCCTCGACATTCCACAGATATATAAACCTACCTTGCCTAGTTTTCCAACAGATCTCACAACCTCTGAGGATGCCTGACATAGATGTGGGTGAAACGACAGGAGAGAGTGCTTCTGGAAAATCGCCATACAGCTCTGAAAACTCACAGCAACCCAATTATTATTATTATTGATATGTTTGTTTATACCCTGCTTTTTCTCTCCACCAAGGAAACTCAACACTGCTTCAAAGTGTGTCCCTGAGCACAGAGAATAGCAGGTATTTCAGAGGTTGTGAGGTCTGTTAGAAACTAAGCAAACGGGGGTTTATATATCTGTGAAAAGTCCAGGGTGAGAGAAAGAACTCTTGTCTGTTTGAGGAGGTGTGAATGGTGCAATTGGCCACTTTGATTAGCATTGAATGGCCACCCAACAAAGGATTCCCCCAGGCAGGAGGAAGCCAGGCTTTGAAGCTGCACGGCCATTCAGTGCTAATCAAGGTGGCCAGTTGCACCATCCACACTTGGCTCAAGCAGACAGGAGTTATTTCTCCCACCCTGGACATTCCACAGATACATAAACCTTCCTTGCATAGTTTTCCAACAGACCTCACAACCTCTGAGGATGCCTGTCATAGATGTGGGTGAAATGACAGGAGAGAACGGTTCTGGAACATGGCCATACAGTCCAGAAAACTCACAGCAACCAAGTCCGGTGCTGTTTAGGTCATGTCAAACGAAATAGAAGAAATAGGCTTCAGCTGCTGGGGTCGAGGAGGGTGAGGAGAGGCCTGGTGTTGTGAGCAGAAATGTTTCCTTGCATTCTTTTTTTTTTTGTCATCCTTGCTTTCTTGCACCAACAGGTGCTGCTACTGGTCCTTTTGTCTGGAAGGATGACAGAGTGGCAGGCAGTATTGTTGTGTGTTGTAAGCTTCTGCCTAGAATGCCTCTATGTGGGCAGCTTCTTGAGGCGAAACTAACACAGCACTCCTTGAATTATGAAATACAGCACTCCTTACATTATCACTAGTAATCATGCCTGGAGCAGTTCTAAGTAGAGATGAACCTGTTTTTAAAAATGACCTGGAATGTCTCTTTTCACAACAGCTGTTGCAGTTTTATTTCCTTATGGAAATAGAGGGCTAGAATACCATCCAACAAGAGGAGCCCCTGGTGGCGTAGTGGGTTAAAGCCTTGTGACTTGAAGGTTGGGTTGCTGACCTGAAGGCTTCCAGGTTTGAATCCAACCCGGGGAGAGCGCGGATGAGCTCCCTCTATCAGCTCCAGCTCCATGCGGGGACATGAGGGAAGCCGCCTACAAGGATGGTAAAATATCAAAACATCCTTGCAGCCGGCCAATTCTCTCACTTCAGAAGCGACTCAGGTTGTTCCTGACACGAAAAAAAAAAAATCCACGTCCTCATCCCAATCCTTGTGTATCTTCAAGGAGTTACCAACTTGTAGTGGTCTTAAGGTGCACCTATCATTGAGGTTTTTTGGCATAATTTGGACTGTATCCCCATTGCATAATTATAGCAGTTTTATATTACATTAAGTACAATGGATCAATACTATAAAATCTGGTAATTTGTAGTGCTGTGAGATATTTATCCTTCTCTGTCAGGGAGCTCTCATGCCACAACATCCTACAAATTCTGGATTCAATAGGACAGAGTCGTGGCAGTTAAAGGGTTATCAAACTGGTATAATTCTGTGGTGTGCCTGGTTTTTTGTTCTGGGGGGGATCTGCCTTTGCCTTCTTCTGAAACTGAGGGAGTATGACTTGCCCTAAGTCACACAGTGGATTTCATGGCTGAATGGGGCTTTGAACATTGGTCTCCAGTTACTGTCCAGCACTCAAACCACTATGCCAAGTTGGATTGCAGTTCTACATTCATTCATATGAACCCCATTGCCAAGACGATAAGCAACAAAGAGCAGCAGGAAACAGTGTCTCCTGCTACAGTTTGTTTGCAAAATTCAAAAGATGGTTTTGCAAACAGTCTGGATCATTTGATCAAGTGACCCACATTTAACATGGAACCAAACATTGTGTACCTTTATCCTAGGCATGGGCAAACTTCGTCCCTCCAGGTGTTTTGGACTTCAGCTCCCACAATTCCTAACAGCTTGTAGGAAGTCCAAAACACTGGAGGGCAAAAGTTTGCCCATGCCTGCTTTATCCTAAATATGATGTCCCGTTGGTTTAAGAACAAGCATTGAGGGCTATTTTTGTTGTTTTGTTTTATGTTCTATCCCATTTATGTGTCATTGCATTCACTGGTTCTCACTCAAGTACATTTAATCCAAAAAGTGGCATCGTGTATACTGTGACATTTATACTGATGATGCCATATTTCTTGCTGTATGTCATATGGGATTGCAAGAAAAGTTTGGCAATGTTGTGAATTTACTGCTTTGGGCAGTTGTAAAATAAATAAATGGTCCTGTGCCCCATCCAGCATAGTTGCAACATAAGTACTGTATATATATATATATATATATATATAATCCTTTCTTTCATGGCTGACCATTCTTGTATTTCTTTTATTTAGCTTTACTGTGAACTTCCTTGAGTCCCATTTTTGTAAGAAAGGCAGGATATATTCAGTCAGTAATTGTGTTAAGGGACTTGTTTAGGTAAGAAAGGTGACTAAGCAATAATGTCCAAGTACATTTTGTGACAGTGCAGCTGACTTCCTTTTAACTTGGTGAATTATTTGGCATACTCCTGCAAGTTCTTGTCTGGAGATGGATGATGTTCTGACTGATTTTTTTGGTTGTGTATGATTTCACCACAAAAATAGCATTGCTTCGGTGAATACTATACAATTGGAACTTTAATGCTAGTGTATAATGCAGGAACATAAAAATAATGATAATAACAATATTAGTTGCTTTAAAATGGTTGCCTCTGCAAGTTGCCAGACAAAATTGCTCTGTCAAGTTCTCTTTTTTCCTATAAATAAATACAAAGTGTATGTACCTTTGCATTAATTCACTGTATTCTGAAGAGGTTTATATGTTCTGTTCTTAACCATGCTCCCACTTCAAAGGATCAGGTTTCTTGTGGGGCTTCTCAGCCAGGAAGTTGAAGCACAGCGACTTACCTTGCAGTGTATTCACAGAGCCAAGATCTAAATAGAACCTTCCATCTTTCTAGGTCCGTTCATGATATTATTTTGCTTTAATTTTTAGTATAAATCTTTAGCATTTGCTTTTCCCAACTTGTTTTCTTCTTTCTTAAGAGTTCAGTATCCTTATTTCTTCATATAGTGACACTACTGTATTATAAGGAACAGCATCCTCCCCAGCTTGAGTTGTGCTGGTTGAAGTGTTTTAACATGAGCAGGGAAGTTGCACTCTATACATTTTTTAAATTGTGAAACCACTTATCCCAATGTGATGGGGCGTTTTTTCTCTGTGACTCTCCCATGCTAGAAATAATCCCAATGAGTAGAAAAACTGCTAAGGTGAAATGGTTTTTGGAGGAAAGGGGAAGGTTTACACTCCACCTTCCTAGTATTGTGGCTAGTTTTAAATGACCCCTTCAACTCTGTGCAATGGCCTCAATATACTAAACGCACCAGATCCCATCTGATACTGGAAGCTAAGCAGGATCAACCCTGTTGATTGCTTGGATGGGATACTACTAAGGAAAACCATCTACTGTAGGCTATATTTTCGAGCAGGGATCCCAAACTAAAGCCTATGGACTGGATGCAGCCCTCCAAGGTAATCCCCCCCCCCACGCCCTAAACTTTAGATTTAGGGTCATCCTAAATCTGAAACCACTTAAAGACACAGAACAACGGCAATCCTAATTGGCGTTCTCATCAGCCAAAAGTAGGCCTACACTTCCCTTTGAACTTACCCACATGTAAGTCAATGTTGGTTAAAATTGTTCATTTTAAATACTGTATGTTCAAGCAAGCTTTTGAGAACAACTAATCCCTAGTTGATCTATGCAATTGTTATGCAGCCTTGTACTTCATCCCATTCTCTTGTCCCATGGTTACATCTTTGCATGTATCCCATTCCCTTATCCTTTGTTTACAGCCTGGCCATGTTTACAGTAGCTTGCCGCAGATGAGCTCTGTTTTAATTGAGTTTTAAATTGTTGTTTTATGTTTATTTTTATTTAGTTGTATTTTATGTTGTGTTTTATTTTATGTTCTGTTTTAGGCACTTTTGTGCCGCCTTCAGGGAGATGGTGGCGGGATACAAAAATTAAGTTATTATTGTTGTTGTATTGTTCTTTCACTACAATGCACTGGCTCTCTCAGATCCTAAAGATTGGATTTTTTTTTCTTAGTCTTGGCTTTGTCTGAACTTGTTAAGCATAACTTCCTGATTCAGATCTAAAAGGAGATCATGGTTGACTAAGATTTGCATGTTTAATAGAAGGTTGCCAGAAAGGGGTTGCATATAAGGTTTGGTATATTAAATGAAGATATACTCTTTCAGGTGTGGCCAGATACACAACTGCCCCCATAAAAATGTAGTTTGACACTTACCTTAATAATGAGAAAGATTTCAGTCTGAATTTTTTCAACTTCAGTGTGAACACTTTTTTAACACAATGAATTCTTCCAAATAATATGTTGCAAATTTACTGTATTCTCAGGATGGCAAGGAGTAGGTATTAATAGAGTTCAGCTGTTAATGTGAATTTAAGAGATTATATCTTTCAGGACTGACTTTGAGGACACTAATTGAGGCAATTACAGAGTCAAACTTATGATGTAGTAGATACCAAACAGATACTGTGTTACTAAGAATTTAATTGATTTTATCATAGGGAAAGGTGTAACCAAATTATTTGTAGATTGTACATGGACCCTTCAGGTTCACGTACAGGAAATATTTTATTGGTCTTTTTCACATCAATAACATATAAATTTGTACAACAGATTGAACAGCATAGTGACACTAGATCCTTTTATAATTACTCTGAACTGTGTAAAAGGAGCATGTGAGCATTTATTTTCCATGGAAAGGGTTCTTTTGGGGTGTTACATGAGCAGGGAAAAACTACTTGGACAAAGCATTAACCACTCCTTCACAATCCTCATTACACCCTCCTGTGGCTTGTTTTCTTAAACATAAACCCCCAATGTTTGTATATTTATATGTGTCTGATGTGGTTTTAATTGGTATTTTGGTTTTTTTTAAGGAGTAAGGTTATATGTTATATGTAACAAATCCTTGGCTTGTTTTTAAAATGAAAAATAGTATTGTATCAGTAACTTCTGTAATCTTATTTACAAAGCTGATCTTAAGTGCAATTTTTTCTTAAGAAGCAAAACATCTTCCAGGATAGAACTAGAAATACTTTAGTCATGGTCCAAATAGTTACTGTGAGTTTGCTTTCTTTGGCTTGTGTAAACCACCTCTGCCCATGCCCCTTTCTCCAGACTATACCTCCTGTAGCTGTTCCAGAGTCACTGTTATGGTTCTCCCAGGATTCAGAGAAGGTGGCAAGTCTGGGAAATAACAGCAACTCTCTATCCAACAGCTGATCATTATACTTTTAGGCTTAGAGAACAGCTGTGGCAAGATTGACATGCTGGACAATGCCTGGGAAGACACGAGTGCAAATGCTCCATCCTCTGGTTTTGCTGTACTCGAAGAGTTGCTGCAGAAGGATTGTTGAAGGACAGTCTTACTGGTAAAGAAAAAGAGTTAGGGTATATTGTCTGTCCTAGTGAGAGGTTATCTTTTGTCCTGTTCACTGTTCGCATATATGTGTGTGAATACACAAACACACACATGTATGTCATATCCAATATATTCACATCGTGAACAAAAATAAGAGACATCCGTCATTTTTCTTCCTGCATCTGGTGCTTCTCATGATTCCATCTTCCACTGTTGGAATGTGGATCCTGACAGGGTTTCAGTCAAGATAATTTAGATATTAACAAAAAACAAAACAAATTCAAAACACATGTTGTAGAGTCTTTTAACCAAAGAGGTGGACTGCTTAACCCTATTGGCAGGTAGTTCCCAAGTTGTCTAAGTGTAGTTTGCTTCCAAAAGGTACCAAATCCATCTGAACAAATTTTACAGGAATCAAAAAAAGTGCTGAGGGTATTCATTTTTTTTTTTTTTGCTATAAAATGCAATTTTTAAACCCTGTACCAAAGTGATTTGATAGATTCCAGTATATTTTTGATCTGTACATAATATTCTCTTCCTAGCCAACAATGTAACTGACATCTATAACTCATTTTTCTTTTCCTTTTTATTTGGTATTTTTTGGAAATCAACTCCACAAATGCTTTTGTTTGTTTCTTTAGAAATCAAAATAATATATGATGTCTTCATAAATATATGGTTTACCCCGCTGTCTCTGAACAGTTTTTTTTAAGTTGGCTGTAAGCAGATGCTAATAAAATATAACTGCTTTAATCCAGTTGTGTTGTTGATGCAACTTTCTTTGCTGTTGACATTATGGAATTTTTTGGATTGATCTGTTTTTGTAATCTTGGCACATTTTGTAAGTATTCTTTAAATTAATGTACCTGGAAATGTGTTATGTTACAAATCTGTTGACAATATATCAGGGCATTATTATGAATTCAAGTATTCCAGTAATTGTGTTACTGCTTTTATTCCTTTAAAGAGTTATATGTGAACCCATAAGATCTATTGATTTTTACACTGCCTTGAGCACAGTATTATCATGAGAATTTTAGATATTCTGTAGTTCTAATTGTTCCTTTTGGAGTTCATCTTATAACATGAAGCAGTAGAATATAACTGCACACATCTCTGGCTTTAAGCCAGTTTCATATGAGGCAAAAAGGCTTTAGTACTAAATACTAACTTCAGGCCTTTTTGTTTGAAATCAAAATCATAACTAGTCCTCCCCAAAAGCCTAACAACAAGATAGAAGGATCCTGAATAGGAGTGACAGAATACATCAAACAGTCATTTAAAAAAAAGCAGAACTAGATACGTAGTTTTCTTTCTCACAGGAATGGAATTTATACAAGTTTTCCTAAGCTGACTCATAACTGACATCTCTCATTCACTTGTTCTCAGTTGTGGGCTGACAGCAAAGCAATATGCCCAGTATGGCTTTTTGTTTTGTCTGCAGGATATAGCTCCAGCTGTAGCCCTGTGTGCTGTGTTTGTCAGGTTCTGCCCATCGTGTTGTGATGGCACATGTTTATACCTTTTTACCCTTCCACTGGAATATATTACAGTAGAGTCTCGCTTATCCAACCTTCACTTATCCAACGTTCCGTATTATCCAATGCAATCTGGCTTTTGGTAGTCAATTTTTTGTAGTAAATGTTGTGATATTTTGGTGCTAAATTCATAAATACCATAATTACTACATAACATTACCGTGTATTGAACTGCTTTTTCTGTTAATTTGTTGTAAAGCATGTTTTGGGGCTTAATTTGTAAAATCATAACATCAATTTGACGTTTAATAGGCTTTTCCTTAATCCCTCTTTCTTCAACATTTTTGTTTATCCAACGATCTATCGCCCATTTATGTTGGATAGGTGAGACTCTACTGTAACTAGTAAAAGATACAAGAAGTCCACAAACACATAACGTATTAGCTGTATTTATTTTAGTCACTGAAGAGCATGACCAGAAATTCAGAATACATAGATTTTTTGCTCTTGTAGAATTGTCCTTCAGTACAAATTGGTTTTACTAGCGTCAAGTTTTGTCAGTGGGGTGTGACTAGGGGTGCATCTATATCAGTGGTTCCCAACCTTTGGGCCTCCAGATGTTTTAGACTTCAACTCTCAGAAATCTCAGCCAGCTTACCAGCTGTTAGGAATTGTGGGAATTGAAGTCCAAAACACCTGGATGCCCAAAGGTTTGGGACCACTGATCTATATGGTAGAATTACTGCAGTTTGACATCACTTTAATTGCCATGCTTAATACCTGTGAAATCATGGGAGGTGTAGTTTATTGCACTACTTACACTATTTGGCAGAGAAAACTAAAGACCTTGTAGCACTACAACTCCCATGATTCCATAGCATTGAGCTATGGCAATTAAACTGCATTAATTCTGCAGTATAGATGCACTCTAGTTGATTGTTGAGGGGAACAATACATGACATGAGCAGAACCTAATTCCCAGGAGTTGAGTACAGGCAGTCCCCAAGTTACAGGCATCCAACTTACAAACAACTCATAGTTAAGAATGGGGGGGGGGGGGGCACGGGGATGGGTGGACAGGAAGTGAGAGAAATCTACCCCTTGGAAGAGAAATGGACTCTTGGAAGAGTTATCATGGGGAAAAGGTGTCTCCTCTGAAGCTTTCTCATCAATACTTGTTTCTACAATAAGCCAAAATTTTCAAAATCAATTATCAGAGCGACAAAAAGTAAGTTGAGCTGACTGAGAAGTTTGGGACAGTTTTTCATGAGGAAAAGTGGTGACAGGCATACTTCATATTCTGAGCATGGCACAATTAATTATTCTCCTACCTTGCTTTTAGTGATGATGATGGTCATTCTGTAACCTATATTCCTACACATGGATAATAGTAATTATATAGTAGAAGGTTTTAGCAATGTTAATATATTGTAGACTTAGTCATTACTAAAGCTAAGATTTTGTAGGATGTATTACTTCAACAAATAATGCATTGATAAAAGGGATTAGCTGCACATAGTAGTGCTAATGTTTGAAACTGTATTTTTAAGAGATATACTTCCCCCTTTAAAACAGAATCTTTATCCCCAAATGTTATTGGATAAACTGCAAATTAAAATATTAATTAATTCTTATGATAAGTATAAGGTTCTAATACCTAACCAAGTCTTCTCTAAGAACTTATTTTTTAAAATGAAGCTTCATGGAAGACACAATCAAAAGCACCTAGCTCATATAAGAAATTACCCTTGCACACTGAGATTGAAGTACAAAAAGAGTCCCCTACAAACTTATTTGAATAATAATAATAAAATATTAAATACTTGGCAGGTCATGTCAATTCACACATAGACTGTACCCATCTCAGTCCCCATTTACATTACCATGTTAAATCCAGATTTTCTGCTTTGAACTGGATTATATTGCAGTGTAGAAGGGATCTCAGAGTTCTCAGTGTAATGTGCCTAAATGTACTGTTTATCCCATATGGTAGCTAAAATTGACCTGGTCTTTTGTTTATAGACAGGCTGGTCTAAATTTGTTGCACTTGAGTCACAGAAACACATAGAAGAGATATGTTTATTACCAAGTTTTCATTGATTTAGTGTATTTCCTCTAGGTAGGACTAACAGGCTGTGGCCAATGTAAGTATGCACATTTGATATTATTTACTTACATTTGTTTCCAAGACTAGATTCTTGTACTTTAACAAATTGTTGCTCATGGAAACTAAATGGTAAAAGGTTCTCCTAATTAAAAGATACATCTGGAAAGATGGGAGCTAGTCCTAAATAACTTATATTTTATGTTCTATATGTAAATAAGAATTTCAAAAAAGAAAATTATGAAGAAACAACTCTTAGATACATCGTTCTCTGTTATAATAAGAGTTGAAACTTGAATTATTGGAGAACAAAATAGATGGAATTAGAAACATCAGAAAAAGGCAAATTGCCATTACTGTGTGAAATAGGGTCAAAGGTAAATGACAGGTCAAGGAGGCAGGCTGAGAATAGAGTGCTAAATCTGTGCTTTAGAAAGGAAGAGAGGTCACTGTTTGCTTTGAAGACTCAGCATTTGTTTACTTCTTACCTGGTGTGCATTTTTTATTTTTCAAAGTTTTTCTGTTACAAATGATCTTGCTCCAAGACTATTAGGTTAACCCAACTTTCATATTCTGCTCTTCTGTTCACATTTGAAAAACAAATTATGTATTATAATGTCTTTTGACATTCACAATGGTGTTTATGTGAAATACTGGTTTGACTTAGATATAGGATGCCTCAGTCTTTTATGAAAGCACAGGCCCCTTTATTAGGTGCAGAACATTGCATTTCTCAAGAAGTCTCTGTGTTGCTAGAAAAACCTTAAAGTGCTGTCTAGATAAAACTTTGTAATTGTAATTTTTTAGAATTGTAATCTTATACAGAAAACATTTTATCTTTGTTGAAAGCAGAAACCTTAAAGCGTTCTGTTTTCATGCCTATATCAGGGCAGCAGAACGAAGCTCAGCACAATACATATATTGTGGTTTTATGCCAATATTGTCTTTTCTAGTCCCTTTTATGTTGGTCAGTCTGTGAAACTCATTGGCTTAGGTGACTATCCTTTCCTGTTCCAACAGCATCCTGATATTTCTGGAAGTGAAATGGAACTTTTAGTTCCATTTGGAAGCTAGTACAAACATTTGATGCTTTGGGAATGTTTTGAAAATGGCCTCCTGTAAAGTGCATCATTATGTCAAATGTACATTCCCCAGTGCAGCAAGAGAGGTTTCGCACTTTCTTAATTGGCCTTTAGGGGATTTTGTTGCAATACAACTGTGAGTGGCTTGGCATAAAATAATTGGAAATCACATGGAACTGTAGTCTTGCCTTGGTTGAAAATACACTTATGCTGGCCTCTGGGAGTGGTTATTAAAAGATTAGTTCAAGAATATTTTTATTTTAATGAAGGTTCTAAATGGTGAAATCTGTAGTATATACATCAAATGTCCTCGTCCCTCTTACACTCCAATCTGATCAATATATTCTAATCTCCTTTTAGATGCTTTATACAGATAAAGGACAACTTTTGTTGTTAAAACGGGGTTATAACCAGCTAGTAAAAATGTGATTTTGACTGCTATATTCCAGCTCGTTTTATTACAAATAAAAGGCCAGAAATGTTGTTTCCTTTCTTTATCTTACAAACAGCAGTTATGTAATACATGGTTGTGATTATCAACTTCGACAGCACCACAGATATAGAGTCTTTCTTCGGGTGGGATATGATTTAATCTACTGTTTCTCTCCATAGACTCCATTTGTTCAAATCTGGCCCTTGTAAAAGCAATTAAGTGTCTTGTCATATCAACTTTTAAGTAAAGCGCCCACTGAAAATTTTGTTTAAAATGACCTAAGCACTTCAAGGAGCCTGTGTCCTTTGAATTACTATCCTTTTCTCAACATCTCTATTATTATTATTATTATTATTATTATTATTATTATTATTTACTACATTTATATCCCGCCCTTCTCACGCTGAAGGGAACTCAAAGCGGCTTACAAGTTACATGTACATACAATGTATTATATTATTACTATAGTACAATATTAGCATTATATATTACTATATTGTACTATATCACTATACTGTAATATTATTAGTAATATTACATGTAATATATAACATAATATTATATTGTATTATTATTAGTATTATATTGTATTACATTATAATGTATTACCAATATTATATATACATAGGATATATTATAAGCATAGCAAAATATTAGTATTATATATTACTATATTGTACTATGCCACTATACTGCAATATTATTAGTAATATTACAGGTGTAATGTATAATATACAATCAAATTGCATTATTATTAGTATTATATTGTATTAGATTATAATATTATTATATTATTATATGGCTATACAGTATATTATATTATTAGCATAGCACATATGTCCCTATTATGACCTAAGGATAAGATCTGTAATCCACAAGTGCAGAGAAACCTTATTAATTAAATGAAATGTGCATATTTACTAAAAATGAAAAAAGTAACCTCTTTGATTTTGGTAAAAGTAATGAGTCACCATTGTAGATTTAGAACCCATATTTGCATCTCCATTACAGCCATTATTACGTAAAATTAAAAATATAAAGGACCTTAATATTTTAAAGGAAGATTGCAATACAGGTGAATAGACTCAGCCAAGAAAGCCATGGCCTGGAATTGGTAAAACCTGAGTAGTGTTGCTGATACCAGGATAATTTGGAGGTCTCTTATTCATTAGGTCAACATACAAGTCAAAGTTGACAGCAGTCAATAACAACAAAATACAGTAGAGAAACTGTTGTATATACTCACATATAAGTTGACCTAATGTATAAGTTGAAGGCAGGTTTGAAGGTCAAAATTATGGGTTTTGATATGACCCGTGGATATGTTGGGGGTTACTCTGGGATATGATCTGTGGATACGTTGCAAATCGCTCTGTCATTTCCCTGCTCAGGTGTTCAAAAAGGTCAGAAAGGTACCCTGACAGACTGAGTTGAAGGGGTTAGTGCTCCTTTTAGGTTCTCTCGGGATAGACTACATTCTTACCTTTCACCAGATAAAGGGATGCTCCTTTTTAAAATAAGAATTAAGGTATAGTACTCACATTAAACCATGAATAAGGTGAACCAGGTTTTGGCGCGTTTAATTTTTTGACTAAAATGTCTAGACTAGTACATGAGTATATAAGGCAATACTGTAAGCTAGATATGGTGCTGGTTATAGAGAAGAACAGGAAAGTTTAAATGCTGAATTAATTGGCATAGGAAGTGATACTAGATCAAGAATCTTTGATGTAAGTAAACATACCTCTCTACATGATACCTTTTTTCTTTTATAACGTTTAACTGAAATAAAAATTTCATTACTTTTATCTATCCTTTATAATCTGACAAAATGCTCTCTATAGATAAACATTCTGTATTTTTGTGTTTGGAAAAAACAATCTTTCACAACACTGGTTGCTTTACTTATTGAATCATAGAACCATAAAATACCAGACTTGAAATCTGTGAGAGACAATATTTCAGGAAAACTAAGGACTATCTCCTTGCAACCAGGCTGGGCAACTCAATAGAAGCCAGTCCTCCCTGCCCTTGCATTCAGCTACCATTTTGGCTATTATTTTTTTTTTTTACTTTTGAGGGTTAGAGGACTTGGTGGTGGGAGATATAGGGCGATTCTACACGGACACCATCCTGGGGTCACTCCAGAGTTTTGACTTCTGGATTGGTCCTAGATTGGTTTTTACTGTCAGCCCTTTGGCTGCCTCAGGGCTGGAAAGGAGTCATGACCATTACCCTCCTGTTCTCTTCATAGCAGTAACCACCAGACTCAAAATGGCTTGTGGTTTTTGCTCGCCACCTGGAGTGACATTGACCAGGGGGAGGGGGAGTGAACTGATTGCTCCCTTCTTTCTCCCTTCCCTCGCCAATCACCCTTACACCTCAGCTGACATCACTCCAGGCGAAGAGCAACTGTCACTAGCCATTTCTCACCCAGTGGCTACCACTACAATAAGGACAGGAAAGGATGGTAAATGCTATCCCATGTACCCAGGCTGCTTGAGCCCAGATAATATCAGATGGCCATGTAAACAATTGTGGCCATCCTGTCTTCTGTCTTGGAACTGACCAAATGTTAAGTTAGGATTTGCTTCCTAATTTTGTGGAAACTCTGGAGCCACCCATGAATTTTGTTAATACAGTTCAAGGCTGCATAAAGTAGCCTTAGCCCTCATTAGCACAAATTGGCTCTGTGTGTCATGCAGCTGCCACAGAGCTGATTTGCCCCCACTTCGGGATAAAGTGTCCATGTAGATGTGCCCTTTAACAGTTGTATTTGCAGCAGGTTTAGGGTTCTTTTGTCCAGTTTTGACGTTCTGGAACATTGTGTAGTGGTTTGAGCATTGGGTTGTGACTCTAAAGTCCAGGATTCAATTCTCCACTTGACGAAAGAAACCCACTAGTGCTATAGGGTGAGCCACACACTCTGAGCCCCAGAAACTCTTTGATAGGATCACCTTGGGGTTGCCATAAAATGAAAATGACTTGATGCCATACAACAATAACTGGGAGCTGCATATGAAACCAGTTTCCCAACCCTTGCCTTAGCCTTCCCCAGATATGTTTCTTCATATCTAAGATTAAGTGGGAACCCCTTTCATCAGATGGTTCATATAGTCATCTAGCTTTATAGTGCTGATTCATAGGGAAGAAAGCTGACAGGAAAAAAGTCAACTAATTTGAAATGAGGTGTTGGAGGAGAGTTTTACAGTCTGAATACCAAAAAGATAAACCAATGGGTTCAAGAACAAATCAAGTTTGAATACTCACTAGAAGCCACAAGAATTAATCTGAAGCCCTCATACTTTGGAAACATCATGAGACAATATCACTCATTGGAAAAGAAGATAATGTTTAGTAAAGTTGAAGACAATAAGAAAACGGGAAGAGTTTTGATATTAGGGAAGCCCTTCCTCTGAGTTTGCAAGACCTAAGTAGGGCTGTTAATAACAGGGTTTCATGGAGATCTCTCATTCATTAGGTTGCCGTGAGTAGAAGCTGAATTAATGGTACATAAAAGTTGTGACTGTTAGCTGTTCTTTTTAATGGAAGCAGATTCTTGAAACTGGAAGGAAAATGAATATGTCTAACATAGATCAACAATGGAGTGGTGAACCCCTAAAAAAATAAATAATAGGAAATAATGTTTCAGCAAATTTGGAGCTAAATTTTATCTTTAGACCTAATCAGGAAACCAACACTAGATCTCAAATATGATGAAATTTTTGATTTATTAAATACATGGTCACACAAAATAACAATCTAGCAGAAAAATCAAAAGAACTGGATTATATTATTTTACAATGGCATAAATAAATATTTTTCACTTGGCTTTGGTTAGTTTTTGTAATGTGAAGTCAAAATAATATATCCTTCCAAAACAATTGCTAGGAGCTCTATGTTGTCTACAGGTGAGATAACAATTTGATATTAATTATTCAATTATCTATTGTAAATTAGTAACATAGTTTTTTTATTTAAAGTACTGAAAATTTCCTTTGTTGTATGGATAAAATATATCCTGATAAGCGAGGAAATGCAGAAGTATTACATTTGCTAGCAATCGCAGAAGTACAAAACACTTAACCAGACACAGTATGGCAGCAGGATTGGCTTGACTTAATACTTTATAAGAAGATAGTGTACGATAAACATGGGATCCCTGACACCTTCACAAATGCAAAATACAGCACTGTAATATACTGTGTATGTATAATTAGAGGACTGTAGATTATCCTGTGCACACTTATCTGGGAGTAAGCTTTACTGGACATAATATGACTTACTCTGTGTATATAGACAGACAATGGCTTGGTCTGGAGAGCTTTAGTCAGAAATTTGCTTCTGGTTGTGAGCCCATTTGTGCCAACTATTGTAGCTCTGTCACAATTATGATTTTTCTTTTCTTGAATTGCATTATTTAATCTCAGCAGAAATAATCTAATTAGAACATTTTAAGATAAAGAAACATTTCTGAAATTGCCTTAATCATTTCAAGCTAATTCTAATATGCATACTAGGAAATCACTGTAGTCTGGTTATACATTTATATATTTTAAAGGGGGGGGGTTTCTTTCAACAACACAAAATATGAATGTGTGCCCATAAATATTTTGCATTGACCTCCATTCTCACCTTTTGGTGTAACTGAACTAAATTTGCCAATTATTCATTTTATTTATTTATTTCGTGTCAAAAGCATTGTACAATAAATACATTTCAAAATGATTGGGGGGGGGGGAGGAAATCACAAGCAACTAAATAGTTTTGGACCAAAAGCGGGCAACAGCAACAGCATTGTCCGTAGCTTTAAACAACTCCTCCTCCGTACATGAGTCAGGGCATTGTGGGCAAGCATACATATGCAGAGTTGTTTGTTCTGCTCCACAGTCACACAAGGTGGAGGATCCTTCCAGGTAGTGCCACCTTGCCAAGTTGTCTTTAGATCTGCCCACTCCGCTTCTGAGTCTGTTCAGGGACTTCCAAGTTGCCCATTCTTGGTTTGCCCCTGGAGGAAGACCCTCATGGGGGGCCATCCAGTTAGAATTGCCAGGTTTAGCTGCCCAGAGAGACACCCTTGCTGTTGCTGGAGGAACATCAAGAGGAGTGGTGGTTCTCATGAAGCCCTTCCTTGATTTGAGTCTGGTGGGAGGAGGCTGATAGTCATGCAGTGGGTGGCTTTCACAATGTTCAACCTTTTTTCTCTCGCAGTTAGCAGCAACTTCCCGTCGCATGTCAGGAGGGGCAATGCCAGCTAACTTGTAGAGTTTATCAACAGGTGTAGGTTTAAGGCATCCTGTGATGATTCTGCATGTTTCATTCAGTGCTATGTCCACCTGCTTCGCATGGGCAGACTTGTGCCAAACAGGACAGGCGTACTCTGCAGTTGAGAAAGACAAGGCCAGGGCTGATGTTCTTATTACGTGTGGGTCTGCACCCCATGAGCTGCCAGTCAGTTTCCGCAGGATGTTGTTGCGTGCAGCTACTTTGTGCTTGGTGTTCATGCAGTGTTTCCTATATGTTAGTGTTCGGTCTAAGGTGACACCAAGGTATTTAGGATGGAAACAGTGTTCAAGCTCTTGGCCTTCCCAAGTAACTTTCAGTTTCCTGTTGGCTTCGCGGTTATGTCGGTGGAAAGCACACACTTGTGTCTTGGAAGGGTTAGGCTTTTGCCAATTCATGCTCCATCTCTAGCTTTCTGTTGTTGTGGCTGGTTATGTGTAAAATATTAAATCTGAGCCTATTTTATGTCATTTCAAGGAATATTCAAGTTTTGTCAAATGGTTAAGAAAATGGGTATAAATCACTTTTGGAAATCACGTTTTAATCAAGCATTAAACTCAAGATAATACAGTTTTACTAGAGCATAGACTTGTTTTTCCAAGTGTTGGCAACATAATTGCAAGAGGAAAGTGTGATCTGATCCAGAAGCAGATGGCTTACAGTGTAAATAGCGAAAAGGCAAATCCACATCAAGCAAAGTGAAATGAACTCTTATCAGACTGACATTATACATTGAATGTCTTCTAAAATCAGCTGGTTATTCTGTGTTGTCTCTTGACAAAATCAAAGCTGTGTCCAGATATAGAGCTTTAATCCAAATTACATTAAAAACCACAGACACTGAGCTGGAGCCATCCCTTTCCTCAAGGTTTTACAGAGACTTTTAAGCTTAACAGAACAGCTTAATAGTGCCAACTACTTTAGTGCTAAGTGTCAATTAGTTGCACACAGGCAGGTAAGTTTAACTGGATTTTTACAGTTGCATATGCTCTTCATACAGATTTTCTTCTACTTGCCAAATTTAGACCACTAGAACAAATTATTGGATAATAAATAGACTATAGTTTAACATGTAGCATTTAACAGCTACATTCCTATTACATTAATGTTTTCTGAAAAATTGTTTTGAGCAAATGCTATACATACTCGGTTCTAACTCAACAACATCTAGTATACAGACATGGCCTTCATTATAAAAGTTCTCAAACATGTGCTTTTTAATTTTAAAAAAAGTCAATAAAGAACTTAATCAATCTGAAGTTGATCCAGTTGAATTTAATCCAGTTTTGAAATCTCATTAGAATTAAAAACACTCTCAAATCCCTCCCATTGTTGATCAGTGGGGCTTAAAAGCAGAGCCTTGCAGATAAGTCTACAACAGTAGTAGCCCACACATTTCTGCTAGTCCTTAAATACATTCTGGCTGAAATGTGAAATGTATATGTATGTAGATGTTATACCAAACACTTTTGTTCAAAATGAAGCGGGGAAAAAAAGTCTCATGATGTCTGGCTTCTTATCTAAAGCATCAAATATTGCCACTGAAAATCACTTTTCCCTTAAAGATGCTATTAAAGATGCTATTTGTCTTGGGGAAAAAGTATACCTTCTAATTGTGAAAGCACATGCAATAATACATTAGTTTTCCGTTTAAGATACCACTTCTTTCTCTTTATAATTACTATAGCTCTCTTTGGAACTTTCCCCAATTTTCAATGTTCTTCATCAACTTTTACCAGTATTGAATGTATATGCAGAGCAAGTGTACAGGTTAGTACATACAGTTGAATCCACTGCTAGAAGCTGGTTTCTGGTGCCTATGTCAAGTGTACCAAACTGAAAATAATGACTTGCAGTTTGGCTGCTTATCTGATCTCTTGAAATCAAGTGAAAGGCCTCTATCAATTTTTTTTATTTGTGCTATAAATATATCCATAGATTAACAGTATATTTTCTAACTCAGAAAAGAATATCTCAACATAACACAAAAGTCTGACAGGTGAAAGAAGTATGTTGCCATTGTCTGTCTAAAGCAACAATTGGATATTGCCCTTGGGTGACACAGTCATCCATCTTCTGGCACGCCAGGAAAAGGTATTCATAACAGATTGTGTCATTGGTCAAGTTCTTAGAATTGCTTCTCTTTTTAGTGCATCTGGCCTAAGTTCAAAAGAGGTGAAATGGAGTCTAGGTAACAGAGCAATGCATTATCCTATTCTGCCTTTAAATACAAAAGCAAACAAATCCCAGCTTAGTTGTGTGTCCTTAGCTTGGTATTCTTTCATGAAGTAAAAGCGGGTTTAAGCTAAAGACCTGTGGTCTAAAAGAGTAAACATTGACTTTTTGGACTTGCTGTCATCTGTTATAAACTTTCAGTTTCAATTTCAAGCAATTGAGAAATGGTACTCTGAGAAATATTACATTAAACCAAGAACTTAACATTTCTTCTCCAATTTCTTTAGTTTGAATTACATTTGTAAACATTCCCACTACTTAACTGCATATTGTATAAGAATTTAGATCAGGTCTATTAATGTGGTCTGAGTACTCATATTCTAAACCAGTGGTCTCCAAACTTATTTGGCCTGCCGCCCCCTTTCCAGAAAAAATATGACTCAGCACCCCCTGGAAAGGGGGCGTGGCTTCGAGGGGTAGGCATGGCTCCTGCTCAAGAGGGTGGGGCTGAGCCTCTCCCCTAGTCCAAGATGCAGGGCTGCGATGGTAGGTGGGTGGGGCCACAAATGGGCAGCCAGGACTGGGATGGGCGGAGTTATGAGCTCTGAGGCAGGGTTGAGCTTCTATCCCTGTCCTGTGGTGCCTTCCAGGACACAGGAGGCGGGGCTAGAGGAGGGGGCGGCAACTCTTCCCAAGTGCCTGACAGGGCTGAACCTCTATACCCCGCCCCCGTGTTCTAAGAAGTGCCTCAGGGGAGGTATACAGAGTCTCAGCGCTCTTGGGAAGAGGCCCCACCCCCACCCCTACCCCCACCCTTTAGTCCTAAAAGACCTCTCAGGAGAGATATAGAGGCTCAGCCCTGTCTCGGGCTCTTAGAAGGAGGCCCCGCCTCGTTCCCTAGCTCTGCCCTCCGCCTTCCCTAGCTCCGCCCTCAGGAGAGGTATAGATTCTCAGCCCTGTCTCGGGCTCTTGGGAAGAAGCCACGCCCACTCCTCTAGCTCCATCCCCTGTGTGTCCTAACAGGCACCTCAGGTGCTCAGCCCTGTCTCCAGCACTTGGGAAGAGGCCCCGCCCCTCCTCTGGCCTCGCCCTCGTGTCTTAATAGATGCCATCACCGCCCCCCTGGATCACTCCAGCACCCACCGGGGGGCAGTAGCGCCCACTTTGGGAATCACTGTTCTAAACCTTAGGGATACTTAGTCCTGGTGCCTTGAACTTGTTTTCTTAAGTGTTAAGGATACAGCTACACTTTTCTTGTACAAAAATATGTTCCTCAAACCCTGTTCTAGGTAATGTGAATGAGGAGACATGTTGGCGCCTATCTTCGGGTTTTGTATTATCCCAATTGCTCACAGCTCTACAAGTTTTGGAATCTTTTTTTGTTTTGTTAATGCTTAGGCATGACATTTTAGATTTTAATCAATGTATAGAATCATACTTGATTTAATGAATTGCGGACCTATAATAGAGCCTCATTTAAAAAAAAGACTATTAAATTTATTCTATAATCCTGAAAGGACTTGCTTGGATAGGCTGTATGCTGTTTTCTCATGCTTATACCAATTTAGAATCCCATATTCTCTTAGCCGTATGAGGCTTGACTTTGCCTATATTTGGCCTTTTGGGCTTTTTATTGCTTTTAATTTTGGTCAATAAGAAGCAACTTACATTTGCATCTCAATAAAAATACATATTTTTCCCCAATTAGAGGGGGAAAGGTGTTTTAAAAAGTAAATGGGTATCTTCTCTTGCCATCTGATTTTCCTCTTTTTTAAAATCTCCTTTTTAAAGCATATATCTTACTACAAGCATTTTCTGTTTATATTATTGTCTATTAATATAATATACAAAGGAATAAAGGATACAATGTGATACATTCAATGAATGTTTGCAGTATTTTGGCAGGCAATGTATTTTGTTAAATGAAAAAAATGCAAGACACTTTTTATAGTATTACCAATATTTGTTGTATTTATTAAAATATTTCTACCCCACCATATATCAGACAGATTTCAAGGCAGATTACAAATAACAAATAAAATAACACAAACTTTCATCATTTATTATAATACTTTCAATCAGTCCACACTAGAAAAAATAACTTTTGTGTGAATATAGTATATCCAGTATACACAAAAAGAAAAAGTACATTCAATGTGAATTTAGTCTGTTGTATATAAAGAAGATCTTGGTTAATTCTTTATGTATAGCAAAATGATGCACATACATATTTTTTTTTAGCTTACTAACAATGTGTTCTTGCAAATTTTTCAGGAGAACTTTGAAGATGCCTTTGAAAACATCCCAGTGTAAGTATAATTTTATTACCTCATTCTTCCAGCAGAGATGAGTGGAAGGAGGGGAGAAGTTGGAAGTGCCATAGCATTAAATGCAGTTTGATCTTTTCTGTTTTCCCCACATCCTTTGTTGTCAGTATTTATAAAAATATTCAACCAATTCTTTGGGTTGAAGGAATAAAACTTGGTGTATTCATATATTGACCAACATTAAATATTTTTGATATGGATTCTATAAATTAGTTCTCCCAGAGAGCAAAAAGAGTGTCCAGTGGTCAGGAATTCTGGTAGCTGATGTCCAAAACACCTTGAGACCACAGATTGTGCAGGCTTGTTCTACACAACCAACCATTGCATCTCTATACCAATAACAGCTGATGTATGTGGAAATAAATTATCATCTGCAGTTGGGCACCCCAGTAAGCTTTGAAGTCCAGCCTATCACATACCCAGTACTGTATACGCTTTGGCATGCTATCACATTCATCACAACATTTTAGGTGCAAAACATTGTTGAGTGCATTTCCAATATGCTGGTAATAACCAAAATAGATACAAATGTCTGTTTACATCAAGAAAAGCTTTTGGTCACCCCAAATCACACATCCAAACTACAGTAGAGTCTCACTTATCCAAGCTAAATGGGCCAGCAGAACCTTGGATAATAAGGAGGGATTAAGGAAAAGCCTATTAAACATCAAATTAGGTTAGGATTTTACAAATTAAGCACCAAAACATCATGTTATACAACAAATTTGACAGAAAAAGTAGTTCAATACACAGTAATGCTATGTAGTAATTACTGTATTTACGAATTTAGCACCAAAATATCATGATGTATTGAAAACATTGACTACAAAAATGCGTTGGATAATCCAGAACCTTGGATAAGCGAGTTTTGGATAAGTGAGACTCTACTGTACATGGAGAGGGACCTTTTTGAGACGTTACAGCATTGTTCATGGATTTGAACACATGGCATGCTGCTTCAGCTAATTTTAAATTATGTAGAAATAAATGTATGCAGGCCAGACTATGCACTGATACTATTAGGGGACTGTCATCTATGTCTAGTACAACATCCTGTTTAGACACAGGATTCATGTTTCATTTATAGGACCATGTTCACTATATAGTCAGGAAAAGCAACATCATCACGGAATAAACAGAACACATTTCTGTGTTACATTTCTTCTAACAACTGCAGAAGCCTCAAGGCATATTCCTGACAATATCCTGATGCTACTGACAGTTTTGTAGTGATAGATTCCACTTGTTGGACAAAGTAAATGAATTAAAACAGCACCTGTAAGTCATAACGCTTGAAGAATATTTCATCAGCACAAAATATTATATCTCAGACACAATGAATTCGGTGTAGATTTCCTATTAATTTCATTGGGTCTACTCAAAGAATGAGTAAATGAAGGTTTAATATGTATCATGTATTTGAGAGGACACATATTAGAACAGTATTTCAGAGAGATCCAGAGCTAAGAGCTCTTGGAGAACTGAGTTTTGAAAGGAAAGCTACATACTCATATACAAATTGACTTCATATATAAGTCAAGGGCAAGTTTTAGGGCCAACATTACAGATTTTGATATCTTCTGTCAAGAGTCCTTCTGTGGAGAGGGGAAAGTGGCAAAATCACCTGTTACTCATGGCTGCTGCTGTTATTTCCCCATCTGGGCATTCAAAAAGGTTAGAGGCAGCATCATAGTACAGAGAGTAGACGGAATCAGTGTTTCTTTTACGGTGAACAGACTAAACTCTTGCCTTCTGCCACTCTGCTCAGAGAAGGGGATGGTTACTTTTAAAAAAAGTGTTTTGTATAGTATTCACATTGACTTCTGATAAATTGACCTAGGTTTTTGGATTAAAAACCACATAATCACTTATGTGTAGCATAATATTATTGGAAAGGCAATTGAACATGCTTTGGGAAAGTGCTGTGGTCTGAGAGCCTATAATTGTAAGAAAGAAGGCAGAATCCTGTGTTACTGTTTTCAGTTGTGTTTTTCTTGGCCATCATGAAAGAGCTATTTTCAGGTATTCAACTTAGATAACAGTAGTGACATTATAGATTCACAGAATGAAAACCACATAATCAGTACAAATATCCAGGTTTCCAATGAAGAGTATTAATAAAATGTGACTATTACTATATTTGCATTATAAAAGACATTATGTGTATCAATTTGAATATATTACCAATATATTTGCTAGTTTATTTGGGGGCTGTTAATGTTTGGTGTTAATATGATTGTGAAATAATGCAGATCCTGTGTCCCCTACATTGACTGGAGTCTTTCTTGCTTCAAACAACTAGCCTAATCAGAAGTTCTTAAAGATTGGAATGGTGGCATGCATTTTCTAGCCTTTGGATTGTCCCATTGTTGTTATTAATATAAATTATTTTACAAGGAGAGTATTTTATATTTTTAACAACAAATACAAAATATATTGTTTAACAACATGCTTTCTTTATTGGTATTATCAACTTCACTTCAGCTGTTGTGAGAACCATCTAAAGCAGTTGTACAAGATCTCACACAATCTCTTTAGAGACCAGATCTCTTTAAATTAGCACCCACCCCCTTACCTTTTTGGGCCTCTGCCCCCTTTCCTCTTAGGCGACAATCTTAATATTTCTTAATACTTGGTCTACTGTTCTGTTACAAATTCAAAACACTATAAAGTTAAACTAGTACATGTATTGCATAAATAAAATTAACTTTGTACAACAATTTATATCATGTTTTTATCAGTCTGGAAAATACATGTTTTATCTGTAAAACATTGTCTTAATAGTTTTAATGGAATGGATGTGATTGGTTTTAGATCCCTGTGTTCAATCGTTTTCAGTTTGTTTCTTTGCTTGGAAAGAACTTGGACAATTGCATTAAAGTCTCATTCTACTATATATGTTATTGGGAAGGCAATAAATTACATCTTGACTTTGTCCCACAGTTCATGATAGTGGCAAACATTTTTTTTAATCTTGATATGTCTTGCGTTTTTTTTTAATTGTCTAAATGTCATTTGGGACTGAAATAAATTCTTCCTTTACTACTCCTGTTTCCTCATTGCTGTTATCTAGGAATGAATTGATTACCAAGTCTGATATTTTAATCAAAAAAATCCTGAAATCTGTATTATATCCCTAAAAATACAGCAGAAAAGAACAACCAGTGCCAATGTCAAGCACATCAAAGGGTCGTCAAATCCGAAGAGACATCTGCATAGCATCCAGTCTTTGGCTGTCATCCCCCAATTGAAACAGCAACTTCCAACAATTTTGTTTTAGCAGGAAGGCAAGAGTTCTGCTAGGCCATAAGAAGCTAAAAGTCCCACAATGTCCATGTCTTCTTAAAGAAAGAGACTACTCTCTTCCACCATTTCCACAGAAACGTAGGTTTGCAACCAGTACAGGAGTGGGTTCCCCTTCCCGTTGTCACACCCTGGTCCTAAAGGTTTAAAATAATCTTCCCTCTCCTAGGGAAGGGGAGGGTCAAAGAGAGAAACATGGCTCTTTGCACTATCAGACCAGTGGTGGGAGCACCACACTTCACCAGCCCTGCTCCCTCTTGGTGGTAATTAATACCTCTCCCTTCAGAGTCCTCCTTTTCCTATCTGTTTGTGATTCCTTGCTAATTTACACACACACAGCCAAGGAAAGGGGACTCTGAAGGAGTTGTACTAACAGCCTGCTTTGAGTTATCTCTCTTCCCTTTTGGATAGTGGTGAGAGGAGGACGTGTTTTTCTTCCGGTCCCTTAGCTTAAGAGGGAACACCCTGACTCCTCTCTGTTGGGCCTAGAGGATGTGGCAGTGCACCTTGGACTCCTTGGTTTCGTGTTAAGAGGGAGGCGAGCAGCAACAAGAAACTGACCAAGTCATAGTCATTGCTTCCGCTTGCCACCCCTTTGTAGCAACTTTCACTCACCTCATTTCTGCTGCTTGCCAGGATGAACTTAGCTGCCCTCCTTTTTTCTGTCTTACTTTTTGGCATGCTCGTTGAGTAGAATAATAATAATAATAATAATAATAATAATAATATTTTTATTTTTATACCCGAATAAAAACAATAGCAATATAAAACACAACAATAGACAAGAGACGTGCACAATTATAAAAATTTAAACATTACCCAATAAAAATAAATGACAAAAACTGGTAAAAACATGGATTAAAATTGAGAGGTTGTAAAAGGTAAACTGGGTAAGGTGCACCATATAAATATTGTAAACACGAGGTGACTGATAAAGTGCTGCAAATTCTTGGAAGTGCAAATTGGGATGGGAATAGACCCTGTGTCTATATCAAGTTGACAAAGGTAAAAAGTGCAAACCAGTACAAAAATGGTCACAGATACGGGATTGTTATGGGGATGAGAAATCTTTATCCAAAGGCCTGAGTGAAGAGCCAGGTTTTCAAGCTCTTTCTGAATGCTACCAGCGTGGGGGCTTGCCTGATTTCCCCGGGGAGCGAGTTCCAGAGCCGGGGGGCCACCATGGAGAAGGCCCTCTCTCTCGTCCACACCAACTGCATATTAAAAGTTAGCCCTCAAGTTTTCAATTCAGTCCCATCCTACTATGACTATCTGCTTGATTGGTTCTTCTCTCATGTCTGCCAAAAACTGTATGGGGAAGGTTCTCTTGGGATGAACCAAGTTCTTGACTTTTGTTACTATACAGAGAAGGGAATTGCTGCTTTTTTCATAATATACATTGACCCGTGGATAAGTTGACCGAGATCGTTTGGCTAAAATTTGTAGATATACATACATTCATTATGTCCTTCCCATTGCTGTTATGTGAAAAGGTACTATAAAGGTTACATTAACACTGTTGTAATGATTACTAAGAGTGCATATATGGCACTTTCATAGTTGAAGAAATGTGCAATATAAATGCTATTAGCTTTTCTTTCAAAACTATTTGATGTAATAATTATATGAGGTAGAAATATAGGTATAATTCTTCTAAAATAGTGGGATCTCCTGGTAAGTACAAATTTCAGGAGTTGGTGTGAAGACACAACAGTAATGCCCTTCCTTCTCTGTATTTCCCCTTTCCACATACTGAAGCTGGATATTCTTAATCCTTGATCCTAACAAAGCTGCTCTGTCTGGCATTATTGCAGAGATGAAAGCCAGAAGTATTTAGAAAAGGTTAGCCTTTTAATCTCAAAACTGTGGTTAAAAATTTCACTATTATCTCTTGATAAAGGTGTACAGAATTTAAATACAATTAAGAAATTTTAAAAAACTATATTCAGAGAGTTCTCTCAAAAGTATAGAAAATAAGCAGTTTAAGCTGCCAACAGAGATAACTTTAAATTATAGATAGAAAATGTTAAGTCAAGGACCTTGTTCCCCGTGTCAGAGGTTGTCAGTGAATTGCAAAAGATGTGATAAGGACAAGATCCAAAAGTGGATGAAATCCACTCCCCCTTTCCAGGCATACTGCCCAACTGCTCTTCTACAACTAAGATTAGAGGGGAGAATCATTCAGCTACAGTATGTGTGTGATAGGAACATTATTTATGGGTGCAGTGGGCTTTAATTCCATGCAAGTGTGAATAGGATTATGATCTAAATTAAGTTTTATTTATGTCCCTTTTTACATTTTATTGGCCCTTTTCACTAAAAGACAGTGCTCAAGGAAATTAAAAACATAATTAAAACAAACAAAAAGGTGATAAAATTATCATAATAATCTACAAACATTAAAACGATTAAAGGACCAGATTGGGAGGGGGAGCATTTTCACAGCCTATCTAAAAACAAGAAGAATAAGAACTGGCATCTCTTGGGGAAAACATTCCACACTTTAGAAGTCACACTGGATCCTTTGGCTAAACTTGTTTATGGAGTTTAATGCATTTGTATTTGTTGATGGAAAATTCTCAGGGTTCTTAGAATGAGCTCCACAACTAAAATTTCTAAAAAGTATTAAATAGTGGACATTAGTGTTGCTAAAATAATATTTCTCAGATTACATTGAGTAAGCATTTGCTTCTTGGCAGTGTGAATTATTTTTGGTCAGTTCTAGAAATTTTCATCTCATGGATAGCATGGAATTGAGAGAACCTGCATCCTATACAGATGGAGTGAAACTCTCAAAGGCACCTGCATATTCAGTGCAATTTACATAAAATGTTAGATTCTGTTTGGAAAAAACCCGCCAGCTTCAGGTATGGTTATTAATATATTTATTTATATCCCACTTTACCTCTCTTAAAAGAGACTCAAAGCAGTAAACAATGCTAAAAACCAATCTGTGCAATTTAAAACCAAAACATACAAACATTAAAATTGAATTAAACACAGAACTTATTTAAAACACATAGTTACTACCAATAAAAAAATTAAAAATCTGTTAAACTACATAAAGCACAGAACCCCCTGGTTCAGTTTTAAAAACATTATTATTTAAAGGCCTGCCTTAAAGGAAAGGTTTTAGCCTGCCACAAGAGGGATGGGTTTTCCTAGAGGGAGAATTCCAGAGATGAGGGACAGCCATCGAGAAGGCCCTCTCTCAAATCCCTACCAACCATGCTTGCAATGGTTGTGGAACCGAGAAAAAGATCTTAAGGCCCGGGAAGGTTCCTACCAGGAGATGTGATCTGCCAAATAGCCTGAACCTGAGCTGTATAGGGCTTTATAGGTCACTAGCTTGGGGACCCGGCGGTGCTCGAGTCATTTGAGAAAGGCATTGTTTGCCTGTGTTCCAAGTTTAGTGTAGGTCCAGGGTCAGCGGGGTTCAGTGGGTGCAGGTGAACTACAATTCCCATATGCAAGTCCCATCATCCATGGTCCATCCCACTCCAAACAGTGCCAGGATGTATAGTAGGTTGGGGTTGCAGTGGTCTCAGGAAGTGAGTGAAGCTACTGCAAGTCCCATCAACCATGCTCCAAACTCTTCCAAACCACATCAGGCTGTAGAGTGGGTAATGGGGCCTCTGTGTACCAAGTTTGGTACTGATTTTTCATTGGTGGGAGTCACAGTGCTCTCAGGAAGCCATTGAAGGTATTGCAGGTCCCATCGTCCATGGTCCATACCCCTCCAAACAGCACCCAGGTGTAGAGTAGGACATGGCTTTATGTGCCAAGTTTGGTCTTGATCAGTCATTGGTGTGGGTCACAGCAGTCTCAGGAAGTTAGTGAAGGTACTGCAAGTCTCATCATCCATGGTACATATTTCCCCACACCACATCAGGGTGTAAAGTGGGCCACATTGGATCTTTGTTCCAAGTT